>NC_064925.1:410120579-410439442 GCF_023897955.1 Schistocerca gregaria
CTTTTCGTGCTTGAGGCCTAGTTATACGGTGTGATGTTATCCTAGAGTCATTTTTCAAATTAGTAGTAAATCCCAGTGCACACCATAAATCTGTGTCTGCATCCAATGTCTAGATTTGTAAGTGCTAATAATGAACGAAATAACCACATTCTCGCGCCTCATCAAACTTCGTCATTACACATTGCTTGATGTTACCGAAATGCAATGAACGATTTCCTTTGAAAACTGTGTTGCTGTCGCTATGTTTTGCGCCCTTTAGCGGGAGCCTCTCAGGGGACTGAGTCGGAAACCGCTGAAACCAGTCTGAACGCAGGGGTTGAGCTGATGACAGCTCGCAAGAATAAATGCGTTGCGGGTTTGCGGCTTCGAAGATGAAGCCGAGAGAAAATTCACCTTCCACATCTGAATATTGAAACTGCGAAACTAAAGCTGTCAGACGTGTTACAAATGTGTACCAGAACTGGGAATCATATGAGCAACTCCCATGCAAGCTAAGGGTTCTGTTCACAAGATAGATGTTGTTGTGAGCAAATGAAACCCTTATAATATACAACGTGGCTGCAAAAACGATTGATAGCACTCCATTTTATGGAGTAGTACGGTGCATTGTAGGATCCGCATCAGATAGGATCTTCAGATGACATCGATAGTGTTCAAAGAAGGGCATCTCGTTTCTTATCATCGTGAAACAGGGAAGACAGTGCCACGATTATGATGTGCGTATTGGTGTGGCAATCATCAAAACAAAGCCATTTTCCTTTTTGGCAGGATCTTGTCATGAGGTTTCGATCATCATGTTTCTCCTCAGTGTGCAAAAATATTTTATTGGTGCCCACCTACACTACTGGCCATTAAAATTGCTACATCACGAAGATGTAGCCAGATGCAGATGCCTGACCTGTTTCAGAGGATCATTCTCAGCCTTCAAGGTCCGGGCAGTCGCAGAGGGTTGGCTTATTGGTAGTTGGGAGCACCAAATTTAGGCCCGTAATGGGGCCCCTTGGGGATACGGCGGCTAAGGAGGGGAAGAAATCCAGTGTGCACTCCGTGTGCATTCCGGGAGGAGTCAATCCTGGTGTGGAAATGGTCCTTCCGGATGCCATGAAGAGCGCTGCAGGTGATGGCACATGTCGGCACTAATGACGTGTTTCGCTTTGGATCTGAGGAAATTCTCTCTGGATTCCAGCGGCTATCTGATTTCCGGCCTTGCTTACGAGATGAAGGCAGAGCTCACCATCTGCAGCATCGCCGACAGAACCGACTGCGGACCTTTGGTGCGGAACCGGGTGGAGGGTCTGAATCAGAGGCTCAGACGGTTTTGCGACCGTGTTGGCTGCAGTTTCCTTGACTTGCGCCATAGTGTGGTATGGTTTCGGGTTCCGCTGAATAGGTCAGGAGTTCACTACACTCAGCTGGCGGCTACACGGGTAGCGGAGGCTGTGTGGCTTGGACTAGGCGGTTTTTTAAGTTAGAAGGTCTCGGCAAAGTACGGGGTGGGCTGCAATGTCAAAGGGTGCATGGCAAATACAGGACGTGCTTGGATCAAGGAACAATCGGAATTATAGTTGTAAATTGTTGTAGTTGTGGTGGATAAGTCCCTGAGCTCCAAGCTGTAATAGAAAGCACAGAAGCTGACATCGTTATAGGTACAGAAAGCTGGCTAAATCCTGAAATAAGTTGTGCAGAAATTTTTACGAAGTCTCAGACGGTGTTCAGGAAAGATAGATTAGGCAGAATGGGTGGTGGAGTGTTTGTGTCTGTCAGTAGTGGTTTATCTTGTAGTGAAGTCGAAGTAGATACTCCGTGCGAATTGGTATGGGTGGAGGTTATACTTAACAGCCGAACTAAGTTAATAATTGGCTCCTTCTACCGACCCCCAGACTCCGATGATACAGTTGCGGAACAGTTCAGAGAGAGTCTCGTAGCAAATAAATACCCCACTCATACGGTTATAGTTGGTGGGGACTTAAATCTTCCCTTGATATGTTGGCAAAAATACTTGTTCAAAACCGGTGGTAGACAGAAAACATCTTCCGAGATTGTCCTAAATGCTTTCTCCGAAAATTATTTCGAGCAGTTAGTCCACGAACCCACGCTGATTGTAAATGGTTGTGAAAACACACTTGACCTCTTAGCCACAAACAATCAAAAAAAAAAAAAAAACCAGGTTCTAATGACTCTGAGCACTATGGCACTCAACTGCTGTGGTCATTAGTCCCCTAGAACTTAGAACTACTGAAACCTAACTAATCTAAGGACATCACACACATCCATGCCCGAGGAAGGATTCGAACCTGCGACCGTAGCAGTCGCACGGTTCCGGACTGCGGGCCTAGAACCGCGAGTACAAACAATCCAGAGCTGATAGAGAACATCATGACTGATACAGGGATTAGTGATCACAAGGTCGTTGTAGCTAGGTTCAATACCGTTTCTTCCAAATCCATCAGAAACAAACGCAAAATAATTTTATTTAAAAAAGCGGATAAAGTGTCACTAGACGCCTTCCTGAAAGACAATCTCCATTCCTTCCGAACTGACTATGCAAAGGCAGACGAGATGTGGCTCAAATTCAAAGATATAGTAGCAACAGCAATTGAGAGATTCATACCTCATAAATTGGTAAGAGATGGAACGGATCCCCGTGGTACACAGAACAGGTCCGAACGCTGTTGCTGAGGCAACGGAAAAAGCATGCGAAGTTCAGAAGAAGGCGAAATCCAGAAGATTGAGAAAAATTTACAGACGCGCGAAATTTGGCACGGAATTCGATGTGAGATGCCTTTAATAGGTTCCACAACGAAACATTGTCTCGAAATTTGGTAGAAAATCCGAAGAAATTCTGGTCGTATTTAAAGTACACAAGCGGCAAGACGCAGTCAATACCTTCGCTGCGCAGTGCCGATGGTACTGTTACCGACGGCTGTGCTGCTAAAGCGAAGTTATTGAACGCAGTTTTCCGAAATTCCTTCACCAGGGAAGACGAATGGAATATTCCAGAATTTGAAACACGAACATCTGCTAGCATGAGTTTCTTAGAAGTAGATACCTTAGGGGTTGCGAAGCAACTAAAATCGCTTGATATGTGCAAGTCTTCAGGTCCAGATTGTATACCGATTAAGTTCCTCTCAGATTACGCTGATACAATAGCTCCCTACTTAGCACTAATATACAACCGCTCGCTCACCGATAGATCTGTACCTACAGTTTGGAAAATTGCGCAGGTCGCACCTGTGTTTAAGAAGGGTAGTAGGAGTAATCCATCTAACTACAGACCTATATCATTGACGTCGGTTTGCAGTAGGGTTTTGGAGCATATACTGTGTTCAAACATTATGAATCACCTCGAAGGGAACGATCTATTGATACGTAATAGGCATGGTTTCAGAAAACATCGCTCATGTGCAACGCAGCTAGCTCTTTATTCGCACGAAGTAATGATCGCTACCGACAGGGGATCTCAAGTTGAATCCGTATTTCTAGATTTCCGGAAAGCTTTTGACACAGTTCCTCACAAGCGACTTATAATCAAGCTGCGGGCCTATGGAGTATCATCTCAGTTGTGCGACTGTATTCTTGATTTCCTGTCAGGAAGGTCGCAGTTCGTAGTAATAGACGACAAATCGTCGAGTAAAACTGAAGTGATATCAGGTGTTCCCCAGGGAAGCGTCCTGGGACCTCTGCTGTTCCTGATCCATATAAATGACCTGGGTGACAATCTGAGCAGTTCTCTTAGACTGTTCGCAGATGATGCTGTAATTTACCGTCTAGTAAGGTCATCCGAAGACAATTATCAGTTGCAAAGCGATTTAGAAATGATTGCTGTATGGTGTGTCAGGTGGCAGTTGACGCTAAATAACGAAAAGTGTGAGGTGATACACATGAGTTCCAAAAGAAATCAGTTGGAATTCGGTTACTCGATAAATAGTACAATTCTCAAGGCTGTCAATTCAACTAAGTACCTGGGTGTTAAAATTACGAACAACTTCAGTTGGAAAGACCACATAGATAATATTGTGGGGAAGGCGAGCGAAAGGTTGCGTTTCATGGGCAGGACACTTAGAAGATGCAACAAGTCCACTAAAGAGACAGCTTACACTACACTCGTTCGTCCTCTGTTAGAATATTGCTGTGCGGTGTGGGATACTTACCAGGTGGGATTGACGGAGGACATCGAAAGGGTGCAAAAAAGGGCAGCTCTTTTTGTATTATTACGTAATAGGGGAGAGAGTGTGGCAGATATGATACGCGAATTGGGATGGAAGTCATTAAAGCAAAGACGCTTTTCGTCGCGGCGAGACCTTTTTACGAAATTTCAGTCACCAACTTTCTCTTCCATTTGCGAAAATATTTTGCTGAGCCCAACCTACATAGGTAGGAATGATCATCAAAATAAAATAAGAGAAATCTGAGCTCGAGCACAAAGGTTTAGATGTTCGTTTTTTCCGCGCGCTGTTTGGGAGTGGAATGGTAGAGAGATAGCATGATTGTGTTTGGATGAACCCTCTGCCAAGCACTTAAATGTGAATTGCAGAGTAGTCATGTAGAGGTAGATGTAGATGACGTGCTACAGACGCATATTTAACCGACAGGAAGAAGATGCTGTGATATGCAAATGATTAGCTTTTCAGATTAATCACACAAGGTTGGCGCCGGTGGCGACACCTACAACGTCCTGACATGAGAAAAGTTTCCAACCGATTTCTCATACACAAACAGCAGTTGACCGACGTTGCCTGGTGAAACGTTCTTGTCAGGCCTGTGTAAGGAGGAGAAATGCGTACCATCACGTTTCCACGTTCCCGACTTTGATAAAGGTGGGATTGTAGCCTATCGCGATTGCGGTTTATCGTATCGCGACATTGCTGCTCGTGTTGGTCGAGATCCAGCGACTGCTAGTAGAATATGGAATCGGTGGGTTCAGGAGAGTAACATGGAACGCCGTGCTGGATCCCAACGGCCACGTATCACTAGCAGTGGACAATGACAGGCATCTTATCCGCATGGCTGTTACGGATCGTGCAGACACGTCTCGATCCCTGAGTCAAGAGGTAGGGACGTTTGTAAATCCACAACAATCGTCACGAAGAGTTCGACGACATTTGCAGCACCATAGACTATAAGGTCGGAGAACATGGCTGAGAATACCCTTGACGCTGCATCACAGACAGGAGCGCCTGCGATGGTGTACTCAACGACGAACCTGGGTGCACGAATGGCAAAACGTCCTCGTTCCGCATGAATCCAGGTTCTGTTTACAGCATCATAATCGTCGCATCCGTGTTTGTCGACATCGCGGTGAACGCACATTGGAAGCTGTATTCTTCAACACCATACTGGTTTATCACCCGACCTGATGGTATGGGGTACCGTTGGTTACACGTCTCGGTCACGTCTTGTTCGCACTGACAGCACTTTGAACAGTGGACGTTACATTTCAGGTGTGTTACGACCCTTGGCTCTACCCTTCATTAAATCCCTGCGAAACCCTACATTTAGGCAGGATAAAGCACGACGGCATGTTGCAGGTCCTGTACGGGCCTCTCTGGATACAGAAGAAGTTCGACTGCGGCCATGGCCAGCACATTCTCCAGATCTTTTACCAATTGAAAACGTCTGGTTAATGGTGGCCGAGCAACTGGCAGTCACAATACGCCAGTCACTACTCTTGATGAACTGTGGTATCGTGTTGAAGATGCATGGGCAGCTGTACCTTTACACGCCATCCAAGCTCTGTTTGACTCAATTCCCAGGCGTATCAATGTCGTTATTAAGGAGGTGGTCGTTCTGGGTATTGATTTCTCAGTATCTATGCAGCCAAACTGCGTTGTTTCACTAAATGGTCAAATTTTAAGCTTAGCCATAGCTTGCTGTGACTAGTCCGCAGTTTCTTGCGTATACCTTATTTCCTTGAATGCCCGCCACACGAGTCAAATGGTATGTGATTGTTCGATCAACCTTGATACTCTATCGAACCCTGCGGTGTAACGGGATATCTCGAGCCTGTCTGAAAGAGTGTATAATTTACCTACCTCTACTTATGGCATCAGGATGTTACAAAGCAGTTAGAGGTCGTCATATACCAGACTTGTAACGCTGTATGCTTATTTTCTCTAAAACATTGATTCACGCTATACTGAATCGTCAGCGACTGCAATAATCAGCATCAGAAGTCTTAGATATGGTAAAATTATGGTTATAAGAGAAAATACTTCTAAAGGTCGCTCTAAAATAAGCTATTTTGCCTGGATTCAAAACCGACAGTTGAAACGTCTTCAGATTTTCTTTCCTCATCTTTCCACTCATACTTGCATGTACGAAAACATTTAGAGGGCACCATTGTATCCCTTGACAAACCGGCTCAAAACTTTCCCTTTGGTTCTTGGAAGCATACGCAGACTTTGTCTGCCAATCGTCGGTCCATTGACATAGCTACGTCAATCGTGTAGCTGTGCATGGCGCTGTTTACTTATTGCAGAGAGGAGTCACTGTTCATCTCTCTTTTCTCCTTTCGGAAGAAAACTCACAGTTGAACTGAATCTGATCACAGTTCCACATAGAACTGATTTGGACGTTTTCTGTTGTGATATGTTAGTTGATTTAAGCAACAAATGTTACAGACCTCTGGATCATTTCTTCTTCGTCATCCTCATCTTTTCGTGCTTGGGGCATATTTATACGGTGTGATTTTATCCTAGAGTCATTTTTCAAATTAATAGTAAATCCCAGTGTACACCCGAGATCTGTCTCTGCATCCAATGTCTAGATTGGTAAATGCTAATAATGAACGAAAGAACCTCATTCTTGCGCCTTATCAAATTTCGCCATTTCACATTGCTTGACGATACTGAACTGCAATGTCCGATTTCCTTTGAAAACTGTGTTGCCTTCTCTTTTCCTTCACACATAGTCTAGTACGCTTACAATACTGCTTTTTAGACTTAAGTTTAGTGCATCTATTCAGGGGCTTGTCATACGTTTTCAAATTTCTGACGTGATAATCATCCTATCATTCGTCTTCAGGAAGATTGATTATGCCGAGACAGATTACTGGTACATACGTGTTAAAACACATCGAACGTTTTGAAACGACACATTGCTGCATGGACAGCTGACCAGTTAAACAAGAAAGTACCGCGGCATATACTCAGATCCTATTGGCTTCTTGTCACTAACAATTTTTGATAGGAAGTCTGAGTGTTCACAATATTTGGAAATGAGTTACACAGTTGTGATTGTCAGATAGAATAGAGAACATATCTAAAGCCAAGTAGAGGGTGGCCCTTATTGAGGACATGTAATTAAAATATATTCCACTAAGAAAGTTATTCCACAAACTTCCAAATTGTTGGGTCATGCCGCTGGGAGAGGGAAATTTATTTCAGTGGACAAATTCCTATTGTTAACTAGGTGAGGGTCACCATCCTTACAGCGGTGTAGCTGGCATGTGTTTCGCACACCTGAGCAGTAGATACCACTGACCGCAATTTGTTGTTTTCCATATTCAACCACTCTTTTTCCAACTGAGGCAAGATCCCCTGTCAGAAGACGACATGGAGGCGTGGAGGGAGACAGACATCTAATCATAACGCACCCTCAGCTCTCCTCTTTGGCTGTTTCCCGATTCCCAGCAGGATTCCACATATTTACTTTGATTTTGGGACTTTTGTAAGATACCTTGGACAGTCTGAGTTATTTTTGTTATATCACAGTTATTTGTTGTACAGATAACACCGGATCAAAGAAGTTGAGAAGCTTTCTAATAAGCTGGAGTCGCATTTGTACGCAGACATATGCATACGTTCATTACGGTGCATATATTGCCAGCTGAATACCCTGAATAAAATTTAAAACAGTCTCTTTCGAGAAGGCAGGTTGTTGTTCTATACTTAAGACGGTTGTATCGCAGGAGACTTTTATTACATTGGAAAGTATTCTATATTGAGCGCTGAGTAAGTTTCATTCTCGTCCCTGGATACTAAGTAGCCGCTAATAACAAGCAAAGGCAATTAGGAACTTGATTCAGAATTTCCTTACCTGACACTATAAATAAGAACATAGAATGTTAGATGCAGAAAACAGTCGCAGGATGCACGAAATATAAGTACCAAAGCGCAAGTCATCGTCATCTCCATTGCAGTTTACCGCATTATATTGTAACGTCTAGATATTTTGTAACGTCTAAACGGCTTTTTAGAAACATTACATTTTGACTGCTCCGAAGCAGTGCTTTTGTGTTCTGCATCTCATGAGAAATGTATTACATTGTGTTTCAACATATATCGATTTTCGGATGGGACTTGGTCGGCGAACTCCCTCACTGCGTTATTCTCCACTCTGAATTGCCAATAGCCTTCTGAACCAGACCTCTGCAAAGACAGAACGTCACTAGAGGTATTGTCTTTAGTCTTCAGTATATATTCACACTTAAAAAGTAACGTGTCACACTTTCAGTGTAAGTCAACTAAAGCCTTCTTATGTTGTACAAAGGAGATTTCTCCTGCCACCTCTAGGTTTAATAAACCCTAAGAACATGAGAGAATCTCTGGAAACAACAGAATCTGTACGAACTATGGACGACACAGATGCAATATGTCTAGACCCTTAAATCAAAGTCATTCACATTGATGAGGTGTTTCTCAACATGTAGCAAGAAAATTCCCATCAACGACGTCAACATGCCACTGACATACAGGGGTGAAGTTTGATTGTGCCACTGGCAAGGCGTGAACACCTCTATACTAATCAGAGATGACTTTTCGAACCTAACAACATCGCATTTGTCTTTATAGATGCTAGGGGAGCCCGAATCTGGATGGTCTAAGAGGATTTAAATCTCACTCATCGTGAATGTGAGTCCAGTGCCCTAACCACAATGTCATTCAATGACAGCCTATATGACAATTTACTGGACTAAATTCCACAAGATTTTTGCAGCGTCTTATATATAAAAGCCGTACGGCAATGTAAATTAAGCGATTACCACATTCCATCCTCTCTTTTTCTCCTGTCGTCGCCGTCAAATACTGAAGCAACTCTACATCCTGTACATGAATGGTTACAAGAATTGTGTACAGTTGATGCCATTTCCCGTTTCTCAACCTCGACAACTTATATCCAGTCCGCCACTTGGAGATTCCTTGATTATACAAGATGATTCAGTGTCCCTATCTATGGGTACATGGAACCAGCAACGTCTTAAAAAACATGCAACAGATTTCTGTATTTCCAGGCTCACTACATGCAGGCTATTAGCCCTACGGAAAAAAATGAACAGGACCTTTTGTAGCAAGTTTAATGTAGTCAAATTTTCTATTGCATACGTTTTCACTGGAGGTCACTATTTCAGGGTGTTCAAGAAAGATGTGATTGTAGATCACTTTTATGCGCTTTCCTTGAAAAATTCGAAAACTACAGTGTCTAGCGAAAAGTACACAATTTAGCTGCATTAAACTTCCTACAAAAGAGTCCTGTTCATTTTTCCTGTAGAACTAAGAGTTTGCATGTAACGAGCGAGAGAATATTAAAATCTCATGCACGGGTTTTGAAGATGTCGTGGGTTGCATAAAACCTATTGACAAGTGCAGCTGAACCACCCCGTATGTCTTTCCACACATCTGTCACCCACCTTCTCGATGGGTGAATCCTTTTTCCTTTTCTCTGTCTGGGATCCATTTTTATATCTTTGTTGGACATGTGTTATTATTTCGTTCCAAATGGCGATTCCATACAAGTTTCTTCCTGTCTGAAAGCTTATGTATTTCGATTTTTAGAGTTGAGACATTCGTATCCATAAATCCACTTCCTTGGCTAAGAGTTAGTTTTTCATTATTTTTTGTTTTCCAAACATTCTGTCAAACAGGGTAGTCACAAAAAGTCTGAGAAGCTTGTAAGTGTGTTCCAGTGGAGAATGGCTGAGAAGTAATTCTTAGAAAATAATTAGATAAATTGCGTCATTTCCGAGTTATTTGGCAGTGAAATTTGCCATCTAGATCGCTGCACACAGTAATTTAAGAGCATGCATTTACTAGTAATGCGATAATACATTGACATCTGTGAAACCATGAGTTACCACTTGTTGATATGTTGTCTACCAGTAAAATTTACCTTTTACGGAAGTGATGGAATTAACTTAGGTGAGCAAATGCTACGTTTCTTTGGTCTGAGGAAACCAAATAAAGAACAAGATTGGCGACATTGTTTCAGCTAAGCTGCTTGAATTTGCGGGCACGACAGTCTGATTGGCTAACTTCAATATTTAAGAACGAGCAAACGATGCAGCGTATAGAGCATTTTTCTTGACAATTATTTCTCAGCACGTACTCCCCAGCAAAACCCTTGCAAGCTTTAGGCTTTTCAGACTGTTTCTGACAACACTGTGAACATGTACTTTCTACTGCATGCGTATGAGGGTCGAACAAATATTTCCGTTCATTGGCCATACTCGGTATGCCAATCAGTGAAAACCGCGGTGAGCAGTAAAAAAATCACACCACCACCGCACCAGATTGAAGACACACATTTGTAAAACACTGTACTGCCGCGCGGAGAATTCCGTAACTGCCTGGTGCACATCCTAGTCCGACTGGAATCATCGACTCCTCAAGGCGTACTTTAAGAGAGCGAAGGCGTGATAATCGCCATGCGGAGAGAGCAGGTCTGTAGTGGGGTGCTCGAGTATATATCACTTGACCTGGCGTAACTTCTGCAATACAACATTTGTGATACGGCTACTTACATCATGTTTAAGCTGCAGCACAAAACTTGGCGCACCAATCCATAACTGTTGTTTTCAAGGGACATGCTGCCTCATACACATTCTTCATTCTCCGATGGGTGTGTATAGGTGTCTGTCCTTCGCCAGCCAAGATAACAATAAAAGCACTTTGGTCCTATTGGTGCTGCTATACCAGTATATTGCATATATGCTGCAGGAACGCCCTCCGAAGAACACTTTCTGGTATCCCCTGATATTTTTCTCATTATTTATGAGCTTTTTACCGCAAAGGATCGAGTTTAGTTGTCAAATAGCATGATTCTCTTGGCCAATACTATTTCCATTAACTCCTACACTCGTTTCATTGTCAGGATTTTAAAAGAGGAACAGCATTTAATACTTTCTTAATGGTGATATTCGCCACCACCCTCTATCATATCCTAAATGAAGCCTTCCTTGCGTTTAGTTTTAGAGCCAGATTGTCAAATTTTTCGGACAGCTTCCTCAGCGCACAACTAGAGTCGTAAATATCTGTGGCCAATATCACTTGTTCATCATCTCCCATTGACACTCTCTTCGAGCAACATTTGTTTCTCTATTTCTTTAATACTTCCCCCAAATACGTAGAACTGTCAATGACCATTGCTAATTCTGAGTTACTGTTACAAAAAACTACCCACTTACACTACTCTGCAATTCAAATTTATGTGAATGACAATGGGTTGACAGAACCACTTGAAGACAATATCTCGACCGCCCCATTCTCGACTATCAAGTAATAGGAATGAATGGCTAAATGGTTCACAGCGTCTTCTAATTTCTCTTATTTAATTATGGCGGTCATTTTTGCTTATGTAGCTGGGACTGAATAAAATATTATTGAATTCTAAGGAGAAAGCTGCATATTGAAATTTCACTACAGGATATCGTCCCAACGAAAAATGTCTGTGTTGTAATTACTGCCACCCTAACTCACTTATCACATCCGTGGGACACACTCCCTGCTTCGCGAAAATACAAACTGAGCTAGCCTTCTTTGAACTTTCTCAATGTCCTTCGTCAATCCGATCTAATAATTATCCTATACCTCGCAGCAATAGTCCTGAAGAGGACAGATAAGTGCCGTGTAAGCAATCTATTAGTGGTCTGCTTTTTGGTTAGCCTTCCAAACAACACTTTCTTTCTGATGATCCCAATTTCAGTTGTTCGTTACTGTGATCACCTAGTACTTAGTTGAATTGAAGATCTTTTTCTGTTGACCTTAAACTTTAATATACTGACCTATCCGACATCCTCGTAAGAATGATCCACAGATAAAATTATACTACTACTACTACCAATAATAATAATACAGTGAATTTAACTAGCAAGAAAGGATATGGTTAAAGCTACTATATTAATTTCAGAACAGACGCATCCAGCGCATTTACAATATTTGATACACCTTATGAAGTACTCCTCACTCGGAATAGTTAGAGAAGATCATTTTGTAGACGTAATTAAACTTTGTTGATGTGAACAAGTAAACTTCGAACACAAACGATTTGCTGTTTCTGATGTAGTAGAACAAAAGACAAGAAATGATCTCCTGAAATTCTTCTTAGTAATGTGAAGAAATGTTCGTCACAACATATTATTCTTCAACGAAACGAAAACAGATTCTTAAAAGCGTAGATTACGTTCTTCAGCCCAATCAAAAGTCTTCCTTTAAATCACAGCACGTATTCAAAATTCTATTCCACTTGCAGCACGACTTGCCCACGCTGCAGTACACTAACGCTCGGAGAACACGGCGTGGGAGCGCAGTTCTCCGGGTCATGAAGGCGCCATCTGATCCGAGGTACATTAGTCGCTGGCTGGCGAAGACAGAACTGTCTCTAGCCTGCTCTGCTCCAGGCGGGTAGAAATTCTCGCGCTGTGGTAAGTTACAGTTCTCTACTGGTTATCGAAGTTGCAGCGACCCCTGTCGCTATGTTATGCGCCTCCTAGTGGGAGGCTCTCAGGGGACTGAGTCGGATACCGGTGAAACCAGCCTGAACGAAGGGGTTAATCTGATGATAACTAGCAAGTATAAATGCATTGCCGATCGTGGTGGCCGAGCGGCTCTAGGCGCTTCAGTCCGGATTCGCGTGACTGCTGCGGTCCTAGGTTCGAATCCTGTGTCGGGCATGGATGTGTGTGATATCCTTAGGTCATGACCTCAGGTGTTGAGTCCCACAGAGCAAAGACTCATTTTTTATAAATGCGTTGCGGGTTTGTGGCCTAGAATGTGAAGTCGAGGGACGCGTGACCTTGCACATCTGAAAATTCAAAGAGCGAAACTTAAGCTGTCAGACTGTGTTATAAATGTGTACTAGAATGGGACTCAGTTGGGCAACTCTCATACAAGTGTTCTCTTCACAGGATAGATAATGTTGAGGGCAAAAGGAACACTAATAATATTCAACATGGCTGCTAAAATGATTGATAGCACTACGCTTGTCCTCCATTTTATGGAGTATTTCTGTGCGGTCTGGGATCCGCATCAGATAGGATCGTCAGAAGACACCGATAGAGTTCAGAAAAGGGCCTGACGTTTTTTACTATCACGAAACAGGGAAGAGAGTGCCGCGAATATGATATGCAGATTGGTGTGGAAATCATCAAAACAAAGCCATTTCCCTTTGCGGCAGGATCTTGTCATAAGGTTTCGATCATCATCTTTCTCCTCAGAGTCTGCAAATACTTTGTTGGCGCCCATCTAGACATGCAGGAATGATCACTGTAGTAAAATAAGAGAAATCAGAGCTCGCAAGGAAATATTTAAATGTTAGTTTCTTCTGCACGCTATTCGAAAAAGGAACAGTAGAGAAACAGCCAGATTGAGATTTTCACTTTGCAGCGGAGTGTGCGCTGATATGAAACTTCCTGGCAGATTAAAACTGTGTGCCGGACTCGAAATCGGGATCTTTGCCTTTGCAGGCAAGTGCTCTACCAACTTAGCTACCCAAGCCTGACTCACGCCCCCTCCTCACAGCACAAGGTAGGAGACGAGGTACTGCGGAAGTAGAAGCTGTGAGGACGGAGCGTGAGTCGTGCTTTGATAGCTCAGTTGGTAGAGCACTTGCCCGCAAAAGGCAAATATCACGAGTTCGGGTCTCGGTCCGGCACACAGTTTTAATCTGCCAGCAAGTTTCAGTAGAGATAGATTGATGGAGGTTCGATGAATCCTCTCCCGAGCTCTCATTTTTGAAATGCAGTGTAATCATGCAGATGTAAACATAGATGAAACATATCATATATGTGTGGGTCGAACTGTTAACTGAGCTTCGTTGTTCACTTCTTTACGATTGCCCTATAGCAGTGGTTCCCAACAGGTGGTCCGCGGACCCCCAGGGGTACGCAATTTATGCCAGAGGGGTCCGCAAGATACTATTAGAATAAAAAGTGTATTAAATATATTTCTGATGGTAACAGTTTTTTTGTTTTGGCCGCTCAAATTTTTTTCAGAAATGAATATGTCAATGTTCTTTCTAAGTACCATAAATAGAAAACGTATTAGAAGACTCTTAATTTGGTTATTTTAGGTACTTGATACGGTGATATCACAAGGCACCAATCATGCTCGATGAGGGGGTCCTCGAGAAAATTTTGTTGGGAACCCCTGCCCTAGAGAATTCCGTATCCAAGCATCTGGTAAACCTCAAGCCAAATTGTTTGTTGTATATTGTCTTCCCATTTTTTTCTGTTGTAACGGGCTGTTGTATACATTGCACAAGCAGTTAATTTCTCTTGTCAGCTGTAGTATTGTACTTCCCTTTTTTCAATACACTGGGTGTTCAAAAAGTCTATCAGCAGTGCCGTATGATTGTTCGCTTGCCTGGGTTACTTCCCTTCAGGTGGACTCTCCTAACATTCCCA
The DNA here is from genome assembly GCF_023897955.1 of Schistocerca gregaria. Lineage (NCBI taxonomy): Eukaryota > Metazoa > Arthropoda > Insecta > Orthoptera > Acrididae > Schistocerca > Schistocerca gregaria. The sequence continues at coordinate 410,135,197 of NC_064925.1, forward strand.
TTATTTCGTTAATCTCAGCCAGCGTCAGTAGTATAGTTGGTGTGTGTCGTTTCGTGTTGACGTGTACGTTTGAGCTCCTTTGTACGTTTGTTTCATTTTTGTTACTGTTAAAATGCTAACCATTGAAGAACGTGTGTTTTTGTCGAACAAGTGTTCAAAGCTGGCGTTGAATACACAGTTTCAGTTCGTCAAACATTTAATTCAGTTTTCCCGGAGACAACACTCCCACATCGCGATACTGTGCGAGATTAGAATAACAAATTTAGAAGTACGGGTTCAGTGATAGATACACCGAGAAGTGGTCGTCCTAGTGTTTTGTCTGAGGATAAACTACTTGATATTTTCGATCAAATGCCCATGAGTCCGAACAAGTCAGTAAGAAAACTCGCCAAGGAAATAGATGTTATAAGCGAAGCGGCCCACCCACCTGTAAGGAAAAAATTAGAATTTTTCCGATACAAAGTGACAGTCGTGCAAGAACTGAAAAATGATGATCATGGCAAGAGACTGCATTATTGTCAATGGTTCAAGTATTTCGTTCAACAAACTGGAAGGGATTTTCTTACTGAAACGTTTTTCCCTTATGAGGCGTGGTTTAAATAATCCAGGTACATGATCTCGCCAAATTCTCGTATGTGGAGTACTGTAAATCCATTGTGTATTTATGAGGAACCACGTCATTCTGTGAAAATAGGAGTTTGGATTGCAATTTCAAGACGTAAGATTGTGGAGCCCATATTTTTCAACGAAGCAATAAACGCATAACGATACTGTAATGATATTCTGTACCCATTCATAGAAGAACATGTGTTAAGTGAAATACTGAACGGTTATTTTCAACAAGATTGTGGATCCGCGCATGCAGCTCGCGTTTCAATGTCACTGCTTGCTGATGTTTTTGGTGATCGCATGATTTCACAGGCACTTTGGCGCCCACGGTCGCCTGATCTAACACCACCCGACTTTTTCTTCTGGGGTGCAGCGAAAGCAATTGTCTATAAAAACTCTCCTAAATCCATCGATGGATTGAAAACTAAAATACGCGATTTGACTGCATCTGTTACAGAAGAAATATTGCAGCTTGTGTTTGGAAACATGATTAGACGAATTAAATTGTGTATTCAACAACAGGGGGGATACTTTCAACATTTAATATGAAAATTTGTAACTAAAAATGAATATTCAATAAATTATTAACTTTCATTTCGGTATATTCACTGCGGCATACGGCACGCGCGGCTATCAATCATGAGACACTGCGGAGAGACGTTTTGAACACCCTGTATTATGCTGTGTAATCCAAATATGACATGTCATAAGAAAATACGTTTCTACTGACAAGAAAGAAAAGTTCGGCGTGCTAAGCGGGTGGTCCCGTTTTGTTAAGACGGTAGTGGAGGGCATAGGAGTGTGTTAATTTAAGCGCAGGTAGCACAGCGTATCTGCAGAACAGGTAATTGTCCGCCTCGGTGGCTCGTCTGAGAGACGCGACCCACGCGCCGTGCTGCGACAGCCGCAGGTAGCGCCGACGCAACGGCAACATCAACAGGCGGCCCTTGTCCGCCACAGGCCGACAACGCCACCACCCCCTCCCCCAACCCTTGTGCCATTGTGTCTGCTCACGCTGCCACACCTCCACCCTCGGGGTCCCGACACTGAACAATACACTAAGCTCATTAACAGACGTCACAGGACGTCGCCCCACTATAGGCCACTATGCTTGGACGCAGCTAAGTGAATGTCTTCTACACCAGTACAGACATCAGTTGCAAAAAATTCGGAATAGGTTTCCCTTTTGTTTATTTAGAACCCCTGAAGGTAATGTAATACTGTTACGCTATAATAGCAGACAAATGAAACATATTGTTTGTTTTTTCAGTATGCAAAAGAACAGCCATCATTGAAACGAGACACATTAATTTCTGTGAAAACGTTTCTGTTGAACTTTATCTCAGTCTTAGTAAATTTAAAAAAAATCGTAATGTGTAATAGTTAAATTTGAAGGCAAATTCGGTTGAATCGCACGACCACATCTAAAAGAAGGACTAAAGACATCATAATCATTTAGTTTTCATTTTGAAGTCATGCAACATCGGTTGCTGTATGGTTAGCGATTACATTTTGTGCACGGAGCCTATTGTGTAGGAACAGTAGCACTACTTCTTTCGATGTTGTGACATTTTGGATCACGTTATGTACTTCAGTGTTTGAGCTGAATTTAACTGACATATGCATACCTGAATATGAAATTTGTTATTTGACGATGTTAATTGCATACCTTCAACGAAACGGCTAGATGCTTTGCCCAGTAATGGTATATATGGATAAACGACAATAATATTTCATCTGAATTCACTCTAAAACAGTTCTAACCTCTACCTAACTAAAATAAAATCGGAATTCTCAGCTGATACAAAATGTCGTCAAATCTTACCACAGTGAGTGTAATTAAAAACATGCCATAATACCAGTTTAGAGATAAATTAAGAACGAAATAAAGTTAAATAGCTAAGGCTAGCAGTTGGCAATTATTGCCAAACAAATCAAAACTGCAGCAAACATAATACTCAGTACAGATAGACATCCAGCGATCACAGGCCATGCAGACCAAGTGCTGCTCCCACAAACTGCCTCCATTCCTCCGTGTTTTGTGCCCGGTTGCACTAGGTGTCTTCAGTCCCCAGGGCTGCTAGGTCCTTCGCCAGGTCGTCCATGCAGCCCTGCCTCGGTCCTCCAGGCGTTAGGTGTTTGATTTCCCCTTTAGTCCCATCTTCGCCTGTCTTCCATCTGGCATACCGACTACATGTCCCACCCATTGTATTCTTTTGCTCTTTATCTCCTGTAGGATAGATGGTTATCGTATCAGAAGGTAGATTTACTCGTTTTACCTCCTCCTCCATTCTCTAAAACGTATCCCCATATCTTCCTCATGTCTCTGTTTTCAAATATTAATAGTTTCTTCTTTTCTCGCCTAGCCATGCTCCATGTTTCTGCACCGTGCACTACTGCTGGAATGTCACTGTGTTGTAGATTTTCATCTTATTGTTCACTGAGATCGATTTAGAGCTGATCGTCTCTCTGAGGGAGTGCATGCATTTCATTCCCACTGCTATTCTTTCCTTGACGTCCATTTTTGTGTTGTTGTCTGTGGTAAACTAAGATCCCAAGTATTTCAGTTGCTGTATTCTGTTGAACCTCTTGCCATGTCTCTCAAGAAATTGTTCCTGCTCTTGTCTTCTTCCTACTTGCATGTACTCTTTTTTGTCTTGATTCACTTTTGAGCACTACCTTCTGTGCGTAATTCTCCATTTACGTGTACTCAGTATAGGCACAAAAAAAGAGAGTGAGTTGGAAGGCAGTATGTGGGGAAAGGTTAACAGAAGTTCCACAAAATTTAGAAAAAAAGTTTAATGCTTGGAAACAATGATTGCTGGAAGTATAAATAGTAAACAATAAAGCTAAGAAACAGCAAGAACCTTAAAAATAAAATTATTGGCAACAGGTTTAAAAGAAAATTAGTTAACACTTTATAACGCCAGAGACAGCTAGTAACGTTTAAGAATCAGTTAAATTGTTACTCAACGCTGAGTATTTGATTTGGTAGTGGCAAATATAGAAATGTCAAAAATGATTCTGAAAATAATAAAATATTTGAAAAATATTTCGGTTAACCTATAAAGTGGTCTGCACAAGTTCATATGCTATAATTTTCAGACATAATATGAATAAGCCTTAATTTGCTGAATTTGTGATGCAACTATAGACAAAGGTAAAAAATAATCTGCAAAGAGACAAGATTCCACAGGTATGTAAAGTCATCGTATTACACCCTCTTCACAAAACTGACTATAGAAAAGACCTAAATAACTATAGATTAATAACTCGCCTTTTAGTTATATGAAACAAATAAATAATTCAGCTGATCATAAATGGAAAAATTCCAGAATAGATACTCAATTCAAAATTTATAATTTGTCATAGTTAACTGAAACCTACACTCTGTCCTGCTGTTTTTCAAGGAAGTTTCCAGCCGTTCTGAAAGACAAATTATAGATAAAATAATCCCAAACTCTCAAATCTCATCTGTCTCAAAACAAACGTTCAAATTTTCTACACCCTTTATAATACATAGAGGTGGAAGACCATTTGACAGCTTACTTCCAGTCATTTTCCACTGTGTGTTACTAGAAACATTAAGAATTTGGAGTTAAATGCTAAGAGCATACCAATATAGCTGGAAAGAAAATGAACTCCCTTGAATTATTGTGCTTCTCTTAGTACACGAATTTAGAAGACATTTGAAACAAGCTAGGTTTTTGGGACGTTGAGCAGAGTGGGTTTAAGAGAATGCGTAGAAACTGGTCATTAGAGCACAGATTAGAATTTATGTGTGGCTACTTGGAGAATGAACCAGCTGTAAGAAGGCGATCGGTCATTCACGATTGTCATAGTGAAGAAGAATTTTATCATGCCTTCCTCTCAGCATATTGGTCTCAAGCTACACAAGACCGAGTAAAATATAGCATCATAATGATGAAACATTTCGAACAATCTGAATTTTCCAGTCTTGTCAATAATATGAAGATATGTTACATAAGAATCAGTATCTCTCAAACCCATACAGCCTCTCAGAACTCATCCGCATTTGCTTAATCAAATTACCTGAACATTTACGACAGATAATTTTAGCAGGACGATGCAAAGACGACATTGATGCTTTTCAGGGACTGTTACAAGAACTGGAAATTGATACTGACAATCGCGGAACGCGAAAACAGGAGCACAACAATTACAGGTCACACCTGTCACAATTCCGCGATGACTAAAATAATACACAAGGCTATTCGTACAACGTAAATCGTGACCAAAACAGACACCACCCGTATGACAACCGTTGGCAGAGTAGTAATAATTACAGGGAAAGATCACCTCCCCGCGGTAATGACTATCACAGAGACAATCAGAGAAACAGACAATATGGAAACCAAAATAATTATTACCAAGGGAGACGGAATAACTTAAGACGCAACGGTCCAGCGCGCAGTTACGATTCAGGGAGAAATTTTCCACCGCGTGACCGACAAGAAAGAAACTATGGAATCTACCGACATGACGACACATGATATGGTCGTAACGACAGACCTGAATTGCAGCAGAACTGGCGGGATTCAAACAGAGCAGGGCCCTCTCGACAAGGTGAATTTGTAGAAGTTAGGTCTCCAAATACCATTAACGAGCGCGCCAACAAAGACACAATAGGTAATGACTCATACCGCTGGCAGCCACAAAACTTACGCATGAAACTGATGATGCAGTTGCCGTAGCTAGTAATAACGTAAAAATGGAAGACATTAGGGACCTCTTACTCCAGGAACATGACGTAAAACATAACAACATTGCATATCCTGTGATTCACATTACTGTAAATGACGTAAAATTTACGGCAGTACTTGACTCAGGCAGTCCCATTTCAGTAATTAGTGAAACAGCTTTTAACAAATGCAGCAAATCAAAGGAATGCCCCACACTTCCGTTACGCAGGATTAAATTACAAGGTGCAGTCATTGGAAAAAGTGTAGATGTACGCCAACAAACCAACTTTGAATTCTTTTGTCAAAGCCACAGCTTCTCTATGAACTTTCTTATTGTTCCATTATTGTCAACGGAAATTATACTGGGAGTAGACTTTTTGAATGAAAACAAAGCAATCTTAAACTTTGACGATGCTGAAATAAGTTTAGAGGAAGAAGGTAAGTCAATAGATTTGAAATTTGAAGATTGGCTCTCAAACTATGACGAGGAAATTAATCGGCTTTACCTTCTGTTAGACAACAGTTCGGAATTTTCTACGGAACTAGACACTAACAATCACTCTTTAAGTACTGACAGAGATGATATCGACAGCATATTTGAAACTAATGAGTTGATTCAGAATAAAATTCAAAAAAATGAGAATTGTAATGACACTGATAGGCAGGACCTTTTTGAGATTTTGCAAGCGCATTCCACAGTTTTTACTCACAAAACAGGAACAATCAAGGGATTTCAACACCAATTTCGTGTTCGTGAGCATACTAAATTTTGTGTTAGACCATACGTAATTCCAGCACATTATAGGGACCGTGTTAGAACAGAAATAAATCTATGCTTGACAAGGGCATTATTGAGCCTGCAGTAAGCTCATACAACAATCCATTACATGTTGTTGAGAAGAAAAATGGGTCGATCAGGCTTGTCTTAGATTCGAGACAAATCAATACTATCATTATTCCTGAAACAGACAGGCCGCAAACGTTGCAAGAACTTCTTCAAAATTTTAATGGTGTAAAAGTGTTGTCTTCCATTGATCTCAGATCCAGCTTTTATCAGATCGAACTTTATCCATAATGTAGAAAATACACAGCTTTCCTTTGTTTCGGAGTTTGTTATCAGTTTCGGAAACTTCCTTTTGGCTTGAACATTTCTTCGGCAGCATTCATTCGCGGCCTAAATTCCATATTACCTGAGTTCTTAAAACGTCACATCACCTTATATGTGGACGATATTCTGATAGCAGAAGCCTCATGGGAAGAACATAGTCGCATCCTCAACAGCGTGTTACGTATTTTTGCAGAATCTGGAATTACAGTTAACTTGGAAAAGTCTGAATTCGGTAGGACAAAGGTGAAGTTTTTGGGGCATATTATTTTTTCTGAAGGAATTAGCCGGGTCCTGAAAAGTTAGAAGCAATCAGAGCCATTCCAGTTCCATCCACAAAAATTTGTTCTTTCACTCCGTTACGTAAAGCCACTGGACGGTCTGCATCCAACGAATTTGTTAAAAATTTCTTACGTGAAGTTGGACACGTTAGTAAAGTCATTTCAGATAACGGACCGCAATTCAGATCTGCTGTTTGGTCACGAATGCTTCGTAACCATCAAATCAAATCTGCTTTTAATTCATTGTACTCACCAAATTGTAACCCGTCTGAACGGATTATGAAAGAAATCAATATGCTTTGCAGACTTTATTGTCACAGAAAACATCAGCATTGGGACAGATATTTACGCTTATTTCAAAACGTGCTGAATGAAATGCCTCATGACTCCACTGCTTTACCACCTATTCTTGTACTGAAGAATAAAGAACCACCGAACAGAATCAGAGAGCTTGTACCTTTTCCGAATACACGTAAACTTCGACACAAAGACATAATTGATATGGCTATTAAAAATAAATTCTGCAGCAGACAAAAGGAGAAGACTACACGGCAAAGCAAACGCAAAGAAATTATATATTGGTCAGAAAGTTCTCATTAAAGCTCATTCATTGTCACATAAGAAGAAACACTTGAGTCACAAATTATTTCTAGTTTACAATGGACCTTACAGAATCTTATGTATACCACATGATAATTGCGTTGAAGTTGAAACTCTGCGTACTAGGAGGAGTAAAGGTTTACACCACATTTCATATGTAAAACCGTTTATTGAAAGATAATCTGCTTTTTAACTTTGTCTTTGCCATAAAGCTCTTCACATCACATCACTAGTATACTTTGTCAGACTTAGAATCTGTTAACATGCAACAATGTTTTGAAGTTAACTATCCAGTCTAGAACTTTGAGAACTTATTTAGACAGTATTTACGAGTGCATTGTTATAGTGAACAGACGTCACAGTGTTATTGTGTGTGTACATTCTTACTTGTTAGTTGCACGATTACGTAACGACTATAAGCCTTACATACTTAGAACATTTACCAGTACTGCTAAAGAGATTTTAACGCAACATTTTGGTTTACTTGAAAATACATTCTTTATTTGAAGTACATTCGGTGAGATTAAAGATGACTTAGCATTTGGTTTCTCTGATAGTTACACGATTATATCATGACTCTACTAATATGTGACACGATTTACATTGTTGCTTTTGCGGTGTATCTGTTTTAAATCTGCACAGTTTTTCTGTATTATTCTGGAAAGTAAAACATGTTTTAGTAGTAACTTTTTTGGTATAGCTACAATGAGACAGCCTTTGTCGTAGCACAACAATACGTTACATTATAGTACTTTCTTGATCACGGTAAGGTACGTAATAACTACGATATCTATACAGAAAGCATTTCACTTTCGTTTATGATGAGCTAAGTACATTGACTTCAGCAGAACTTTGCTTACAGGGGACGATAACTACGACAGTTCCACAGAATTATCTTAGAGCAAAACGCACATTTAGCATTACAGGGCACGCATTTGAGTGATTAATTTGGTACTTAAACCATTTATTTATCAAGATTGTTGAACTAAAAAGAAAGTTTTTCGTGATACATTTAATTCCATTGCTGTAATCTGTAACACCTGAGGGTATAATTACATTAATCCTCAGGGGGGTACACGCTTACTTTGTGTACCACGTGTATGCCAAGCACGAGGAGCCCTAGCTAATATGTTATTTGCTTATACAACTTTAAACATCGGTACCATATTTCTGGTGAACCTACTAGTTCTTAATAGTAGGAACGATTCCATCGGCCCCCTGTAATTATTAGCAGAAGGAAACCGAAGAAACACCAAGTCAGGATTACTGAATCAGGTAGACAACAATATATCCTCTTTAGATATGCAAATCCAAACTTTTCAGTGCATTGGGCCATGAAATGAGAATTAAGTAATGAAGGTACAAATAGAAATGAGCAGCTGAGGCCCTGGTGTGCATTTGCTTCTGTGAGATGATGATTATATAGAGGAAGGGAAGTAGCAACGGGCGCGATCGGATCAGTCAGACTGAGGACACACATTGATTCTGTTTGTCACAAAGATCGACGTTTGCCACCTCAGCGATGGATGCATTTAGCTTACATTCTGCAGTCGCGTATTTAGCAGTGCACACGAAAAATGAATGACGAAAATAATGAGTTTTTGTACTTTCATGACTATGCCTTGCTCCATTTATTTGAGTCAATCGATTGATCAGAAAAGTCGATCATGAAGCTGCTACCGTCTCTCTACTTATATTCCTTCTGACCGCATACTTAGTGCACTCATAGAGACAGATGGGGCAGTGGTTAACGCACCGCGCTCGCATTCAGGCGTATAATTGTTCAAATTCCGTCAGGGCACCCAAAATTGGCGTTTCCGTGGTTTTCTTGAATCACTTCAGTAGAATGCTTAATTGATTCCGTTTGACGGACACTGCCGATTTCTTTTCAAAACCCGAGCTTGTGAAACATACCAATGACCTCTATACCTTATCGTTAATAGCACATGAAGTCCCTAACCTTTATTTTCGTAACTGATGTGCCTAGCGACTTCTCGCCTTTAATATAGCTTTGTTTTCCCCATGCAATCTTTTGAGGAAGAGCTGTTACATTTTCAAACTACAATAACCTTTCTTCTCCCGCTTTAACATTTTCAGAAATTTAATTCACAGCAGATGATATTTACAGTTACAAAAATTTCCTTTTTTAAATGATAGCGTTACGGAGCTCACCTCTATAGGTAAAAATTTATATCCAGGTACACTGCCTGAGAAAGTAAGTGAACTTCATTGATTGTGATCAGAAAACTGAGTCAAATTTACAAGGAGTTTAGCAGTATCAGCTCACTAATGAACGTTATGAGCACGAAGTTCAACCCCCTCTGGCAGCGATGCATGTATGATACGGCTGCGAAGAGTGTTCTCTACTCAGGGAACCTGTTTCGCATCTGCTGTTTCTGATATCCTGGATACAGTCACTGGGTCGGAGGTTACGTCCGACCTGGTCGCAAACATCGAGGACAGATCAGGAGTTCTGGCTGGTGTCAGGAGTACCTCAGCATGACGCATACAGTCCTTAAGACAGGACAAGCGTTGTGGCATGGGCCTTAAGAATCGGAAGCCGATAGCACCACGCACAAAGGCTAGGGAGTTTGGCCTGCAGCGAGCCTCGCTCGTACGAAACGGACACATTGGAGATCTGAGTTTTGGATCTTCGCGGCGAGACTAACAGATGGAAACAATAACTGCGTTCAAGTCAGACCACCTGGCAGCGTGTACAGCGACAGTAAAGGTCATTGACGTACCGCACCTCTTTCTGCAGTGCCACGTGCCTCGTACTAACAAATAGAACACGGTAAGTGCCATAACTTGATTTCCCAGGAACTTCGCTCAGATACTTGACTGTTTCTGAGAAAAAGACAACTTAAGTTTCTGATATAATTTAAATGCCTTTTTGAGAGCGACTCTCTCAGCCTAAATGGTGGCACACTGGTTAACGTGACGGGTTCACAGTTTTGAATTCCGTGTTCGAAATCTGATAATTTTTCTCGTTTACTTTATTTTATTTTGTGTTTTTCATTTATCTACCAATGTCCATAGAAGGTTACTACATGGATACTTCTTATCAGGTTAGGGACAAGGGTGCAGTAATAATAGTAACATTTCAACTATGTTCCACAGGATCATACATGTATCGTATTATATATGTGTGTGTATGATATTTTCATATTACTATAATTCTATCTTAGTGTTCCTTATAATTATATTAATTCTTATATTTTGTTCACTTATTTATTTTTCAGGAGGATTTGGTGCTTTTATAGTATTAGAATGATGGCTGTCATGTTGAATGGCTGTAATATATGTTGTACGTTTTTACGTTAGTACATCAAAATACTCTCAGTACATCTTGTGTAACTTACTTCGTAGTGATTCCAATGGTACTCAGTGAAATAAAAAGATATGTATGTGTATGTTAGTAGAAGGAAAGTTAACGTTGTTGCCAAACTTCAGCATCTTCCCTGGGTGCGACAAAATGCCGCCGAAGTATTCTTTGAAAAGACTGTTCGTCACGAAATCCGGAGTTAGCTATCCGATCACAGTTTTTCTAGCGCTGTGGCTAGATTATCACAATAAGGGACGGCAAACAATGTTTGTTTATTATAATCTTGCTCCAGGCGATCGTAACTCTCGAACTATCTTGTAGAACTGTAGAAGACGATCAGTTATTTGTCGAGTCAAATTTCATCATTAGCCAAGTTTTCCGAATTAATAAGTAAACTATGATTCCTCTTCGCTCGAAAATATTGCACAGCAAAATCCACAGGTCATAGCTTTCTCTTTGCAATAATTCAGACAGTTATTCGCAAATGTCTGTATGATTTGGATCTTACGTTTACTACCACGTTTCTCTAAATTTGCTAATTGCCCGTTTTCCTTTCACAAGTATTTCTGGCATAGAAGTCTCTTCTTATATGACGGTTTGAGACTATTTCACTTGAAAAATTCCTTTGGGTGCATCTCAATTAGCAGTTATCAATACCAGATTTCAAATTTGTAGAACTGTTTATATATAACAGCGGAATTTCTTATTTCTCATCGTCATGATCAAGAGTGTAATGGCGTCCATTCTGATAAACAAGCAAATTACATATTCTATAAATCACCACAGCTCTTGGCTCATCACATGATAAATTTATACAGGTGGAGGCATTTCTCAGGCACACACATTTTGAGTTTACTTATAATAATAACAGTTTATTTTATGAATTTCTAATAACATTTATTGTAAATATGCAAATGTTGCTATAACCCTTGGCAACTTTATATCAGCAACAGAATAAAACACAATATCATAAAGATACCACAAGGAAAAAGAAATAATTTTAGAGATTTCAACTGCAACGTCCAAACTGTAAAATATATAGACTTTGAAAATAGAAACTTCGTAATCGTTTGCGTAATGTAAAATTTACAGTAACTGTTTCTCAGTCATGTAGAATATACTGTCTTTTCAAAGGGTATTAATTTTTTCGAAATACCTTTTACCTTGAGTTTTGTCTACTCCCATAGAAGCTGCTTTCTCTTCTGATGAGTCTGGTGCGCAACTCCGCGGCCCACATTTCTGTGTAACTGTTAGGAGAAGATACGTTTTACGAGAGAAGCAGTCTAAAAAAGAAAATAGCCCAGGGTATAACGCCCACCTTTCCTTACTAACAAGCATGATGAGCTGTTTGGAATTGACAGGGAACTTGAGTCACTGCAATACACCTCTAGATTTCCAAGCCTTCTATATCACTTTCAGGATAAAACAGGTGCAGATCAGGAGAGACCTGTTAATTGTAGATACGTGAGAATTGCATGCACTGTTACCATGCCGCAAATAATCGTACCCGTAAGAGAAGTGGTGTCAGTTGATGAGAAAGAAAAAAAAGATGTGTGTGGAATCTAATGGGACTTAACTGCTAAGGTCATCAGTCCCTAAGCTTACACACTACTTAACCTAAATGATCCTAAGGACTAATACACACACCCATACCAGAAGGACGACTCGAACCTCCGCCGGGACCAGCCGCACAGTCCATGACTGCAGCGCCTCTGACCGTTCGGCTAATCCCGCGTGGCGATGAAAAAGAGATCCATGGGATCTCAGTGTGTTCTTGGGGCACTCCATCCCCTTACACAGCCCAACCGAGCAGTAATAGGTGGCATAGTTGCTGATTATTACATACGTCATCTAGAAAGATGTCATCATCTGGGTTCTCAGACCAAGCTGGTTTTCTCCCGATGTCGGACAGAGAAGGTTCAGGTACATTTTCTCACAGTATTCCGATGAAGTTCGAATCTGCAGCACTGTTCTTAGAAACAGCTTTATATCTTTTGTTTCTAGCCGAGTGGACACTACGTTCTATGGATTCCGAGGACTCAGAGGTGACGCCCTGGACTTGCACCACAGGGTTGAGTTCATCAGGATTTCGTACTGGAGTCATGGGTACATTACTCATAAGAAGTGACGATCGTGTAACAAACTGTTTGTGGAATGAGTTTAAGAATGTTTAGTATATACGGCCCACCATCCAGTCCTTTATGGGTTACTGAGTAAGCACCAAAATACGACAGACACATAAATGCCCCGAGTAGAAGGGAATATCAAGATATTATGAATATATTGTTAACGAATTCGTAATGAGTGACAGAGCTTGAAGCCCTACTCAAAAGCGTTGGGGACCGCATACTAATCGGCAGAAAATTAATAGCCGTCAAAAGTTCCAGGACTATACAATTTTTTTGCGGAAAGATAGGGCGTCCGTGTGCTTACAACAGTAGGCACGAATCATGGATCAAATGTAGCAGAAAATGAGTCAGTATCCGAAACGGCTTTGGTACAAATAACACCACGAATAGATGTTTATTCGTACAACTCCTTGCTAAGCTCAGTTACGGTGGATGCGACTGAATAGGCAACGAGATTTTCACTCTGTTCCCATTGCCGGTTGCTTAGAGACCATTGGCCCCAATAACTCTCCACTCGTAATAAATTCAACCGTATTTTCCGTGCATGACTGTTTAGTCCGACGTTTTGGTTGTAGTGAAGCGAAAAAATAATTTTTTCTTCGTATACTTCTTCGATTTAGCCATACAGTTGTGGAACAAACTACAAGCTACGTCTTATTAAAATCTGCTCTGCATTGAAGAGGGGATAATAGTCGTATCTGTTATCGTTGTTGTAGTATCCCACTCGGCATACCGCAGCTGTCTGCCATCGGTTCAACTGTTGACCAGTATCAATATTATCCCTATTAACCCTATTTTTCTCACTCATATGTATTTCTGTTCTCTTCTTTACATGTTACATGCTAACATTACCCTATTACTTCTTACTCGTCCATTTACCAGCCAACTTATTCTCATTCCGTGATGCTGACAAACATTTCTGTTAGATATCACTACCACGCTCAACGTGAAGGTAATGAGAAAATATAATTAGTTAGAAATTTCTGAAATACTGAAATGAAATGATCGTATGGCATTGTTGGCCGGGAGGCCTCATGCGGGTAAGTTCGGCCGCCGTATTGCAAGTCCTTTTTAGTTGACATCATTTCGGCTACTCGCAAGTCCCCGACCCCGCCGGGAAACGAACGCGGGCCCCGTGCACCGGAAGCGAGAACGCTACCGCAAGACCACGAACTACGGACTTCAGATGTAATATAAATTAGTTACTTTAAGTGTACACATAGTTATCTGGTTGTATATAACATGTCTAGGTGAAATCATGTCAATTGTTGGATGTTTTTACCCGCCACCGATTCAACCGGGATTGTTGTACAGTTATCCAAAGGAACAGTCTGGCACTTAGTGCCTAAATATCCAGATCATATAAAACTAAGTATAAGTGATTTAGGCTACCGAGTAAAGACTGGGACATCTATAGATTCATTGCAGAGGGTACAGACAGACAGTACCGCGAAGTACTCTTGGACACGTTTTCCGAAAACACTTTCTTGGAAAACTAGTTCGGCAGCCCACACGCAGTGGAAATACATTAGATCTTGTAGCTACAAACAGACCGGACCTTAACAACGACGGCAGTGTAGAGACGGGGATTAGTGATCATGACGTTATCAAAGGAACTATGATAAGGAAAGTTAATAAACCAGTCAAGAACGCTAGGAGAGTGTTTCTGCTACAAAGAGCAGATAAACAGTAGTTAGCATCTCATTTATGTTAGGCAATGAACTGACATCACTTAGAACATGGACGTGGAGGAATTATTGGCAAGGTTTAAACAGATTTTAGATCGTTGTCTTAATAACTAAATACCTAGTATGTGGATTAAGAGCAGAAGAGGCCCACCATGATTTAACAACGAGATCTGGAAAATGCTGAGGAAGCAAAGGCTGTTGCAGTCTCGGTTCGAAAGATAACGTGTAAATGACTGCAGGCAAATGTTAATATAGATTTTTGATTTTCTAAAATTATCAACGTGTAAGCATACAACTACCATCTAAATACGTTAGCAAAAGATCTGTCTGAGAACAGGAGAAAATTTTGGTTATTATGTAAAATAGCGAAGAGTTCTAAGGCTTCCATCCAGTCACTCGTTGACCAGTCTGGTGTGGCGGCTGAAGGCAGCAAAACCAAATCTCAAGATTTAAAGTACGCGTTTAAGAGATAATTCATGCAGGAGAATCGAAGAAACGTAGTGTCATTTGACCATCTAACAGACTCTAGTATGGACAACATAATAAAAAAGAGCCTTTGGCTTAAAGAAATAGCTGATCTCGATGAACGGAAATACGTCACTAGGTCAGGATGGAATCCCATTTCGGTTTTGCAAAAAGTACTCTACGGCAATGACTCCTTATTTAGCTTGCATTGCTTGTGAATTTCTGGCCCAGCGCAAAGTCCAAGCGACTGGTAAAAAAAGGAGATTCCTGTATATGAGAATGGTAAAAAATCTGACCTGCAAAATTAGAGACCAAAATCATTAATATACACTCCTGGAAATCGAAAAAAGAACACATTGACACCGGTGTGTCAGACCCACCATACTTGCTCCGGACACTGCGAGAGGGCTGTACAAGCAATGGTCACACGCGTGGCACAGCGGACACACCAGGAACCGCGGTGTTGGCCGTCGAATGGCGCTAGCTGCGCAGCATTTGTGCACCGCCGCCGTCAGTGTCAGCCAGTTTGCCGTGGCATACGGAGCTCCATCGCAGTCTTTAACACTGGTAGCATGCCGCGACAGCGTGGACGTGAACCGTATGTGCAGTTGACGGACTTTGAGGGAGGGCGTATAGTGGGCATGCGGGAGGCCGGGTGGACGTACCGTCGAATTGCTCAACACGTGGGGCGTGAGGTCTCCACAGTACATCGATGTTGTCGTCAGTGGTCGGCGGAAGGTGCACGTGCCCGTCGACCTGGGACCCGACAGCAGCGACGCACGGATGCACGCTAAGACCGTAGGATCCTACACAGTGCCGTAGGGGACCGCACCGCCACTTCCCAGCAAATTAGGGACACTGTTGCTCCTTGGGTATCGCCGAGGACCATTCGCAACCGTCTCCATGAAGCTGGGCTACGGTCCCGCACACCGTTAGGCCGTCTTCCGCTCACGCCCCAAAATCGTGCAGCCCGCCTCCAGTGGTGTCGCGACAGGCGTGAATGGAGGGACGAATGGAGACGTGTCGTCTTCAGCGATGAGAGTCGCTTCTGCTTTGGTGCCAATGATGGTCGTTTGCGTGTTTGGCGCCGTGCAGGTGAGCGCCACAATCAGGACTGCATACGACCGAGGCAGACAGGGCCAACACCCGGCATCATGGTGTGGGGAGCGATCTCCTACACTGGCGGTACACCTCTGGTGATCGTCGACGGGACACTGAATAGTGCACGGTACATCCAAACCGTCATCGAACCCATCGTTCTACCATTCCTAGACCGGCAAGGGAACTTGCTGTTCCAACAGGACAATGCACGTCCGCATGTATCCCGTGCCACCCAACGTGCTCTAGAAGGTGTAAGTCATCTACCCTGGCCAGCAAGATCTCCGGATCTGTCCCCGATTGAGCATGTATGGGACTGGATGAAGCGTCGTCTCACGCGGTCTGCACGTCCGGCACGAATGCTGGTCCAACTGAGGCGCCAGGTGGAAATGGCATGGCAAGCCGTTCCACAGGACTACATCCAGCATCTCTACGATCGTCTCCATGGGAGAATAGCAGCCTGCATTGCTGCGAAAGGTGGATATACACTCTACTAGTGCCGACATTGTGCATGCTCTGTTGCCTGTGTCTATGTGCCTGTGGTTCTGTCAGTGTGATCATGTGATGTATCTGACCCCAGGAATGTGTCAATAAAGTTTCCCCCTCCTGGGACAACGAATTCACGGTGCTCTTATTTCAATTTCCAGGAGTGTAGTTTTGCTGCGAATTCTCAGTTCGAATAGAATACATTTCTTTGAGATCGAGAAACTTATGTGAACGAATTGCCATAGCTTTAGAAAACATCTTTCATGCGAGACTCCGCTTGCCATTTGCACAGCTGGTATGCTGCGAACTGTGGATGAAGGGCAACAGGCTGATTCAATATTCCTAGATTTCCGAAAAGCAGTTCAAACCATGTTAACGAAGGTACAAGCATTTGGAATAGGTTCCCATATAGGTGAATGGCTCGAAGACTTCTTAAATAAGGAAACTCACTGTGCAGTCCCAGACTGTAAGTGTTCATCAGAGATAAGGGCATCGTCAGGAGCGCCCCAGGGAAGTGTCACAGGATCGGTGCTATTTTCGATATACGTAATTAATGTGGTGGACATAATGGGCAGCGATCTGCGTTTTGTGCTAATGATGTTGTGGTTTATAGGTAGATGTCGAAGTAGAATGACTGTAGAAGGATAGACAATGACTTGCAAAATTTCTAGTTTGTGTGATGAATGGCTGTTAGCTCTAAATGCAGAAAAATGTAAGCTAATGGCGAACAGAAGGAAAAACAAACCCGTAATGTTCGGATCCATCATTAGCAGTGTCCTGCTTGACACAGTGACGTCCTTTAATTATCTGGGAGTAGCATTGCAAAGCACTATGAAATGGATCGAGGATGTGAGGATTGTGATAGGGAAGGCGAATTTGTCTACTTCGCTTTAATTGCAGAATTTTGGAAGAGTGTTCCCCATCTGCAAAGGAGACGGCATGTAGGATGCTAGTGCGACCTATTCTTGATTGTTGTTCTAGTGTTTGGAATCCTCACCAAGCCAGATTAAAATAAAACATTGGAGCAGTTCAGAGGTTTGGTATGTTTAATAGCGGCAGGTTAAAACAACCAAGATGTACCGGGTGCTCAAATGAGAATTCCTGCAGGGAAGGTGAGGTTCTTTTCGAGGAATACTACTGCAAAAACTTAGATTATCGGCAACTGAAGCTGAATGCAGAACTATTCTACTGCCGTTTAGCATACCATTCCCTCAAGGACCACTAAGATAAAGTATGAGAAACAAAGGCTCATACAGAGGCGTGAAGTCGTTTTTCCCTAGCTCTACTTGCGAATGGAACAGGAAAGGAAATAAATACTAGTGGTAAAAGTACCCTATACCACGAACCTTCCGGTGGCCTGTGGAGTATATACTAGAGGTAGATACAGACGCCGAATGTAATAAGGTAAATGAAATGCAAGTAGGACAAGAGTACAGAGCAGTCGATGAGGGAACAGTGTGGAGCACAGGATATAAATAAGTAGAAGAGGAGAAGAAACAGAAATTGGAACGGACCGTGGCAAGGCGCCCATAGACTGCGTTGCTACCCCGTGGACCGCTAGGGAAAGGACTGCCCTGACGACGACGCAAGGGACAAGATTTAGAGTTACTCCAGTCCAGCCATGAAATGAGGCTGACAAACATGGGAAACTCTAATCAGCAGAAGATAAACTAATGTTTCTAATTAACTTGCACCGTGGTGAAGGTGCCCAATCGAAGAATGAAAGATAAACAATATCATAGTCGTGTCAATCGAAGCGAGAATGCCCTGGAGTGATGGTAACATTGGGCGATTCGCTTGCCGGTAATGAAAAATGAAATGGTGACGAGGGCGTTGTTGCGTTGGGTCCGGGTGGACGTAACAAAACATGCCTTCAGGTTGATCGTTGATTCCTCTACTCAGTTTTTTATTACAGAGGGCGAGCAGCCCTGTGACCGAACACACGGAGCTACCGTACCGACGTTCTCTTAGCTAAGCAGGGGGACTGCCCTGCTGTAATCACAAACGATGGAAAGAGGGCAACCCCTTCTACAGTGTGTATGTAGTCACGACACTTGTGAGCAGAAGATTAGCGAGTACTTTTCACGATGGTTGAATGTACATAAAGTAAAGAATGACGGGTGTAATCATTGCTGAACTACATTCGTTGTCTGCCGGTAAAAACGGCCCTCACAGACGACTAAGAAAGACTAGACATTTATGAGGACAGTGTGACGTCATATACTCTCACTGCTAGTCCTGGGTCGCTAACTTTACAAGCGAGAATAACACAGAATTACGTACTAATACCTAACGGTATAAAGAATTAAAATGAACCTGAATGCTATGGTGCTTTAATTCTGAAGTGAACTGTGCATTTTCTGTTTTATACCTAAAAATTTCTGCTTCTTTTAATGTATTCGAAATACAGTTTCTTGTTATTAAGTATTCTTAAATTTTCTGAGGGGTTTGTGCTGTTATGCACCACTTCGCGTAAGTGCGCTGTTAATGCAAATAGAAGACTATTTCAGCTGGTGTGTTTTTGAAGTCTTGCTCGAAATGACGTACCGGTTTGCCCTGTATGTTTCCTAGGACAATCATTGGAAGTAATGCAGCATATACCCAATTCATCGGATTTATTTACCACTGCTTCCTCCTTGTGACTGAGTCTCCTACGTAGATCAAAATAAGTAAAATACGTTGGATAAATGTTTTTAGGACTTATACACCTGCCTATTTTTCGGTTATTACACCCAGGTATGGTATACTAGAAAAAATAGAGCTTTCCCTTGTCTGCTCGACTAGCCTAAGCCTTTACCTTTCGTTCACCATTGTACTGATAATGTCCACTGAACAGTAGGAGTAAATTTTGACAAGTAGCGATGAGCATGGCAGTTGTGGTTGTGGTGTACAGTGTTCAGTCCAGAGGCCATTTTGATGCAGCTTTCCGTGTTAGTCTACCATGTGCAAGCCTCTTCATATCCTGATAACTACTGGAACCTACATCCTTCTCAGTATGCTTAATGTATTCATCTCTTAGTGTCCCTCTACGATTTTTACCCTCCTTGCTTCCCTCCAATCCTAAACTGGTGATCCCTAGATGCCTCAGAACGTGTCCCACCCACTGATCCGCTCTTCTAGTCAATTTGTGCCACAAATTCCTCTATTCCGCGATTCTACAAAGTACTTCCTCATTAGTTACCTGAACTACCCATCTAATCTTCAGCATTCTTCTGTTGCACCTCATTTCGAAAGCTTCTATGCTCTTCCTGTCTACGCTGTTTATTGTGCGTGTTACACTTCCATACATGGTTAGACTCCATACGAATACTTTGAGAAAAAACTTCCCGGCAATTAAGACTATACTTGATGTTACCAAGTTTCTCCTCTTCTTGCAATAGCCTGTCTACATTTGATATCCCCTCCACCTCGACCATCATCAGTTATTTCGCTCCCCAAATACTCATTTACTACTCTAAGTGTCTCATTCCCTAATCTATCTCACCTGATTTAATTATACTACGTTCATTATTCTCGTTTTGCTTTTCTTGTCCATCTTATATCCTCCTTTCAATACTCTCCATTCCCCTCAACTGCTCTTCCAGGACCTTCGCTGTCTCAGACAGAATCACAATGTCATCGGTACGTCTCAATGTTTTTATTTCTTCTCCGTGAATTTTAATTCGTAATCCTAATTTTTCTTCTGTTTCCTTTAACGCTTACTCAGTACACAGCTTGAATAACATCGGAGATAGGCTACAACCCCGTCTCACTTCCACCTGAACCACTACTTCCCTTTCATGCCCTTGAGTCTTGTAACTACCATTTGGTTTCTGTACAAATTGTAAATTGCCTTTTGCTCTCTGTGTTTTGCCGGGAGAAGTGGTCAAGAGGTTCTAGACGTTTGAGTCTGGAACCACGCGACCCTACGGTCGCAAGTTCGAATCCTGCCTCGGGCATGAATGTGTTTGATGTCCTTAGGGAGGTTATGTTTGAGTAGTTCTAACTTCTAGGGGACTGATGACCTCAGATGTTAAGTCCCATAGTGCTGTGAGCCAATTGCTCCCTGTATTTTACACCTGCCGCCTTCACAGTTTAAAAGAGAGGTATCAGTTCAACATTGTCATAAGCTTTTTCTAAGCCTACAAATGCTACAAACGTAGGTTTTCCTTTCCTTAACTTATGGTTCAAATGGCTCTGAGCACTATGGGACTTAACATCTATGGTCATCAGTCCCCTAGAACTTAGAACTACTTAAACCAACCTAACCTAAGGACATCGCACAACACCCAGTCATCACGAGGCAGGGAAAATCCCTGACCCCGCCGGGAATCGAACCCGGGAGCCCGGGCGTGGGAAGCGAGAACGGTACCGCACGACCACGCATGTATGTCTATGACCTTTTAATATTCTGAGTATATTTTAGTCATTGCCTTATTAACTGCTATATCCACAGAGTGGTGGCACTGTATATTGTTCTTTACCATGTAGGTTACATCAGATAATGTGGCTTTAAGCCGAGAAACAAGTTGTGTTTCAATAAACAACAATTTTACCAGCTTTTGACAGTATTCTTCCTGACATCATGCCTTTCAACAGTTGCTAATTCCAGAATATTAAGTAGTTTGTAGTCAGAGATTTTCCCGTGGTTCTGAAAAGGTTCGCTACCTCGCCGACAGGGCTACAGGGCGTCACTCGCGGTACATGGCGCCTGACAGCGCGGCCCGCGACCTCTGCGCGCATCCGTCACCGACCGGGCGTCGCCTCTCACGCGCGCGCAACGCGGATGGCAGCCAGGCGCTCTCTTGCTGGAGCTCACCGCCACGGCCGCGTCTCTGGGCTGCCGCCACGTCGCCGGGCCTGATGCTGCCGGGCTCATCCATCAGCGCCGGAAGCGACGTCAGGACTGTGTTTACGTCACTCCGCAGGACGGGCTCGTTCAGCGGACGGGCTGCCAGTGCCGCAACCAAGGCCCTAGCAGACTGAAGCACCCCAGAAAACTAGGAAGTTAACGACGTGCATTGTGCGACGGGGCGGTAAATAAAGAAGAAGTGCGGTTGTAAATGTTCACACGAATACTCGTACACAAATGTTTGTTAAAAATTTTATGGCAAATTTAGGCTCTCACGTAAGTCTCAGGGGATGATTTCCACACTTAGTGCATTAGTACACTTCCACACCCACGCATTTGTTACAGTTTTTGAATTAATTATTCACTGAGACATAAGTACAGTTTATGCTAGGGAACAAGAATTCGGTGATTATTAAACTAAAATCAGTTTCTCATGACACAATTCAATAGCTATTTATTGGCGTTGTTCTTTTCTTTCACACATTGAAATTAACACTGGTGAGACGGTTTACAGTTTTACTTTAATAATAATTTGACTCCGAGCCCCCAATAGTAGCAATGTACGCTGCAATAAACGAAACTTATTCAAATAATTCGAACAGAACCACAAGTCCCACTGTCCTCTTTGTTCTAGCAGTTTTGGCGCGAAACTACAGATCGCCATATGTTCACATACGCCGATGTACACCTCGTAATTCGCACTCACACAAGTAATCGTAGCACTTCCAGTTCACCAAATATATGCTTGCACTATTAACCAATACTCTTTACCGAAATAAATCGGCGCTAGAAGAAATTCTCAAACGACCACATGGGCCACCCACAATTGGAGCTCACTCGCCCTCCCCCCCCCCCCTTTTCCGAAACGACTGACCAACGGCTGACCACTGGCCAAGATGGCCGCTCGCTTATATAGGCTCATATGTCCAACCCTCTGGTTATTTAAGTACTAGACTCACCAGTTAAGATTACAAATTTTGATAAATACATCTCGACAGAAAAAAGTACACCATCGGAACCGTGATAAAAAGTACATTTTATTTACTGTGTTACATTAATTTCTAGGACTATTCTATCACCCGTAATTCAAGTTTTAGTTTTTGCAAAATTTCGCGACTTAGCGCAAATTTGTTTGTTGATATCTGTGCTGCAAAGTTTTAACACAAAACTGCATATAGCACCGTTTTTAGACGTAATCCATAGCGATCTACGCATTGCGCTGCTCAAAATCTTCATATCTATAATAATTAATTAATTATGGGCGATAAATGTTGATAATAATTCCCAAACATTGAAAACTATTGCAAGTTAAGTATATAGTATAACTTAACTATTTTAAAATACATGTTATGCCACCCAAAGTATTATATAGTGCCGTTCTTTACGTCATAAATTTTCTATTGAATTTTAAAAACAATTTTCCCTCAAACTTTGTTTATTGCTCTTTACAGGCTCAATTGTTCATGAATCTTAACATATGACTTCGGAACTCGATCCGCTATGGCGAGACGTTTTTAATGAGTGCTCTCTTATCCCTGCAAGTTGTTATTTACTATTTTTATTAATCTTTAAGAATTCATGATATTAACCGATTTTGAAGTTAATATAACTTTTGCGTCTCGTGACTTGAAATAAAGATCGATCTTTCATAAGGTGCATATTGCTGACGACAATCTACTGAAGGATCGCTCTTCACCGTAAGTTACATAGTTTACGCGTAATGCGAGAAAAACCAAACAATGCCCCAAGCTAAGGGCCACGTGGCGACGGAGGCGTCCCACCGACCGTTGCAAATCTCGCAGGTGCGTGCTACGCGCTCCCGTGAATCACGCACAATGTAGCGCGCTCGCTCTCCACAAAGCAATCCTTGCATACTAGAAATATTCATCTAGTAACGTGGGTTCGTACCGTCACAATTGGTACTCACGTTAACACTGCCCCCTCGTTCGCCATCATTCACAGACAAAGTAAGTGAATTGAATATCTATTCAGGCAGGTTAACATAACAAACAGAAGAGGAACTGTAAAAACATGCACAAGTGTTAACACAGACACACCTTCCGAAAGGCATTGGGAGGTTGAAACACAAATCGATTAGGAGTTGGTTTATGTTAAGTAACTGTGTAACTACAATTCATGAAGAGTGCATTCTGTGTTGCTTGGACTCCTTGATGAATTGCAAGAAATTTACAGTTTTGAGATGTATATATGAAAAAAGCAAAAGAATTAGTTGAAATTTTAAAATATGGACATATTTATGAAGGAATAATGTCGGTTAAAAGCTGGTTCATGCTTAGAGCACTTGTATTTGCAACGTGTAAACGCTATGGGGAAGTCCCTCCGCAACGAAAGTGGCATGGTGCAATGTAAAAGGTGGGTTTGGTGTTCGAACTGAGCGGCTCTTTTGTGTCAACGGCACGCAGTGTGTAGCTAGCCTTAGCACGGTGCACATAGACCGTCCTAAGAGAGGCAACTAAAATCTGCATTTAGAAGGGATTTATCTCGGATGTGGATCTGGCTATTATCTTGTATTCATGGAATAATGTACAGGCTCTAATATGTTGAAAATCCTACGCCAAGAAGAGATTTTATAGAGCATTCGCAGATGAACAGTCGTGAGTGCAGTTAGCCGCCATTTCGGCTGCCACTAATGTTCGCCACTGCTTCACAGACCTCAGAAATTCAGTTACGCAATGTATATTGGCATGGAACAGTTAAACGTCCCCTTAGAAAAATTGTACATGACTGTGCTTAAACTGACACACAATATTTTTAGCGCAACGCAAACTGACTTTCAAAAATCCCTGCAAAAGAATGGCCCTGACTAACATTTAACTATACGTTTGACAAATTACTTACCTCACAAAAATCTTGGTTACTCGAACTACTGCAATACAACGAGCGCCACTACTGCCAGCTAAATAAAAGATTCAAACTACGGAAGGCACTAATTACTGATAGGCATAGTTAGAAAATGAAAGATTTTAATAGAGAACAAATAACGTATTTACCTTAATAGCCATCAAAAGTCATAATATATATAGCAGTTCATGACATCCAGTCTTACAAATTTCAAAACTCCGCCATTTCTCTCGTCACATCCACAACTGCTGGCGGCTCACCTCCAACTGCGCAACGATACGCGCTAACTGTTAACATCCAGCTGCCCAACACTACAATGGCAGACAACAATGCAAACCAGCCACAGACTGCACACGGCACAGCCAGTGATTTTCATACAGAGCGCTACGTGGCGTTACCAATATAAAAACCTAAACAGCCTACTTACATAGCCCCCATTCTCCCAACAAAAAATTTTACAAATTGTTTTGGGCAGTGGACAATACAGATTTGAAAAAAAATTCATGATTACAATAAAAAGAAATCAGAAGCACACACTTATTGATACAATGTTGATCAAAAGCTAAAATTTTCTCACAGTCCATAAAGACAATCCTGATCATTCAGCACAATAAGATTGCAGTGTTTTTTTTTTTTCTCAAAGTCTCAGCAGTAAAAGAAAATGAGCATGGAAATAGTGGATTTCCATGCAGTCTTGAAGAAGTAGTGTTGTCCTTCCAACAGAAAGATAATGCTGACTCATGACATGCAAACAGGCAATGGGCCACCACAGATCAAACTCACAGCAGAGTGAGTCGAAGTTTTGAAGAATATTGATAGGTAGATCATCACAGGGCAGGCCACTGTAGTCCTGTTAGAGATTACGGTATTGGTGGGCCACCAATGGTGCAGACCCAGTGCAGTCCTTGTCGAAATAATGGTACTGGTGGGCCATCAAAGATGCAGACCCACTGTAGTCATTATAGAGACGGCCAGCAGCTATCTGTTGCGACTGTGCAGGTGCACAATCTCCATCGAAGAGTCTTGTGGAGAATATAGCAAGTCCATGAACCACCACTTGTGCACTCCCCCCCCCCCCCCTCCCAAAAAAAATGAAATGTCCTTAGAACCAGCAATGCTGTTATCCAGTCCTTTGCTGAATTAGTAACAACAACCAGTGATTTTCATACAGAGCACTACGTCGCGTTACCAATATAAAAACCTAAACAGCCTACTTACAACATTTAATTTTTTTGTTGTTTCAACAATAATCGGATGAAACGTCAATTCGTGTTCAAAACCACAACTTCAATCCTGATCACGAACCTACGCAGGATCCTCACCTAAGTGCAACTAAAGCATGCCTGAGTGGTGGTGCGGTTCTAGGCGCTACAGTCTGAAACCGAGCGACCGCCACAGTCGCAGGTTCGAATCCTGCCTCGGGAATGGATGTGTGTGACGACCTTAGGTCAGTTAGGTTTAAGTAGTTCTAAGTTCCAGGGGACTGATGGCCTTAGATGTTAAGTCCCATAGTGCTCAGAGCCATCTAAAACCGCATACCCTGATTTTAAAGAACAATTCTGGCACTCATGTGTTTAAAAATGATTTTTTTGTCTAAACTAAAAGGAGTAGCAAAATTCAACGTAAAATTAAAATTCGGATACTTTGTTTATACACTACTACAAGTGAAATTTTTAAAGTAGGAAGTTTAAGTGGCTAAAGAATGTCTTGGAACAGTAGTGTGCAAAAGTAGGGTGAAGCAAACAGCTTGGTGGAATGACAAAGTCAAGGCAGCCTGTAAAAGGAAAAAGAAGGCGTATAAAAAATGGCTACATACTACAACTCAGGTAGACAGAGAAAGTTATCTTGAAGAAAGAAACAAAGCCATACAGATAATTGCACCATCCAAGAAGAAATCTCGAGAAGACTTTGGAAACAGGTTGGAGACTATGGGTCAAGCTGCTGGAAAACCATTCTGGAGTGTAATTAGCAGTCTTCGAAAGGGAGGTAAGAAGGAAATGACGAGTATTTTGGACAGGTCAGGAAAACTGCTGGTGGATGCCTTGCGCTGAAGGAGGGAATATTTTGAAGAGTTGCTCAATGTAGGTGAAAATACGATCAGCAATGTGTCAGATTTTAATGGGGTAGGAATGATGAGAGAAATAGTATCACATTTGAGGAAGTGGAGAAAATGGTCAATAGATTGCAGTGCAATATAGCAGCTCGGGTGAATGAAATTAAATCGGAACTCGTCAAATACAGTGGAATGTCAGGTCTTAAATGGCTACACAGGATAATTGAAATGGCCTGGGAGTCAGGACAGGTTTCGTCAGACTGGACAAAATCAGTAATCACACCAATCTTTAAACATGGAAACAGAAAAGATTGTAGCAACTACAGAGGTATCTCTTTAATCAGCGTTGGGGTAAAATGTTCTCAGGTATTGTTTAAAGGAAACTGGGAGTTTTAGTTGAGGACCAATTGGATGAAAATCAGTGTGGGTTTAGGCCTCTTAGAGGTTGTCAGGACCAGATCTTTAGCTTACGGCAAATAATGGAGAAGTGTTATGAGTGGAACAGGGAATTGTATCTATGCTTTATAGATCTAGAAAAGGCATATGATCGCGTTCCTAGGAGGAAGTTATTGTCGGTTCTACGAGGTTATGGAATAGGAGGCACACTTTTGCAAGCAATTAAAGGTCTTTGCATGGATAGTCAGGCAGCAGTTAGAGTTGACGGTAAATTGAGTTCATGGTTCAGAGTAGTTTCAGGGGTAAGACAAGGCTGCAACCTGTCTCCACTGTTGTTCATATTACTTATGGATTATATGTTGAAAAAAATAGACAGGCTGGGTGAGATTAAGACATATGAACACAAAATAAGCAGTCTCGCGTATGTGGATGACTTAGTTGTGATGGCAGATTCGATTGAAAGTTGGAAAGTAATATTTCATAGCTAGATCAGAAATGTAAGGACTATGGTATGAAGATTAGCATCTCCAAAATGAAAGTAATCTCAGAGGGTGAGAAATATAAACGGATTGAGTGCCAAATAGGAGGAACAAAGTT
This sequence comes from Schistocerca gregaria, assembly GCF_023897955.1. Taxonomy (NCBI): domain Eukaryota; kingdom Metazoa; phylum Arthropoda; class Insecta; order Orthoptera; family Acrididae; genus Schistocerca; species Schistocerca gregaria. The sequence continues at coordinate 410,162,425 of NC_064925.1, forward strand.
AGAACAGGTGGACGGTTTCTAGTACTTAGGATGCATATTCTCACAGGATGGCAACATAGTGAAAGAACCGGAAGCGAGGTGTAGCAAAGCTAAGGCAGTGAGCGCTCAGCTACGATCTACTCTCTTCTGCAAGAAGGAAGTCACTACCAAGACTAAGTTATCTGTGCACCGTTCAATATTTCGACTAATTTTGTTGTATGGGAGTGAAAGCTGGGTGGATTCAGGTTACCTTATGAACAAGGTTGAGGTTACGGATATGAAAGTAGCTATGATGATTGCAGGTACTAGTAGATGGAAACAATGGCAGGAGGGTGTCCACAATGAGGAAATCAAAGAAAAACAAGAATGAACTCTATATATGTAGCAGTCAGGGCGAACGGGCTTAGATGGTGGGGTCATGTTACACGCATCGGAGAAGCAAGGTTACCCAAGAGACTCATGGGTTCAGCAGTAGAGGGTAGGAGAAGATGGGGCAGACCAAGGAGAAGGTCCCTGGATTCGGTTAGGAATGATTTTGAAGTAATAGGTTTAACATCAGAAAAGGCACCAATGTTAGCACTGAATAGGGGATCATGGAGGAATTTTATAAGGAGGCTATGCTCCAGACTGAACGCTGAAAGGCATAACCAGTCTTAAATGATGATGATGATGATGATGAAGTTTAAGTACAAAAATTTAAAAGTGAATCAATACTAAAGTGGAAACCTTAATCATTTAAAAGCTAGAAACACAAAAGTGAAGTTGGGTAGGCTTTTGTTAAAGTATCATTAGTTTATTATAAAAAATATAGTTTTGTAGGTTTACAGTGCCAGATTGTTTAATTGTTATTGTCAAGAATTCCTACTCCAAAGATGATTAAAGTACAAGTACATGTAAAACTTTAATGCACTGATTTTCGGGAGCACTATTAGAAGTAAGGTTATGCAAATTTAAAACATGGTGTAGTTTTGTTACATCATGAATGGTTCCTTCTCAAGTTAAATAATCCCAGCATTTTACTACCTTCCAAGGTAATTTAAGTGAATGATTAGCATTCAGGGATAATTTTTAATTTTTGCAATACTCAAATAACCTTGGCTATTGAAACTATGCCAGTTTATGGGTCCCCATCATGTTGTCCACATATTAAGATAAAAAATGAACTATTGCTGCTGCTAAGGAAAACTGTTATGTCCGCAGCTCGTGGTCGTGCGGTAGCGTTTCCGCTTCCCACGCCCGGGTTCCAGGGTTCGATTCCCGGCGGGGTCAGGGGTTTTCTCTGCCTCGTGATGACTGGATGTTGTGTGATGTCGTTAGGCTAGTAAGGTTTAAGCAGTGCTAAGTTCTAGGGGACTGATGACCGTAGATGTTAAGTCCCATAGTGCTCAGAGCCATTTGAACCATTTTTGAAAACTGCTATATGCAGAGGAATTTAGTGTATATGAGATGTTATTCATCTTTATTTGTGTTATTCATGTCAGTCAAGATATAAGCCTTTCCTGTTCTTCAGTTTTAATCTATAGTTCCTAACCAATAGATTGTGGTCAGAGTCCACATCTGCCCCTGAAAATATCTTACAATTTAAAATCTGGTTCATAAATCTCTGTCTTACCATTACATAATCTACCTGAAACGCCGGCCGCGGTAGCCGTGCGGTTCTGGCGGTACAATCCGGAACCGCGGGGCTGTTACAGTCGCAGGTTCGAATCCTGCCTCGGGCATCGGTGTGTGTGATGTTCTTAGGTTAGTTACATTTAAGTAGTTCTAAGTCCTAGGGGACTTATGACCTAAGATGTTGAGTCCCATAGTGCTCAGAGCCATTTGAACCATTTCTATCTGAAACCTTTTACTATCTCCAGGGTTCTTCCATGTATACAACCTTCTTTCATGATTCTTGAACAAAGTGTTAGCTATGATTAAGTTATGCTCTGCGCAAAATTCTACCAGGCAGCTTCCTCTTTCATTTCTTAGCTCCAATCCATATTCACCTACTACGTTACCTTCTCTTCCTTTTCCTACTACCGAATTCCAGTTCCCCATGACTATTAAATTTTCGTCTCCCTTCACTACCTGAATAATTTATTTTATCTTATCATACATTTCATCAATTAGTTCATCATCTGCAGAGATAGTTGGCATATAAACTGGTACTACTGTAGTAGGTGTCGGCTTCGTGTCTATCTTGGCAACAATAAGGCGTTCACTATGCTGTTTGAAATAGCTTACCCGAGCTCCTATTTTTTTATTCATTATTAAACCTCCTCCTGCATTACCTCTATTTGATTTTGTACTTATAAACCTGTATTCACCTAACCAGATGCCTTGTTCCTCCTGTCCCCGAATTTCACTAATTCCCACTATATGTAACTGTATCTAACAGAAATATAAACAACTCAATATTTTGACAATCGATTGTGAACCTTCATAGGCCAGGGTGGCCAAGCGATTCTAAGCGCTACAGTCTGGAATCGCGCGACCGCTACGGTCGCAGGTTCGAATCCTGCCTCGGGCATGGGTGTGTGTGATGTCCTTAGGTTAGTTAGGTTTAAGTAGTAGGGGACTGATGACCTCAGCAGTTTAATACCACAGTGCTCAGAGCCATTTGAACCATTTTTTTTTTGTGAACCTTCATTGATGAACGGAATTGATCCAAAATCGGAATTTTAGTAAAATAGTTAATGATGGTAGTACGACAGCATGGTCGGGTCTAATGCTAACACATAATAATAATTTTTAGAAACGACAGCTCGGGGCACCGAGAATAGCTAAAAGGGTAAGCTTGCTTATTAAATTTCACCAGTTGATTTAAAATTGTTCAACAAACATAACATTCGGTGTTGCATCTCCTGCCTTTATCACGTTTATATTCCATTGCTGCCTCCACAATGAAAAAGACCTAGGTAATTTTAATAACGCAAATGATGTGCAAATACTACGAGGAAAGTATTGTGGTCTTTTACGGTCCTGTCTTGTAACCTTGCAAAATTTAGAAAGCAGAAGAACTGAGTACCACCAAATTAATATGTAGAAGCTATGTGTTCACAAACGGAGGATGACTTGTTTTTCTTAATTCTCGCCAAAATAAAAAAAACAGAATTCCATCCCTAAGTAAAATTTCTGAATTTTTATTTGCTGCGACGTCCGCCCCGATAGGCGACTGGTGTCGGCACGGTAGCTCAGCGTGTCCGGTCAGAGGGTTAGCTGCCCTCTGTAACAAAAAAACAGAGTTACTGGATCAACTATAAACTTGAACAAGCATCATAGTTCGTCCGCCTCGAACAAATACAAAGAACATTAGCGAAGAAAGTTAGATCAAACAAAAAGATAATAAAATGGTCAGCATGACTGATTGCCATCCTAAGGGACCCGGTTTCGATTCCGGCTGGATCTATCATTTTTTCCGCTCAGGGAATGGGTGTTGTGTTGTCCTCATCATAATTTCATACCCATCCGGCGCGCAGGTCGTCTAATGTGGCGTCTAATGTAATAAGACTTGCACCAAGGCGGCTAGACGTGCCCCATAAGTGGCCTCCCGGCCAGTGACGCCATACACTCATTTCCACTTGCTCCGAGATAGTCTAACTCAAACCGAGTTAACTACAGTTGGTAACGGAGTAATCTTGTTAAAATGGGCTTCCGAAACACGGTGTATTTCAGTCTCATAACACGGCTTTCCCAAACGTGAACGGTGACTTTTAGTGCGTATTTGTTACTCAGGTGAGTTCGAACACGAGACCTCTGGAATATTATGCAAGCACCAATCCACTATACCACACGTGACCATAAATAGATTCAGGGAACCATAGAGTTCCTTTAGTTTTTTTATTTTTTAAACAGCATTTCGTGTACTAGAAGTGTAAGGCAATTTACTTTACTTTCTTTCTGGCCAGTTATAGCAAAAGCTTCCTCGTAACATTTCCACAAAACAGGTCAAGGTTTAAAAATTTAACTTGCAATAAATAAGTTCGGGTGTTAGTTCATGACATTTTTGGTGACATGTAGCAATGCAGGTTGCTACAAGTGTATTAATAAATTGTAACTTTTTGTTTGAGGTTCTAGCTTCGCTCTTGTGGTGACATATTGAATGTTGCATATTTCAAGACTATGAGGAGTGCTCTTTACGCATTACAAAACGGTTCGTCAATTGCAATATATGAGACATATTGTTGGCTTATATAGACAGGGCGAAAAGTGGTGACGGAAGGGGATAGAATGCAGTTACTGCTAGTAACGTTTGTGTCACTTTAAGTAATTTCGTTTTGGCGTTAATTATACACTCCTGGAAATGGAAAAAAGAACACATTGACACCGGTGTGTCAGACCCACCACACTTGCTCCGGACACTGCGAGAGGGCTGTACAAGCAATGATCACACGCACGGCACAGCGGACACACAAGGAACCGCGATGTTGGCCGTCGAATGGCGCTAGCTGCGCAGCATTTGTGCACCGCCGCCGTCAGTGTCAGCCAGTTTGCCGTGGCATACGGAGCTCGATCGCAGTCCTTAACACTGGTAGCATGCCGCGACAGCGTGGACGTGAACCGTATGTGCAGTTGACGGACTTTGAGCGAGGGCGTATAGTGGGCATGCGGGAGGTCGGGTGGACGTACCACCGAATTGCTCAACACGTGGGGCGTGAGGTCTCCACTGTACATCGATGTTGTCGCCAGTGGTCGGCGGAAGGTGCACGTGCCCGTCGTCCTGGGACCGGACCGCAGCGACGCACGGATGCACGCCAAGACCGTAGGATCCTACACAGTGCCGTAGGGGACCGCACCGCCACTTCCCAGCAAATTAGGGACACTGTTGCTCCTGGGGTATCGGCGAGGACCAATCGCAACCGTCTCCATGAAGATGGGATACGGTCCCGCACACCGTTAGGCCGTCTTCCGCTCACGCTCCAACATCGTGCAGCCCGCCTCCAGTGGTGTCGCGAAAGGCGTGAATGGAGGGACGAATGGAGACGTGTCGTCTTCAGCGATGAGAGTCGCTTCTGAATTGGTGCCAATGATGGTCGTATGCGTGTTTGGCGCCGTGCAGGTGAGCGCTACAATCAGGACTGCATGCGACCGAGGCACACAGGGCCAACACCCGGCATCATGGTGTGGGGAGCGATCTCCTACACAGGCCGTACACCTCTGGTGATCGTCGAGGGGACTCTGAATAGTGCACGGTACATCCAAACCGTCACGAACCCATCGTTCTACCATTCCTAACCCTGCAAGGGAACAATGCACGTCCGCATGTATCCCGTGCCACCCAACGTGCTCTAGAAGGTGTAAGTCAACTACCCTGGCCAGGAAGATCTCCGGATCTGTCCCCCATTGAGCATGTTTGGGACTGGATGAAGCGTCGTCTCACGCGGTCTGCACGTCCAGCACGAACGCTGGTCCAACTGAGGCGCAAGGTGGAAATTGCATGGCAAGCCGTTCCACAGGACTACATCCAGCATCTCTACGATCGTCTCCATGGGAGAATAGCAGCCTGCATTGGTGCGAAAGGTGGATATACACTGTACTAGTGCCGACATTGTGCGTGCTCTGTTGCCTGTGTCTATGTGCCTGTGGTTCTGTCAGTGTGATCATGTGATGTATCTGACCTCGGGAATGTGTCAATAAAATTTTCCCTTCCTGGGACAATGAATTCACGGTGTTCTTATTTCAATTTCCAGGAGTGTATGTCTTAGTCTATGGGGAAGGACAAAAAATTCGTGGGGAAAAGAAAGATAACGATATTAGTGTTTACTGTGTACTGGAAAAGAGGTGGAGGCAAGGAGACTTAATGACGTCAAGCAATCAATGCCAAGCTGACCTTTCAGGGTCAATGCATCAGCCACTGCAACCTGATAGACACTGGTCATGGAGTAGGTAGTACATTCAAAGTCAGTGACAGTGTTCCAGACCAAACTTCGTTCATAGAATATTTTGCTCATATACTGACGATTTCTTTATCTTTAGCTCAACTTCCAGCATTGTTGGTATGATACTGGATGAACGAACATATTAATCGGGTTTTGCATTTTAGTCTAAAAAATTAGTGCCTTTTTCAACGTTATCCATTTGTTTTTAATAAGCCTGATCTGAGAATAAGGGACCTCATTTTATATTTCTAAGAACTGGTGAGATTTCTGAGTCTCATCTCGGATGAAAAATGTACTTTTCTTCCATACCTAAAAGACCTGCCTGTTCGTTTTATTGCACGCTTGAACAGTCCCATTTCGACTTCATAAATGTGGTAGCCACATAATCATATTTAAAAATATGAAATGTCATGTACCATGAAGGAATTAGGTTGCCCAACGGGGCGTATGAGATAAGCCACGTCCCTTTGTCTCTCTGCTGAGGCTGATGAGCTGCCACTTCACATTAGGCGGAAATTCCTCGTGTGTGCGGCAGATATACAAAATGTATTCCTATCCCCTCTCATCTGCGTGCCATACTATTGGATGCCCGCCTTTCGTCAGAGTATTTGACGTGCGTTGGCGGCCTACGAGTCACTCTGACGTACGTGGAATGTATTCTCCTTTACAGTTGGATGTGGCGGATGTTAATGCTTTATGCCCAATACAGAACGCGTTTGTCTTCTTTGTTTTTGGTAATATCATTGTGAATTCGCGCACTTTTCCTGAAGTAGAGACAAACTGTACATACCCAAATTTATTTGATCCGAACTTGTGCTCGGTTTATAGTTACACAATTATTGATGGGGCGTAAATCACTAATTTTCCTTTCTTTTTAGCATTTTCAGTGCTTATCTCACCGTGTTCGTGAAGGCACTGGAGCGTTTAAGCAACATGAATGCAAAATTTTCTCATTTGCTTCAATTCCTATAGTGCCCTATAAGCATTTCAGTAAACGTATCCAGTAAAAAAAAAAGGAAGGATACAATTATTATAGGGTAGTACGCAATTCTCATAAGTGACTTTTAGTCTCGGGATTGGCGCACAGTAGCGTCGCAGGTATGTACCATCGGGTTCAGATGAACTGAATTTCGTGCTCAAGGGATGTACTTTTTTGAGGTAGCAAGGTATTTTAAATGCACTCGATTCACTCCTTCCGTAACACAAGAGAATTGTGGAATGTTCTCGTCAGTTACAGTCATGCAGTACAATCCGCATTATAACATAAGTATGTGATTTAAATGCCCGCAAGAGGATAATATTCACATCACGACACTCTTCATGGATAGGTTTTGTAGTCCTTTGTATCTTTCTTCCGATATTAAGGCCCAACGATGTAGCCTCTCACTTCTGCACGACACTCGCTTTTCTCGCGGAGTTGATTAGCTAACAGCGACAAGTTGTGGTGTATGCACGATGCTGCTCCGCGAAGAGTTCCATCGCACACAATGACATTGGAAATGTGGCCAAAGATCGGCAAGTGACAGATCAGGGATAACACAGAGCTACACTGTGTCAATATTCTCGCTGGATATGCATACCTTTTTAATACAAAGAATTATAGATTTTAGTAAATAATTGGTACGGTAGCTTCCAAATCAGTCCCTCGCTGCTGGCGTGTAACAGTAGCCAAGCAGTAGTACATAGTAAAGTACTACTGGCACAACGGTCTGGATTTCCTTGCAGAACGTCAACAATCGTTCCGGTGGTAGTAGAACTGGTGGAAGGTGCCCGTGCATGGTGAGCAACAGTGCTTCCTGCAACTTCGCTGTTTCAGTACGAGCATCTATCAAGCTGTCAACAAGATTATGGACAACACATCAACACATATATCATTAGAACATTATACACCAAGCGAGGTGGCGGAGTGGTTAGACACTGGACTCGCATTCGGGTGGACGACGGTTCAATCCCGCGTCCGCCCATCCGTGATTTCCGTGATTTCCGTGATTTCCCTAAATAGCTCCAGGCAAATGCTGGGATGGTTCCTTTCAAAGGGCACGGCCGACTTCCTTTCCCGTCCTTCCCTAATCCGGTGAGACCGATGACCTTGCTGTCTGGTCTCCCTCCCCAAAACAACCCAACCCACCCCAACATTATGCACCAAATACAAGGGTTGGATAGAAACGAAGTAACTCACATGTGTTATTCTGCTGTCAATATTTCCACTCTCATTCTTTAATAAAAAAATTAAAGGATTGCTTTTGCGAATGGGATCTCTTATCACTTCTGACCGAAGGTTTCATTTATTAAAACTATATCGTGAAGCTTTATTTTGTAGACGACAGAATTGCTTGGGTAAGCGTTCTTGATGACTGAGCGCGAAGGTTAAGGATCTGCCTACTTTTAAAGTTTGCGCTTTTCACCTTGTGGTGGGTATGGCTAAAATGCCTCTTAGCACTATGGGTCTTAACATAAATGGTTATCAGTCCCCTAGAACTTAGAACTACTTAAACCTAACTAACATAAGGACATCACACAACACCCAGTCATCACGAGGCAGAGAAAATTCCTTACCCCGCCATGAATCGAATCCGGGAACCCGGACGTGGGTGTAGTAGGTATGATAAGGAAAATATTTAGTAAAAGTTTGTTAAGAGTATTTTAACGATTATTATCGATTTAATTAGTTGTTTAGACTGTATGACGACCTGACGATGGTACTTGATACACATAACAACACTCATTAACCAAAGCAAAAAAAGCGACAGTAATATAAAGCAGATCATTTTTTCTGACTGCACTGGTCGATGTTCCAATTGGCAGTACGTCGGAAATATGGATCATCAACGTGCGTTCACTGTTTCCCTCCTCAAACCACTGTAACATGGTTATGGCCACGTGACACTCACTGTTATCCTGCTGGAAAATGAAAACGCCATCTGGAAAAATTTCAAGCATGAAGGGATTCAGGTGTAACACACACGTTTGGAAGACGGAGTCCAAATACGACCAAGTACCTGATGTAGCAAGAGACAACCGATCAGACAAAATGTTTCCGTAGATCCAATTTTCAATCTTGGTGATATGTCTCAGTGTAATCGTAATTGACGATGTCGGTGGGTCTACATGGGAAATACGGACCACGTGCTGCCACGTTCCATGTTAAACAATATGTTCTAAAAGCTCTGCTCGAGGGCACTTGCACCTGCAACAGCTGTCTACTGTGTCGCAAGAACTGTCACATATCATCACATGTGCAAAGGGGCAAGCATGCGATGCCTACGTTCGATGATGAGGCGTTCCTACTCATACGACTTTCGATAACAGCTCAACACGGTAACACGTTAACAGCGGACCAGTTTTGCATTTACAGAGATCGCCGATCCCAAACGCCGTACTACACTTTAATACTAACACACCATCATGGAATTATCGGAATAGGATGGAAATTGGTACATGTGACGTACATGTGCAGGCAAACAAATGATTACCACTTCAATGATGTATTCGAGAGAAACAGTTTCACAAATGGAGCACGTCAGCAACACTTTGGTCCACCTCTGGCCCATAAACAAGCAGTCATACGGCTTGGGTTTGATTGACAGAGTGTCTAGAGGTCCTTCTGATGGGCTAGTGGGAAATTCTTTCCAACCACAGCATTAGATCGTCAAAATCCCGAGCTGGTTGGAGGGTACTGTCCATAATGCTCCAATCTTTCTCTATTGCGGAGAGATTTGGCGCCCTTACTGGCCTAACCTCACTGGCCAAGGTAAGCGTTGGCCAGCATGAGGACATGCAGTAGAAACGGACATTATCTTGCTGAAATGTAAGCCCAGGATCGCTTCTTGAAGTTTAACAAAACGGGGCGAATAAGTTCGTCGTCGTACCAGCGTGCGGTAAGGGTAACGCTGATGTCAAGCAAATGGCACCTGCTATGAAATGAAATTGCACACCAGACATCAGCCTCGGTGATAGGGCCGTATGGCGGCCGGTAAACACGTCTCCGTTGGTTGTCGGGCTCATATATTAGATTCCTAGCCGAATGACTCGGCATCATTGCAAGCGGCTTGTTGGAGTATAGAGGTCAATGGTGGTCAATACTAGGGACGCCTAGAGATCAGTCCCCTTTCTGTGGGGAGCCTATTAATGGAACTTGTGGTCGCTGAAGCGCCAGTTGCTCGTCGGTTCGATGACAATAATGAACCTGGGGCTCTGACAGCCTCTCCGAGGATTGCTTGATCCTCATTTTCTGTCGTGTCCCTCGTCCGACCGCTTCCTTTTTGACGATATACTGGCCCGTGGTTCAGCCATTCTACCAACGTCGCTGAATAGATACATCGCTTCTCTTCTAATGTGGTGCGATGCCCTGATTACTTCAACTGGCTTGCCTGAGTCCAAGTAGACGGCCTCTCTGAAAAGCTGCCATCTGTCTGCGAGACATTTTACACGGAATGAAATTTGCAGAGTTTATGCTCTGATATGTCCTCTGTTTAGTATCCTTAACAGCTGCGGGGTGGAAATGTGCCTCCCGTGCCACAGAGTGATCCATCGGCCACCAAAGTCTACGGTTTTGGATTTTCCTTGGATACTTATACGAATATCAATTTGGGACTAATTTATGTAACTACATAGCGATGCATCTTTTGTTTTTGTCTTAGAGTGTACATTACCTGTTCGAAGAGCTAGCAGAATTCCGGGTAGAGATATTTGTCTCTCAATCTCTACCACGCTAGCTGTTGAGAAATATACGTTGAATAAACGGTTCTTGTTGCGTAGATTTATCATTCATTCTACAAAAACAGATCTCGGTACTTTAATGAGCTATAGTTGACACTGGTAAGCAAAAGAGTTTACAATTTTACTGTGGGAAAGGCATAGTGGATTTCAAGTCAATTTAAGGATAACGTTACTGATAGTCCTTTCTTTAATTAGATTTTGTTAATATCGCTTACCTATTGATAGATTTGTGGGGTCTTTACTACATGTTCGTACGGCTATTGCTGAACTGTTCAGTGTAACGCGATATCTTCCTGCTCATAATGAACTGTGCACCCAGTATGTCACTTTTGCTACTCCATCCTCATACCATTAACTGTTACTGATTTCACTAGCTTTAGAGACAGTTTCTCATATCAAATGCACCCCCTAAGCATCGTTCTACTTTCTAAAACAGTACACTGACGGGTTTAGGGTAACTCCCCATATAATTAGCCCTCGGACATCACTAAAGACTTGTACGTTATCTAGTTATTAACCGAAGTCGAAGGGATCGCGGACGCTTTACACAGCAGTGAAAACTACTAAACCGAAACCAGATGGTCGCCAATTGCGCTGGTGAAAGTCCTAGGGCGGCCTCTGGAGCACTGGAGGCACGTAGCTATCCAACTACCAGTGTAGCCAACGACGTCAGCAAAGAAGCCTGGCATCGGCTGGTCGCCCCTTGATAGATCGCGATGTGTGCCCAGATTCAGATCTGTTTCGCTTCCACGTTTTCTTGTGGCTAATTGCCAAAAGCCTATCCGTATACTTAGAAAGTATAGGCTTGACGGATTTTCTCATTCTGATAGTAAGACTGAGCTGGAGGACCTTGCGCCTGTCGCTCGAGCAGCGGCCTCTTCTCCGTTGATGTCCGGACAAACACAGAGCAGAAATAAGGGGTTATTACTTGCACGCCGTTTCAGCGCTACACGCTTATTGGTCCGTCTTACGGGCGCAAAAGTGACATACATTCGGTGTGTATCCCGCGAACAATTATCCACTACGTGGAAGAGGTGATCCCAGTAGCGAGTTTTATCGCAGCTGTCATTCGGCAGCAGATCGCCGCTCAAATCAGCACCATCGGTTTTCCGCTTGCTTTCTGACACCATTATAAACTCTTTCCTGATGCAGACTGGCAAGAGATTTGCTTACAGCTGCCGACTTGACGCGTCCTTCCCATGAGCGACGGGGCACCTCCGGTGTGCAGGCGAGCAGAGGACCTACTCCAGAGGTCTAGCCTTCGCGTTTGATCCCTCGACCTACATTGCTCAACGGAGACACATTTTTAAGTAGCCAGCGTGCGTCGGGATTTCACTGTACTTAACAAATGTGGCAATGTATGTGTACAATATACATGCAGGATTTTAAATTCGGCGAAACCATAGAAAGTAATTATTGAAGTATAATGAATAGGAAATGCGGAGAGAAAAAAAAAAATACACATTATCTGCTTTGGTGTTGCAGCAGACAACCAGAGCACACATCATCATACCAGAACCAGCGTATTGTTTGTAGAGCAAATAACACACAAAGGAAATGTTTGGCAACACGTATAACATATACTAAGAAGCTATACTTGATTATCCAAAAAGTGTGTTTGTAGTAATAAGCTAAAACATTACACTGAGCGAGGTTCAAATATGAATCAAACTGACAAATAATACGAACGAGATTAGCTGGTGTCAGAAGACTTGGACGCTTTTATGAACCGCCAGATTAAGTCACATCACACTAAGAGTCATTCAGTGAAACAGTGGTAGTGAGCGGTATACATTTGGAAAGCTACGCATACTTTATCAGAGATAAGAACAAAAAGTCTTCCACAGTAAGACTGACATCTGCCCTGAAAAACCAGTCCGACAAGACACAGGCGAAATTGGCAGTTTAGGCATTCTGGCTACAAACGGTCCAGATAGAGTCAAGAGCGTTACCAAAGGGAGAGAGTTGACCGACCACGATGCAGGTACAAGAAGGATGGTCACCAAAAGGAGGAAGTTTATCAAAAAAGCTAGGAGAGCTTATTTGTTCGACGGAACTAACAAGACAACCACTAATACCACTCAAACTCCGGCTGGTGCGGCAAAGCGATTCTAGGCGCTTCAGTCTGGAACAGCACGACCGCTACGGTCGCAGGTTCTATTCCTGCCACGGGCATGGATGTATGTGATGTCCTTGGGTTAGTTAGCTTTAAGTAGTTCGAAGTTCTAGGGCACTGATGACCTCAGATGTTAAGTCCCTTAGTGCTCAGAGCCATTTGAACCACTCAAAAGTTTAACTTAAGATCTGGCAAACGAAGTAATGGCATTTAGGTCAGACCTGGCAAACACAGCACAACAACAAGCTGAAAGGTATTATATACTACCGGGGAAAAATAGTACAGCCTTTTAGAGGTTTCCTATTCACTCAGGATTTATGGTTCCAACAGTTCATAAGTTCATGAAAAATATTACGGTTACGCATCAGTAGCATAAGCGGTTCTGTGGTAGTAGTTATAGAATCACGCAGAACCCCCATAATAGGAGGCGTTGTAGTCTCCATAGGTGGCAATGTATGAGGCGACTGCCGGCCGCGGTGACCCTGTGGTTCTAGGCGCTCTGTCCGGAACCGCGCGACGGCTACGGTCGCAGGTTCGAATCCTGCCTCGGGCATGGTTGTGTGAGATATCCCTAGGTTAGTTAGGTTTAAGTAATTCTACGATCTAGGGGACTGATGGCCACAGATGTTAAGTCCATAGTGCTTAGAGCCCTTTGAACAATTTTTGTATGCGGTGACTCTTACATTTAATCGATCTTACAGATACTGTCCTGCGTTACGTTATGCCAAGTCTGCTCGACCTGTACACGTAGCTCTGTAAAAGTTGGTGGTTAACGAGTCACATAAGTCACTTCTTGTCTCATCATATCCCAAACGTGCTCGATTGAAGACAAGTCTGGAGTAGTGCTGGCCATGGAAGCTGCAGTACGTCTTTCAGAGCACGCTGAGTGGGCGAACATTATCCTATTGGAACAGCACATCACTTTCCTTTTGCAAGAACGGCAAGAGAACGGGTCTAACAACATTTTGCACTTACCGGGACCTGGTTAGCGTTCCCTCCAGAAAAACCAAAAGTGAACCTGAGTCATGGCTTATCGCACCCAAAACCATAAGGCCTGTGGTGGAGCCAGTGTGTCTTGGACGAATGCCCTCTACTTGACAGCGCCCACCCGTCCTGCATCGTACACGCAAACGATCATCCCTTCCGTGCTTTAATCGTTTAAGATCACGGCGCGCCATTCCATCTTCAAAGTGACTGACCGCACTGTTCGAGACTTGAGTTGAAGTCGGGCAAGAGGTGTGCGTACATATAGGCCTACTGCTAATCACCGGTTCGCAACAGTTTGTATTGGCATGTTTGAGCCCACCAGCCCTCTTATCTGTGCTGTGGTAGCTGTTCGATCTGCCACAGCTGCCATAACAACACGACGATCTCGGTAGTTGTCTGCACTGTGTGGACGTCCAGAAACTCGCCTAACTAACCCTCCAGTGTAAGCTGTTTTTAACTTCGGTCGTCCGTTTGTCATGCAGACCCACTAATCAAATTCAGGTATGGTTGCATTACTCTCGCAGGAAGATCAGCGAGAACGGAGACCAAATGCGTACATTTGGAAGTCCCTTTTGCCAACAAAATTGACATACTATGTCTACGATTGTGAGGCCCTGACGATATTGTTCACGCACAAAATTTTTAAGGTCTATCTCGAGCAATGAGAACTTTGTCTTGAAACTAACAACTAAGCCATCAGTTGGACCGGGATACGCCCAAGAAGATGAATCAAGAGGATTTTTATAATCGTCGAGAGAGCTGCTCCTGATGGATAAGCTCTTTGTAAACTATGTCGGGTCCCTGCCACATACTAGTAACGACAGCCGCGCAGCATTAGCCGAGCGGTCTGGGGCGGGGGGGGCTGAAGTCATGGACTGTGCGGCTGGTCCCTGTGGAGGTTCGAGTCCTCCCTCGGGCATGGGTGTGTGTGTTTGTCCTCAGGATAATGTAGGTTAAGTAGTGTTTAAGCTTAGGGACTGATGACCTTAGCAGTTGAGACCCACAAGATTTCACACACATTCGACCACACAATTAGCAACGACAACCGGTACATCCTGGTTGTGGCTGATATATTCTCCAGATTTATTTTATAGGTACCCAGTAGTGGGGTGACCGCTGAGATTACTATTCGTCATTTGTCGGGGATATTTTCCATATTTGGCCCTCCAGATACCATTGCCAGTGACAACACTCCTGCCTTTCTCTGACAACAGTTCAAAAGATTCTGCTTTAACAATACGACCGCTCACTTTACGACTGTACCACGTTATCCTAAGCTTCATTTTTGGAGAGAGTGAACCGGAATCTGAAGGAAGTATTAATTATTTTCCATTCCTTTGTACGTCACAAGTGCGTTTCTTCTGTACCATAGCTTAACTTGGCGATTAATTTCGGCTACCATGAAGCCCTTAACACAACCTCTACTCCGTTGATGTTTGGTCATAGTCTCAGCTCCACCTTTTCTAACTTGTAGACAGTTGATGATTTGTTCCATGAGAAAGTGACACCTGGCATGATTCAGGAGAAGTATAGAGCACTAGATGTAGGTGCCCCATTACAATCATGGTTGAAGCGAATTTAAGGTGCGGATTGATGATAAGGTCTTCGTCAAAAACCCTGCTGTCGAGGGTCAAGGGAAAACCTCAATCTCAGATCCTTGTGAAGTTATCCTGATTCTTAACCCAATCAGCCGACTGTTACGTGAAAGAAGGTACTAGAGACGTTTAAAGAGCACAGGTATCCGACGTCACGAGATGGAACTAACTTTTCCGATCCATGTTTGACAAAACTAGCAGACGGACCATTTAAGGATACAGTGAACGCGGTGGCCCATGTTTCGTAATTACAATTGTTGACTGAAAAGTTATGGCTGGGTTTGAAAGTGCTAGACTCGTCTTTTTTTTTTCTAAAATTGAAAATATTATTCAAATTGTATCAGAAATGAAAGGTTCTGCAAGGTTCGCAGGAGAGCTTCTGTGAAGTTGGGAGGTAGGAGACGAGATACTGGAAGAAGTAAGGCTGTGAGGACCGGGGCTGAGTCGTGCTTCGGTATCTCAGATGGTTTTAGCAGTTGCCCGCGAAAGGCAAAGGTCCCGAGTTCGAGTCTCGGTCGGGCACACAGTTTTAATCTGCCAGGAAGTTTCATATCAGCGCACACTGCGCTGCAGAGTGAAAATCTCAAACTCATTCTGTTTCAGAAATGATTGACAAATGGTTTAGAAAGCGCCAGGTACGCTATTTCCTGACAATTCAAATGTGGCTTATATTGTTTTGAAAAGATAGTCATTGACAGATAGTTTATTAAGCACTGGAGCATATTTTCTAAAATTTAAATTGAATGAAGTTCTTAAGAACATCTGCTTTACTGAGAGCTTTGACGTATTTTTCGTAACTACAAATAATTACTGTGTAGTCAGAAGTTCATTGGAGTATTTCATACAGGAAGAAATTAGCCCAACTGCTTCGATGTACTCATAGGTTAAAATTATACAAATAAATTTTCATCGTGCTAGCTGTGAATGATGTTACCGTTGCTGGACTAACCCTCCCACTCTACAGCCTTATGTGATGACCCTTGTAACCTGTCCGTATGACCGCCGTTTCACTGCCATTCATGGACAGCTTTCCAAGGGTTTCTCGAGCATTATAACCTCGGCCCACTATTGTAACGCAGCATACTGTACCGTTTATCGACATGTTGCGCAGTCCTGCTCGATCACCGGAGCTGTCTGCAAGCTAGATGATTTGGGACATCCACAAAAAACGGTAACCGTCCCTGTATTGATCGACCAAGAGCAACATGTATGGAAATCCATCCCATAAAGTTACATCCCTTACCTACGCAACATAATGTATGCATATTTACATTCTTCATTTTGTTATTAATGTAACAACAATTCACATTTCCAATGTTTTATATCATGCTTCATTAACCTTGAACTGTTAATCAATTAAATGTATTACCTATTTGAATGTATTCCAGAAATTTCTTGCCACGCGTGATTAGCCGGGCGGTCTTAGGCGCTGCAGTCATCGACTCTGCGGCTGATCCCGGCGGAGGTTCGAGTCCTCCTTCGGCCATGGGTGTGTGTGTTTGTCCTTAGGATACTTTATGTTAGGTACTGTGCAAGCTTAGGGACTGATGACCTTAGCAGTTAAGTCCCATAACATTTCACACACACATTTTTGAAATTTATTACTCTACATTGATTATTTTTTATTGCTGCGTTTTATCCTTTGGTGTCTTCTGTATATTTAGTATTAGCAAATAAATACTTTGATGATCATAAGTTCATCGTTTCTTACTACTACACACAATATCTTGGTCAGCTATGCTAGAGAGCGTTTCAGTAACCCACAAAAAGTCGCAAAGGTAAATAATTAATTAAATAAAAATAAAAATAAATATTTTATTCCATGTAACATGTTACAAACAACTATCCACAGTAAAATGATGAAATTATCTACAATACCTGCTTCAGATAAAAGCCTAACATCATGTTATCTTCAGGCATGAAAATTTTGTGATTTAAAAATCTGTCGTCTAAGCCAAACTACATACTGCTTGATTAATACAACAACCTAAGCCTCAGTTTCCTTTCAATTTTAATATTATTCTCGTTTCGCAAATTTGGTTTTATCTCTGCATTGACTGGAGGGCAATTCTTCTCTTAATTTCGCATTTCATCACAAATAATTCCCATCATGTTCTGTTGCCACGATCACACTGTGCGCGAGTATATACCCTTCTTTTTGCCCTATACGCTACTGTCACATAAGTCGTAGTACTCACAAACAATAGGAACAGCGGCGATGAGATTGCAGTACCTTGTTGAATTATGCACATACTAATTTGGCGGAGAGCGTACCTAATCCCGGGGAGACCGAGGTATTCCGGAGAGAAATAAAGAAGCGACAACTTTCCACTCTGCTGTGGGTTTATGAGACAATATGCATTGTCTGCTCCTGTTTCCTACACACAGGTCGAAAAAATTAACAAGTACATTTTTCCACTCAGGAGTTTCTTCACTAAAGCCTTGTGATATGCAGTTACCTGACATGGAAGAGTGATATAAAAATGGAAATTGGGTAACTAAGCAAGGATTCAGCCACTGATAGTTTCAACTTGGTTACATCAGATAACATTCCTTAGTAAAAGAGTATTTTAGATGAGATACTCTCTGTTTTCGAGATAATTACTGCAAAAATATTTTTCCAACAGAAGTACCCTCCCGCCCTGGGAAAGTGATACAAAAGAAGATGTTAGATGTAATAAATTACTGCTATAGTTAAGTTAAAGGCGAGCTTTAGACTGTTAGTAGTAACTGCTGGAGAACTGGAGACAGCTCATAAAAAAAGAACATGGTAAAATTACCAAAATTCACTACAGGGGATGAGAGCTAAGAAAATGTAGAAATAAAGCAAACTGGAATATCTCCTATCTCAGCTCTAAATTGAAATGTAGTTCTATGGTACTAACGACATAGTTAAAAAGGAAATAATTAATGACGTTGGATAAGGACATCACACGGATAAAAACAGGAGACCAATAAATAAGTGAATAAATCCTTCAGCTTACTTGTCATTTAAATACAGAAAAACACACGCAGAATGTTAAAGAAAGTCAGATTACTAAATGCCCTGAAAATGAAATAAATAGTAATGTTTAAGAGATTAAAGTAGACCAACTTCAACTGATAGATAGTTGAAACTTCTCAAGGACTTTTGTCTCATTTTTCACTTAAGATATTCTAATTGAGGTTGCTTAAAGTCTCCCCAGCTATCAAGGCACAGAAGAAAAATATATGGATTCGTGAAGCGCGGTATTATGTTTTCGTTTAATTCGGTCACTGCATCTAACGACGAGTTTAGTCAGCCATTCGTAGACAGTTTGCTCCTTGAACCCATCTTTCTTTAATGAGAAAAATCAAATCTGTAGAAAAAGATACTCTCATAAAATTGAATTCTGTGGCCATTTCATAAACTTCCCCTTCTGAAGTTAGGAAAATGATAAATTCTCTAAAAAAAAAAAATCTTGCAAATTTTACTTTGTTTCTAACAGTGTGCAAAAGAGTAGATCCCACATAATGAGATTTTTTCCTATATATTTAATGCATCAGCGACTTAGGGCGTTCTTCCAGCTATACTGAAATAGGACATCGTTAAAGCTCTCTATTACGAGCGTGGCAGAAACAATTATTGACAACATTTTTGACAAGGCAACAGAATCCTATCTGATGAACTATAATATCATTATTTTCTCACACTTTAGATTTATAAGGTTTACTCAGCTGGTTAATGCCGCTTAGACATTTAGTTACGTAATTTTACAAGCATTAAATAACAAACTAGCGTTGGTTGTTATTGTCTGTGCCTACCTAAGATATTTGAGTAGGTGAATCACGATATCCTCTTAGTTAAGTTGAGGAATTTTGGAACTGGAAACCAATGACTGGCGACACATTTAACTAAAGGAATGGTGAAATTTGTATTTAATAATGCAACCTATGACATCATAGAGGTGCGGCAGTATGTGGTTTCCGCTGACGATCCGGGTGGCAGATGGATCAGATCAGGTATTGGCGACCTAACCATCCGCTCCTCTACATCCTGAGGGGAACATGTCCTAAAACCCATAACTGTCCAGCTCTCTGCTAATTCCTATAGACCCCTTCACCTCTTCTCAACCCATACGGATCCTTGTGAGATGATATGGTCCAAACTCTGTAGCAATGAAAATGTCCAACTTTAAAACAAGCTTACCCTAAGCAAGTAGAGATGGGATGTCAGTCTTCCCCATGGTCAGAAGGGTAAGTGGCAAAAATTCCACTAATCAAATGAAACAGGGATGTAAACTTAAACGGAAGTAGGAAGGATGTTAACAAAACTCTATACTCCACTTTGTTTAATGCTGAGACCATGAGACTTAAAGGACACATTGCCTGTTTGGAACACCAATTGCAGAACATCAATGGGATGCACTCAGAATCAGTGAGACAAGGATACAAGGTGGGGACAGACTATCCTCCAATACGGGCACCTCCTATTTAGGACAAAAATTCGCATATGGTGGAGTTGGGGGGCGTATCTCTACTAATTAATGGCAGGAGTAACCACCTTCTCACCAAGACCATGATCATTATAAAGAGAAGGGTTTACTTGATCACTGAGTCGAATGCCTAGATTAGGCTATAGATCACTTGTGCCTATGCACATGAAGTGGATCAGGAGAAGACCTCGCCCCACAGTTAAGACTGAAGTAATCTACAAACTCACATCGAATTACCGAATGTGCTCAGACGTGTTTGCCACAAATCGCTTCAGTACAGATAGCGGTCATGGGCCAGTTAGAGTGAGCACTCGAGAGAAAGCGTTTGATGGGAAGGGAGATCCGACTTGTTTGATCTCGACTGGTCTAAAGAATAATTTCTAGACTAGAAAGTAGGAGAGAAACCAGGGTAGCTGGGCACATTACAGCATATCAACAGACAATGGATTGTTTGAAAGAGAAAAGACAGAAGTTTAGCCACTGCGTAGGTAACAAACCACCAGCAGGAAAGTTAAAGAGTAGGGAATTGAACTAACACTTGACAGAAATTATCGACAGTATTGGAACAGCAGTTAAGAAAGTCACTGCACTCCAAAAACAGAAATATGCGAGATTCACCTTTGAAACAGGACAGGTTGTAGAAACAAAGAGGAGCACTGACACAGACATACCAAAGACCTAAAAAAAAGACGGTGATTAAAAAGATCGGTGAACGTAAAACACAAGACTGATCGAGGATACCACAGAAACAATGTGAGCATGAGGGATCTTGCAGTCAGTCAAAAGCCAAGCTGTGATCAAAAAAGGTCAGAAACGCCGAGGAGAAGATGTTACCGAAGGAGAGGAAATTATAAAATCTACCCAGAGCTTTTATTGGAAACACTACTGTCAGTCAATGACAAGCCAAAAATGCTTGATAAAAATAAAATCGAAACAGCAGAAAAATAACTCGTATAATAATGTGAAACGTCCCCTTAGAAAAATTATACATGACTGTGCTTAAACTGACACACAATATTCTTAGCGCAACGCAATCTGACTTTCAAAAATCCCTACAAAAGAATGGCCCTGACTCACATTAACCTATACCTTTCACAATCACTTACCTCACCAAAAATCTTCGTTACTCGAACTACTGCAATACAGCAAGCGCCAATACTGCCAGCTAAATAAAAGATTCAAACTACTGAAGGCACTAAATACTGATAGGCATAGTTAGCAAATGAAAGATTTTGATAGAGAACAAACAATGTATTTGCCTTAATAGTGTTCAAAAGTCATAATATATATAGCAGTTAATGACATCCAGTATTACAAATTTGAAAACTCCACCATTTCATTCCCGACATCCACCACTGCTGGCGGCTCACCTCCAACTGCGCAACGCTCGCGCTGTTCACATCCATCTGCCCAACACTACAACGGCAGACAACAATGCAAACTAGCTACTGACTGCACACAGCACAGCCAGTGATTTTCATACTGAGCGCTACGTGGCGTTACCAATACAAAAAACCTAAACAACCTACTTACAAACTCACTTCACAAGGCCTTCTTAGATTATGGGAAAGTGTTCGACACGAGCCAAACTTCGGCAGTATTGAGGGCGCTGAAAACAGTCTATATTGACTACAGATATTCCCACATAATATGCTAGAGTCAAGAGAATGCCACTCTACATGTGAAAATAAGGGACTGTATCACTCTGAAGGTTCTCGTGAGAAGAGGTGTCAGACATGGAGGGACACAATCTCACCTATTATTCAACTTGACTTAGGAGCATGTGTTCAAACATCTGCCTTGGTGACAGAAAGGTATTAATGTAAATGGAAAAGCCTCTAAGATCCGTACACTACAGATGATATCGTCATCTTTAGCAACAACACAAATTGTCAACAATGATCTGAGGAATCAAAGATGCTTCAAAACCTGCAAGTATCAGAATTAAACTTCAAAAGACCAAAGTCATGAGACCTATCGATGTTAAGGCTCCCATCGAAAACAGTGCTCTGCTGAGTACATTTATAGGACATAAAATCCTACATAGAAAATAAAACCAGGCAGCAGAGATCACCAGGTGAATTGGGATCACCCAAAATGACACTCCATATGTCGTCCACCACTTGTCAATTTAAAAATGAAGATTTATCATACACGCGTCTTGCCAGTAACAATATCGAAACAATGACTTTTACAACAAGTACGGCAGATCGATTTCCTATGAGTCAAAATCTAACAGAGAGCGCAATACTTGGAGTGAGCCTGAGGACGGTTTCAAGAACGAATAGGTAAGGAGAAGAACGGAGGTTTACGATACTGTCTAGCATATAGGAAGTCCTAAGTGGCGTTGAGTGGACCCCTGGCCATAAATACTCTCAAACGTATCAAAATACTGATGCAGTGGTGCCTGAGGGAGTCAAAGAGAAGTGTCGCGCGTCCTCTGCCAATATGAAGAGGCGACATCCAACGACATGAAGGAAATTACTGGATCCAGACAGTCAGTAAATACGAATATGGAAAATTTTGGAAAAGGTCTATTATCGAGAGTGAATATTAGAGATCGAAGACGAATCGGGGGGATTTTTATGAATGGAGAAATTTTGTGTGTGTGTGTGTGTGTGTGTGTGTGTGTGTTCCAGAAGGATTCACTGTAGATCAAATTTTGTTTCTCTTGCACACTATCTGTTCAAAAGTATTCGGAAAACTATTAGTGATCACTAGTATTGAGTGTGTCCACCCTTTGCCTTTATGATGGGTTGGATTATGTTGGGGACATGTTCAACGAGGCGTTTGTACATCTGTGAAATAATGGGAGCTCATTAGTCCTCATGAGGTAGTGACATTGTACGCTGCAGTCTGGAGCAAGGCTAACTTACACCACTGGTGCTCCATCCGTTTCATTTCGGGACTCCGGGCACGGTGATCCATTTAGGATCGTCGTTATCCACAAACATTGTCTTGCAAGTGATGCTTTGTGACACGCTTCATTGTCATGCTGATACAGTCATCGTCTCTGAAATCTTCCTCTCCTGTACACAGTACCCAATGCTGCAAAATGTGGTCATATCCTTCCGTATTTGGCGTTTTCCATGAGCAATAATGGGAATACACAGTAAGCACGAAAAACACCCTCGACCATGTCTTCAGTACTTCATTATCAACGCTATATTTGGTGGCAGGTAACGTTCTCTAGACATCTGTCAAACTCGTGCACTTCGATGAAGTTGGCACAGGATAAATCGTGAATCATCTTTCATGATTCGTCAGTCATGCACACCGTCGTTCCTAACATCACCTCATGCGTCGCTAAGCGTTCGAGAAGATGTGTACTGACACTAACACTTGCTTCATTCAACTTCGGGACATGCTTTGTCGTGGCTCGGCGAGGCAGAACACTCCTCTGTAGATCCTGGCCTGTGGCTTCAAAAAAGGTTCAAAAGGCTCTAAGAGCTATGGGACTTAACATCTTAGGTCATCAGTGCCCTAGAACTTAGAACTACTTAAACCTAACTAACCTAAGGACATCACACACATCCATGCCCGAGGCAGGATTCGAACCTGCGACCACAGCAGTCCCGCGGTTCCGGACTGCAGCATCTAGAACCGCACGGCCACCGCGGCCGTCCCTGTGGCTTCCGCCCAGGTGACAGACAGGATGTTTCCTGGCTGATGTCAGCTGGCACTATGGGCCACGGTGGTGACGTCTCTATTAACGACTGCTCCTGGAAAGGATTTTAGGCCACAATTGCAGTGACCATCGCACCGTGTGGAGATTGCTGTCCACGTGATTCAACGTATCGCCATCTGGCTGGATTCAGATGGTGCCAGGTGCTGAGGCACTAAATCTCATGGGGAACTCAGTGCTAGTGGCAGCTGGCACGGATGCAGACAGACACTGCTGTGGCAGTAAGACCCGTGAGACACTTAGCACTGGCGGGCCCATTCTCGAACCCATGGTTACTTATGGTTGTGTCCAGATGTCTCGCTGTCTGGTGTAGTCCATGTGTCACAGTGTTATAGCCTACTCCAGTGAGAGGAAATGTCTCTACCTCAAAATTTAGTCATATTTAATTCGCTCTGAGGCCCATTTCTTTTACTAAAACCAGGCACCTGTTCGCGTCCCCAAACGGACGACGCCTGCAGCAGTTATTACCATTGAGTGGTGTAGTTTGCCACTGAGTGTGGCTAGTTGCTTTCCAAAATCACCTTACATGCGTATTATTCTGACCCTCATATCGCCAGACTGCTGTTACTAGCCTGCAGCTGCTCATAGGACGGCTCTGTCACTACTAATTATTACATTTGCTAAGAGGAATGGGTAGTGACACTACACTGCCCCGTCCTTGGAGAAGACACGGCCTCTCGGTTTTGCTCAGCCCCATTCTCTACTGAAACAGCATTCACCTTTAATCTGTAAAAAAATACGTACTACTAAATTAGCTAGTTTTAGCTACCATACATTTACTATATTACTTCAAGTTCGCAAATCTATACTTAATCTCTTGCTTGAGGAATTCAGTCTATGCAATTCGAATTACCTCTTGATCAGATTCTTGCACGGGTCATTGTTTCAGATACATAAAAACAATGCACAGAAAATTCTGTTAGTATAGCACTAGAAACTGCCACACTCAAGCTTGTGATTATTTAATTCTACCATCTCAGTACATATGGTTCATCAACTGCTTTGCAATGCATAGCTGTCATCTGACTCAGTGAGTTGATTAGGGTTGATTCCCAGTTGTTATGTAGGAAGGTAAGATTTTGTTCCGACAACTTCTGTAGCAGTTTGTCTGGCCCGTACAGCTGTAGCTGTATTTCGTAAAATATAATAATTCCCGTTCGTCGAAGAGATTTCGGGATTCGGCAGGTCATCGTAGATGTGATACGAGCTGCAACACCGAAATATCTTCGAACATTTAATGCACCGAGACAATTTAAAAAAAAAATGGTTCAAATGGCTCTGAGCACTATACGACTTAACTTCTGAGGTCATCAGTCGCCTAGAACTAAGTACTAATTAAACCTAACTAACCTAAGGACATCACACACATCCCGGCCCGAGGCAGGATTCGAACCTGCGACCGTTGCGGTCGCTCGGTTAAAGACTGTAGCGCCCAGAACCACACGGCCACTCCGGCCGGCGAAAATTTTAAATTTCAGATTAATTCCTGTCACTATAGCTGGTAAATGACATGTACATCACACATAGTGCTGTTGGTCAATAATCCACTGCCTTGTAATTCGAAACATTTTGCTCCTGTGAGCTTTCCTTGCTCATAGTAAAAAATGTTCAAATGTGTGATATCTTATGGGACTTAACTACTAAGGTCATCAGTCCCTACGCTTACACACTACGTAAGCTAAATTATCCTGAGGAAGATCACACACACCCATGCCCGAGGGGGGACTCGAAACTCCGCCAGGACTAGCTGCACAATCCATGACTGCAGCGCCTCAAACCGCTCGGCTAATCCCGCGCGGCTGCTCATAGTAACTGGGCACCATTACCACACTGACATCACCCAGTCAAAATATGCCATCTGAAAATATGGCTTTGGCTCCATCACAACTTTTTGGTACGGATGACCTCTGCTTTACCCCTGAACTATTGCATGATACGTGTGTTTCCATCCATCACGACCACACAAGTAGGGCACACGATGATCGTACCCCCTTCTACCATTGCTGAACCTCACCCTTGGTCATCACCTCGTGTCGAGTACCATTTATTTTGACTACTAAAACCTCTTTCTCTCTTACCTGCATGAAACACCCAACTGCCATTTGATGTCCTTAGGTTAGTTAGGTTTAAGTAGTTCAAAGTTTTAGTGGACTGATGACCTCAGAAGTTAAGTCTCATAGTGCTAAGAGCCATTTGAACCATTTTTTTGCGTGCAATGCCAGTCCACCATTCGTCTCTGCTAACCCCCGTGCAGCTTCTGCTGTAATGTACAATTCTCGAAAGTCGCTTTTGTCTACCGTCTTGAATATGATAATCAGTATTCTACTTCCAGCATCTCTCCAGCCCCTTCTCGCCTTCCGTGATTCGTGCAGCACCACTTCTGTCACTTTTTACGTCAGCTCCTTCAGTCATATACCACATTGTAGTGCCGGTGTTATTCTGAATTGCGATGCAAAGATTCTTGGGACATACATGCATGTCCAAAGGAACAGGGACTGTGGAGCCTACAGCAGTTATGAAACAAATTAACTTTCCTTGCAGTTGTGAACATGGACCAGCTTTATCTGTAGAATGTAATAACCACAATGGTAATTTGTGCCAGATCGGGACTCGAACCCGTATTTCCCGCTTATTGTGAGCGGTTACCTTACCATTTGGGCATCCATGCACGTCTCCCGGCCAGACCCAAATTTCCACATGTTGTCAAACATGTGTCTACAGTACACCAATTGCGTATATTTCAGCACAGGTGAGACATTTTACTAAATATTATAACTGTGAGGGAAACATGACATTATTGATGTTTAAGATGTTCTTTCAATTAGTGGCGGCAGAAATTCATCGAAGGCCAAGCCTTTTCCCCCATTAAAATACTGCAAATATTAGGGAATAATGACGTTATTGCTGATTAATATGATCTTTCATTGGCGACGGCAAAAATTCATCGAGTGTCAAGCCGCAGGTTCAGCATCACTTGTGCTTAACAATATCTACATCTATTTCGTGAAAACATTTAAAAGTTTCTTTTATAATATAATGAAGCGGAAAATCAGTTAAAAACAACCAGTAACTTCAGAACGCCATAGGGCTTCAAAATTGCATTGAAATCAATCTCTTAAAAAAAAATACAGTAACGTTAACATCAGTAATCGCAGAGCACCAGAAGACGTAAAATTTACTTTAAAATATTCTCAGAAAACTTTACAGTAAGGTCAAAATCAATAATACCAAGCGCGAGAAGGCTTAAGAACTGCATTGAAATTTTTAGGTATTACAACAAAGTCGATATCAGTACAGAGCTCCAATAGGTTTAGAAATATTTCCTTAGAAAAATTAAAGAAACTGTAACAGAAATAGATCAAGGTATTTTACAATTCTTCCAAAACAGTTTAAGACAGTCAATTTGCTGCTACAGGAGAACTAGACCATGGTGGTGGATACCAACAAACAGTAAATGTAAAAACAGTGACAGCATGAAAGCCTGTAAGGGCTTAAACGTTTAGTAAATTGGTTAAAATTCAAGATATGTATCTATCTGTCTGTGGCTAATTATACTTACAATACAGTTTAACTTGATGAAATTTAGTAACAGTCTGATGGCTTGAAACCCTCCTATTAGCACAATTGTGAAGACTGACTCCGGAAGGGGAACGTAGGCAAGGGTAAATCTGAGACGGAATGGAAAATTAGGATGTTCCGCAAGACAGAGCGGCGCAATAAGCATGAGACCATAACTAAAGCGACCGACGACCCGCAACCGCAACTCAGCACACAATACCGCTCCTAATAACGTCCCAAAACCGCCCTCCGCCCAGAACTGCACCCGCTTTGTCTCCGGTCGTCAAGTCGGCCAGCTGGTGAGGCACACCGGAACAATTTGTTGGTCGGACAACCAGGACCGGTTCACCGTACAATATGGCTAAGCAGCCCAGCCTGTAAAACTGACCACCTGATAATAGTGTTAGATCAACTTACACAGTAACCATGTAACATACAAAAATAATTCAACACTTGAATCTTCTGCAAATTTGTTCCTGTTTTCCTTTTTTTAAACTGCAATTAAACTATTATTTGTCCCCAGAACTCCGAATATATATACGCACTGAATCTAACCGAAACATGTCATTCGTCAACCGTCTACAATGAGCGCTACATGACAGCCTTCTCCTCTGTGGCTAGGGCTAACGAACTCCCCAGTGATTGGCCAATGTAATTCTAAACCAGAACTCAAAAGAGAGTTTAACAACTCAGCACAGTAGGTGCCCGGTCTACCCCAGTAGGACTCCTATTACAACCACCAAAAAGCAATACCAGAAGCAACTCAAACGATACTAAAACGGATCTACGTGCAGCAACATGGACGAACTGCAAGTAATCATCGGCACACAGAGCCCAGAAGTGGACGAAAGAACCAAAACACGTCGTCCGCTGAGACGGCTGATCGAGCAACCAACTGTCGTTCGCAATGAAATCAGAGGTAGGAGTAAAGATTGCAAGTGAATCGCCAACAGACAGCTTGTTACCATGAGGTCACTTCAGCGGATGAAAAGGCAATGGGTGGCCGCCGTGGTATAATTTCGATGGAAAACGAATAGTCATTAGTGTCTCCCAGAACAGAGCTTTTGGTCAATTCCTGCACATTTGAACAACCGTCGTTCTGAAGACTTCACCTCGGAGCCCCAACACACTCCCATTGCGGTCCAAACGAGACACCCACGCAGCGAATATTCGGCCGATTGGCCGCGGCTCGGTGGCAGAGCCGCCAAAGAACCAGAGAGTAAAGGAACCAACGGAAGTCCTCAGGAAGACAAATCGATACGAGCCAATACGGCTCAGCCTTCCCCACTGAAACAATAACCACGCCCCTTCCCAGATTATTCCTGACAGGGGAGTGGGGGGAATACGAGAATGGAGGGGCTCTACCTGATTTGTTTCAATCTGACTGATGTGTACTCAAGAGGTCCTACCGCTAGGTACATTATGGACTACTAGTTTAACGGGACCTAGCACCTGCAGGACCTCATAACGTCCTAGAAAATGTGGTGAAAGCTTCTTAGAAACACCAGCATGTCTACCGTCCCCAGAACCGAAATTAGAAAGAAATTTTCTATCCCCGACTTTAACATGTGGTGGCTCCCTCCCCTCATTAAAACACTTGGCACATCGCCGGTGAGCCAGTTGGATATTTCGCGCAGCCCTTTCCCAGAGTTAAAGACAAGTTTGATCCACGGGAGCGAGGCATTCCACATGTTAAGGGTCTTAGTATGATACATAATGAGAGCGGCCTTAAGGTTTCTTTGTATTCTCTCAGTAACCGAGATCTGCTGATAACACTGTGTTGTGGTAATATGTCTAATGGCATTCTGCAAACAAAAGCGTTGGAACTAAGTTGAAACAAAGGCTGGTGCAGTATCACTGATAAAGGCCCTGGGCAGACCAATTATAGTAAACGCTATAGAAAGATGACAGATAGTAATTGCGTCTGTAACCCCCCTCCCCCTACTAAGAATAAGCCAGTTGAACTGGGAAAAGCCATCCATAACAAACACGATGTAACGATTCCTGACCTTCCTGGGGAAGGCGCAAGGGGGAAATGTAAGAGATGAATAACTGGTCCATCAGGTTTGGTTCCCTCTCCGACTGGAGGAGGCTTTTGGATGAGTTGTGATTAGGCTTTCCCACTTTATATAGCCTTCCATTATCCCACGAATCATCGGAAATGTTGTGTGTTGTTTCATGTTAGTGATGGTCTTGTGAATTTCCAAATGGCCCCCGAGGAAGGAGTCACGAAAATAGCGAGAAATGAATGGGACAGGTTCCATTGACAAACAAACTCTCAAAACAGGTTGTCTCCCAACCTCACGACACAAAATTGCCTTAATGAATAGATACCCAGGCACCTGCTCCCCAGTAAGTAGATGCTTCCTAATAATGCGCAGATCGGGGTCCCAGATCTGTTTAATGCGGCAATCACAAGAGAGCTCCAGAATATTGTTTAATGTGGCACCACCCAGTTCCTCTGATGCTTTGTTACATTCAACTACCTCCTCACCGTCTTCTTGAAACATCCAGCTACGTATATTGGCTATCTGGTTGTCAGCCCCTCTTATATGCTGCACTCAAAAGCCGAATGCGGATATGTGCAGTGCCCGCCTAGCAATTATGCCCATTTAATTGGGATGGACCAGGACCCATCTTAATGCCTGATTGTCACTTTAGAGATAAGCTCCCTATGCTACAGGTAGAATTTAAATTTTTCTAGTGCAAATAGTAAGGCCATAGCCTCACACAAACCTCGAAATTCAGCTGGTGGCAAACTTCTAGAGGTGTAGGCGACAGTACGGTTCTCCACAGAACATTTCTGCAGTACAAAAGCGGGAATACCAGCACTATAGACATCGGTCTGGACCATAAAAGCCTTATGAAAGTCTGGGTGGCCAAGACTGGAGGGTTATTCAAGGCCGATTTAGCGGCCTCAAAGGCAGACTCTTGACTCTCTCCCAAAACGAATGTCTCTCCCTTCTATCTAAACTATGAAGAGGGGCGGCAAGCAGGACAAAATGTGGAGAAAATTTACGGAAATAATTGGCCTTGCCAATAAATCGAGCTATTGCCGTTTTATTTTTGGGGGGTTGGGAACTGTCGCAAGGTGGAGGTGCGTTCTTGGTCAATCCTCATCCTGTCCTCTGAAATAATTTGGCCCAGGAAGGAGATCTGACTTCTAGCTAGGATGACTTTAAAAGTTTGGCCTATTAACCCAGCTGCCGGTTGCCGTGGCTAACACCCCCTCAATACGACACAGACGCTGGTCAAAACAACAACTACATATGAGAACGATGTCGAGGTAGCTATACACGCAGCTAAATTTGAGATGGCCCAAAAGATGGCCCAAAAGACGACACAAGACTATTAACCCACTAAATGAGCCGAGAGGATTTCGATTGAACTCATAGAACTTTCAGTCGGTTCAAAATGCGGTCACTTACCTGGAGTCCTCAGTAAGCGGTATCTGATAATAGGCTTCGTTAAAATCAAGCATTGTAAAATAGCTGGTCCCCGAGAACTACGTAAAACAATTGTTTAAATCGGGCAACCGCACGGATTCAAGGACGACCTATTGGTTAAGGGCCCTATAATTGACAACCTGTCTAAATTCCTTGCCTTGTCCATTGGGAACAAGAGAAAAATTGGTGATTCATAAGGCGACATGGATGGCCTGACAACCCCATCCTCCAACAATTGGTTCACTTTCAAAGCAATATCCTCATTATTTTGTGGTGAGCGGAGGTGGGGGGGGGGGGGGGAGGGCCAGAATAGAGCTTGTGACACATGGTATCATCGGATAAACAAATTTGGCACTAAATTTTGTCCATTAAACATAAGCGGTTAGTGAGTACTTTGGGATAGTCTCCAAAGATCTTCAACAGCTGGCGAGCCTAACGTTGCTCAAGATGGTTTAACAATGAACTCAAATTGATATGAGTTAAGTAGTTTCACCTGGTCTCTGCTACGACAAGAACAAAGGACTATTTTTCCAAAGGACAAAACTGACAGGAAGAAGTCTTACTGGCTAAATCAAGCACCAACCCACTTTGCTGAATAAAGTCGCAACCAAGGAGTAAGGAGACGGACAAATACTTAATTACAACCAATTTAATTGGGCATGAAAAATCACAAATGGATAATTTTCCTGACATCTCATCTATCAGAGGCAACACTCAGCCATTAACTGCCCAACATCTCTAAACAGTGGTATGCAAAAGGCGAATTCTACATAACCCGCCACATTCCAAATACAAATGCCTGAGTGTGACAGGCCACAGACTGGTTCCTAGTAAGTTGAACATAAAACATACAGAAGGAACAACCGTTATGCCGCGGACACGAATGCGTCAGCTAGGAGGTTTGCGCCGACAGGTCTCAGTATGGCGCATATGGCGGCATTTATGATGTCTCGAGCCTCGCTCGACTGGACAGTCACGCACCACATGATTCCCGTTAGCCATCGGAAACATGCTTTGCTACCAGAAGGTTTAAATGGTAACCGATGGCGTTTGCGACCTTGCCATTTGAATTCGGATTCTAACCTCTTTTTCTAGTTGGGGTGCTTGTATGCAAACCTCAGAACCTCTATCGAAGACAACAATTAATTTAATTCAGGATTCTGGGTGAATGCCGTCTGTGATCGATCTTCTGGTCTCATCACCTGGAAAATGTTGAGCGCACTGTCATGTTCTGTGACCATCATCTGAAAACCGCCAGTTACTGTGCACATACAATCAATGTATTCGAGCAAATTCGCAGTAGGGCCTTCTACCTGCCAATAATGATCACGGTACGATCCATTACACATGCAGATTGATAACTTAAGCTGCATCACTTGACACCTCAGATATCCTAGAGTGCCCCATTCCTAAAGTATTTTCGAAAGTACACTTCTCAGCGAACGTCGGGTAAAGGATATAATAAACGCAACATTACTGAGCGGGGAACCTTCAAAGGCATCAGCATGAATCTCAAAACGGACAATCAGCCATAACACCTCTTCAACCTGGGGCAGTTAGACTATGGCTAGAACGCAAAATGCCCGAAAAAATGGTTAGTTGCGTTAAGCAACTTTGCAATTGATTCGACAGCCGATCTATCGGGAAGCTGAGCATCAGTACCCTGGGTTACCTCACCTCACGAGTCCTGGGTGTCACCACCACTCTCGCTATCTGCCTCCGACTAAGCTGATCCACAACAAGAAGTTGAATGTTGCCATTAAGCTCACTGACAGCAGAAGGACAAATGAAGGGCTTATTTCAATAGTGGTATAAGTCCATTTTTGTTCATTCTGAGATACAGAGTCCTAAAGTGAAATGAGCGCTGAAAAATCTACAGTTGAGATACCAGAAATATTCAAGCATATGGCTACTTGCTAGGGATGAACCTTTGTTTCTGTTTGTTTTGATTATTAATTTCCGAAACATTACAGAGAGGAAAGTGGAGGTAATGGACTTGTACCACTATTGAAATAAACCTTTCAAATGGGAAGCACTGCACTTACTTGGCCAATCAGGTCCGAAGAGATACGAATCAGGCTGTCCAAGACTGCGGGCAACCTCACTGCTAACTCAGCAACGCTGCCACATATTGGTTGCCACCGTAACTGAAGCTCATATTCAAGCTGTTGTGCTTTTAAATAGGCACCGGCCACGGTGGTCTAGCGGTTCAGGCGCTCACTCCGGAACCGCGCGACTGCTACGGTCGCAGGTTCGAATCCTGCCTCGGGCATGGATGTGTGTGATGTCCTTAGGTTGGTTAGGTTTAAGTAGTTCTAAGTTCTAGGGGACTGATAACCACAGATGTTCAGTCCCATAGTGCTCAGAGCCATTTGAACCATTTTTTTTAATAGGCCAGGAAAAGGCAGCTTCTTTGATCCATTTCCTATAATACGCCACTATGAATCCACAACAAATATTAGACAAGAATATTAACTCGAAATGCAATTCAGTAATGAAACAATGAGTGACAAGAGGAAGACACACTCTCTCCCCCACCCCTTTCACACTCTGCTACCATTGAAATGTTCATTGGTGGTGACAGGAACTCATGGAACGACCAAGTCCCAGGTTCAACATCACTAGTGACTCACAACATCTAGATTTATTTTGTGAATATATTAAAAAAATTTCTTTACAATGTAATGAAGTGAAAAGACAATTAACAGCAACCAAGAATCACAGAGTGCCAAAAAAGGCTTAACATTTGCTGTGAAATTTATCCCTTTCTTTTTTTCAAAAAAGAAATTACAATAAGGATAACATCTACACTCACAGAGAATCAGGAAGCTCAGAATTTACTTTAAAATTCTCTCTTAAAACTTTACAACAAGATCAAAATAAATAACCACCAATTGCCAGAAGGCTTCGAAACTGCCATGAAACGTTCAAGTATTAAAACAAGGTGAAGATCAATACAGGGCCCTAGAAGGATTAGAAATACTCCCTTTCGAAAAATTTTTATAATTCGCTTTAGCAGAAACAGATAAAGTTATTTTACAAGTCTTCTAAAATAATTTAGGAGAGTAAATGCCCCACTTACAAATATCTGCAAAGAATTCAACAAACGTAAAAGAAATTACAACAAGCAGGCCTGTAAGGGTTTAAAATCGTGGTATGTTGGCAAGAATTCCAGATATACAAGGTGCACATACAGTCCGGGAACACTTTCAATTATTTATTGCACAAGAACCAAATATTGTACAGGTACCATACATATGTCATTTTGAAGAGAAAAACATTTTTTTTAATACCACCACAGCGTAGTGTGGTAATTTGCCAATAGCGTTAGTCGCAAACATGGCGAGTTTAGGTACAGAGCGAGCTTTCTGTGTGTTGAAAGTGAACAGGCATAATTGTCGAATCTGGGGTAGAAAGCATCAACACGAATGCACTGAATTTGAGCGTTATTCTCCGAATGTATACGTTTTTTTGTGCCTTGTCACGTCGAAAAATGTACAGGCCATTCTTCTTCGCTGAGAGCACTGTCACTGGATATTCCTACTTGGACATGTTGCAGCAATGGCTGATGCCTCAAAAGCAATAGGAGTCTACGTTCATCTTTAAGAAGGATGGGGATCCACCCCATTTTCATAGTGAAGTACGTGGGTACTTTAACTCATAGCTGCTGCATTGATGGATCGGCCGTGCTTTAGAAGGGGACAGCTGTTTTATGAAATGGCCTACCTGATCACCAGATCTCACTGCGTGTGACTAATTTCTGTGGGGCACATTAAAGATCTGGTGTATGTATCGCCCCTACCACGTGATGTAGCAGAGCTGCAGTTGGGATGGAAGTCATTACAGCAAAGACGGTTTTCGTCGCGGCGAGACCTTTTTACGAAATTTCAGTCACCAACTTTCTCTTCCGAATGCGAAAATATTTTGTTGAGTCCAACCTACATAGGTAGGAATGATCATCAAAATAAAATAAGAGAAATCAGAGCTCGAACAGAAAGGTTTAGGTGTTCGTTTTTCCCGCTCGCTGTCCGGGAGTGGAATAGTAGAGAGATAGTATGATTGTGGTTCGATGAACCCTCTGCCAAGCACTTAAATGTGAATTGCAGGTAGTCATGTAGATTAGATCAGCTCTGGGAGACAATACGGGAAGCGACTGCAATAGTCGACGACACCATGCTGGGACGGGTATGGCAAGAATTCGATTACCGTATTGACGTCTGCCGGGTCACTGTTGGTTCGCATATAGAATGTTTGTAAACAAAAAAAGAATCTTTCAGAGTTTCCCTTCAAAATGCAATATCTATGACATCTGTACAATGCTTAGTTCTTGTGTAATACACAACTGAAAGTGCTCATTGACTTTATTTGCACCCCGTATACATAGGCTGTTTCAGATGTCATGGTCAATATTCAAGGATATGACGTGGAATGGTCGTTCGAAACAAAAAAATAATAACTAAGGTAATCATTGGCGCTAAAACGTACACCTTAAGAGCTATGAGCAATTCGTTATCTTCGATACTGTGAAACAAATCTCTTCTACTGCAAGTTCTTTGCTTCCCCATATTTTGGGAAGTTGTAGTATGGGCCAAAACAAGAACAAAAGTCAGATAAACGTGGTCTCTAAAATGCATAGCTTAGGATCTATGAGCTCTTGTTCATTTTTACTACGTTGAAACACAACTCCTCTAATGAACAAATGCTAATAACTTCTATGGTATGCATTTTAAGCACATACCTACGGGAAATATTTTTCTTGGTTTGGTTCATACTATCACTTCACTAAATACGGAAAGCAAAGAGCATGCAGTAGAAGAGATTTGCTTCACAGTGTCGAAGACCAAGAATAGCTCGTAGCACCTAAGGTATGCGTTTTAGAGCCCACGTTTACTTGCCTTTTCCCTTCGAATGATCGTTCCTGTCATATCCCTGAATACTGACAATCACTTTAAAAATATCATATATACGATGGCTGCCCATAAAGTAAGTTCAGATTGTTCGCGAAATGGAAACCACTGTGATAATCAGAAATATTTTATCTGCAAGAGTTGCCTACAGCTTCCAGCCACCGATCTACATAGTCACCACTCCGACTTAGACATATCCCTTAGCGTTCTACCAACTTTCCAATACCATCGTCATAGAAGGCAGCCGCGTGTGCTTCCTGCCAATTCTCTGCGCTCATCTGTAGCTCGTGGTCTGTGCGAAAATGTTGTCTTCATAGCCAGTAATTAATGTGAACGGAGATGAAAACCGTGGGAGCCAATTGCGGGCTGTAGGGCTGGTGATCACTTTCCATCGAAAACGCTGCCGGAATGTTTTCATTGCTCCTGAGCATTGAGACCGAGAATTGCCACGAAGTAGGAACCGTATGACAGTTCTGTAATGTGGGCTGCATAAAATCAGGTGAAATATCTCACCAGGACCTCATAATTGGGGGGAGAAACTATTTTCTACGGATCGTCATGTGCTCACCTTGCACTCAGAACTGAAAAGAGCGAGGTGATGCAAGTGACAGGCATACAAGAGACACTGTCGAACACATGTGTGCACAGATTCTTCGGATTTTCATAGTCGTTTCCATTTCGCGACCGATCGGAACGTACTTTCTGGACACCTCTCGTATATATAGCAAATCTGCCACTGGTGAACTAAACCTGCAGTGGAGTAACCTGTTGAAATGAAATTTAATAACTGTTTGATGTCATGAAACCTTTGAGGCTTGATTCTGGGAAGGGGAGAGAGTCAAGGCTGATTTTAACAAGGAATGGGAAATTAAGAAGATCCTCAGGACAGATCGTCACAATAAGCATAAAAACTTAGGTGACCAAAGACCCGCAACCTGAACTCGGCACAGAACAGCGGTCCCAGTGAGTTGCTAATACCAACCTCCGCCCAGACCCGTGCCCGCTACCCTCCCGTCATCACGTTCGCTGGCCAGTGAGCACACTGGATCAATTTGTTGACTGGTCGGACAACCAGGAGCTGGGTCAGCATAAACTATGGCCAACTGGCAACTGACAACGTGACATTAGTGTTAAATCAACTTAGACAGTAAGCACATGAAACACAAGAATAATTCACCACATGAATCTACTGCAAATTTGTTCCATTAAAAAAAATTACAAACGCTTTAATAAGATAATAACACATAATCACAAGAAATAATCAAGAAACCTCAATAAAACTATTATTTGTCCGTAGAACTCTGATGTGATAAAAATAGGAACAACAGGGTAATTTTTTAACACAAGATTAATACAAGGTAATCACAACAAGTTCCTCAACAACCCAGTACTCTGACTGCGTTAAGGTTAACTGCTCATTCAAAAGTTTCACTAGATACAGGTACTACACCTTAGCAGTATATAGCAGTCAATAACAGTCCACATTGTCCACAACATGACTCCGGTCTACCTGTACGACTAGGGCTAACATACACCCCACTGAAAAGGCAATGAAACTCTTAAACACAGTTTAAAAAAGCGGTTATCAACTCGGGACAATAATTAGCCTGTTAATTCCTGTAGGCATACTATTAGATGGACCCCTTCACAGATCCACCAGAAAACAATACGTCAAGCATCTCAAAGAATACTAAAACCGGTCACTGCGCAGCAACAGGGACGATTTGCAAGTAATCAGGGGCACACAAAACCCAGAATTGGCCAAAAGACCCAATGCACGTTGTCCGCTGAGACGACCGACTGATCATACAAAATTCGTTCCCCATGAAATCACAGGCAAGGGAAAAGTTTGCAAGTGAATCGTCAACTGACTGCTTGTTACCAAAATCACTTCGACGGATGGTCACACAATGGGCGGTAGTGGAAACACTTTCAATGGGAAACCAGTGGCTATCAGCCTCTCGTGGAATGGAGCCTCTGGTCACTTCCCGCACACTCGACCAATCGTAGCACCGATAGCTTCAGCGCGGAGCCCCAACTTCCTCGAAGCCCAATCCAAACGAGAATCGCACACAGGCCGCGAAAATTCGGCCCACCGGCAGTGGCACATTGGTATCGCTACCCGACGAATAGAGGAGAAACCAAGCAGAGGAAATTACCTTCAAAAGAAATTGATAGGAGGCCGCGCTTTGCTGTGCAAGTAGTTTTAGAGACACCACACTAAATTTCATTGGGAGAACATTCTGGAAGTGTTTAGTCGACCCGCGAAGGAAGTACGTTGCAAAACCTTTGGGCGTCCCTTACATGAATATTGTTCGACAGTACGGGAAACAACTGATAGAGAAGATCCAGAGGAGAGCTTCGCGTTTAGTCACATTTGATTCGTTCGCGGGAAAACGTCAAGGAAGTGCACACCTAACTTAAACGGCAGGCGCTACAAGAGAGGTGTTGTCTATCACAGTGTGGTTGTTAATGTTACTCGAGGGTAATTCCCTAGAAACATCTACTAAAATATTACTTCCTTCTACGTATATCTCGCGAAAAGATCAGCAAGGTAAAATTAGAGAAATTCCAGTTCACAGGAACGTTTCTTCCAGTTCACCATACGCGACTGGAAGAGGAAAGCGGGAAAGTGGCAGTGGTACACAAATATTCTGGGGCCAACTGCATAAGGTGGCGGCGCGATATTGATGCTGATGTAGAAAACTCAAATAGAAACAATCACAATCCAATCTTCGAATAATGATATGTTTCGCTTAAAAGATGTGAAAGCAATTCAATACAGAGGAACTTAAATGTTGTTGTTCGGTTCTCCTAAAATATTATGCTATGCTGTTGCCTTCCAACTTATGTTCTTCCCTTGATATGCTCATACGTTAGCATTCTGTCAGCATAACGCTTGATTCTGAAGGTTTTTCATGGAAGTAACACCATAGAGCTTGTGGTATCAGTTGTTGAAGCAGGGCCCAAGAGTTAAATCGAACTGTGCAGTGGCAGCAGCATTCTTCACTGAGCCATTTGCCATTCTTTCCAACCACAGCTCAAAATTATTTTGACGGTCAAGTATCCTTTTGCATTTGTAATTTAATGTTCGCGAGATCGGTCTTCCATCATCACGGATCTCTTTTATTTTCTTTTTCCTCTCTGTTCTCTTTCTTTAAAACTACTGTCTCTTTAAGCGTTATACAAGAGCTTTCAATTCTAAATCATAATACATCTTAATTTATATTTTCATTTCTTAGCTTATATTTACACCTGATAAATTTAAGATGATCACAGGATGGTGTTAAGAAACTGCATTTCATGAGAAACAATTTCCGATGACATTCTTCTGAGAAAAGTCGTTGAAGTCAATAATTTGCCACTTCCAACTGTCTAGGTTGTTGTATTATGACAGAGCGAAAAATTGAACAGTGCTTGGAACCTACGCGGAAATGTAATAGGACCAGGGAATCGTGATAAAATGGTTGGTCCCGAACATCCTGGCAAATTAAAACTGTGTGCTGGACCCTGACTCGAACTCGGTACCCTTGCCTTTCGCTGTCAAGAGCTCTACCAGTCGTGCTCGGGTACCTCTGTTGATAGAGCACTTGCCCGAGATAGGCAAAAGTCTCCAGTTCGATTATAGGTCCGGCACTGAGTTTTAATCTACCACGAAATTTTATGTCAGCGCATACTCCGCTGCAGAGTGAAAATTTCATCCTAGAAAGTTGGTCCTGCTTAAGCAAATTGAAATCGTAGTGTTTCAGGACCAGTTAAGTATGGCGTAGAAGAACTGATAATGAAACATTCCGTGGCATAGCTCATGTTTCATATACATAATTTTCCGGTGATTTAAATTTACAACTTGGAGAATAGGAAAAACTGCGATATTTATAACTGTTGAATGCAAACACAATGATGCTCGGCAATTCCCCACGAGTTTTAGTCCATCGTCTGCAAATTTGAAAATTTTAAAGAGAAATACTGAGAAAACAGTAACAGTTCTGGCAACAACCACAATCAGAATTGTTCTCTGTATGAGAAACTTTCACAAGTTGTCGTGGAAAACTTTCACAAGTTGTCGTGGAAAACTGTTTCAGCTTGCTCGGAGAAAGAAATTCATATCTGCTTACCCTCAGTTTTAAGACCATTCTGCTATTTTTTGCTGTGTCACAGTAATTCTGTGCGATTCGTTATGCAATGAAAAATTCAGTAAATAATGAAACTGTTTGCAGAAAAAGTACGGTAAACACTAGCAATTTCGGTTAACACTCCTATAATGCACGTATAGCTTCGTCTTACTCCTCGCCCGTAACGTCGCCAGAGCTTCAGGTAGCAACAGCGCGTTTTGGACCACAAGAGCGAATCTTAGCATTTAATGACTTTCAAGCTTTAATTACTTAAAATAATGGATAGTTTGTGAAAATATTGACCGAAAATGCTATTTGAACATTACAATTATTCAGAATAACAACAATACGAATCTTATTTTTACCATAGGAAAATTTACAGTTAGCATACAGTGGTTGAGTATAGTGTGGATAATTAATTTCCTCTCCGTTTTAAGCAGGAGCTAGTTTTCCATGTATTCTAATGTTAATGAAGTCATATCTCCTGAAATATGTCTTGTGCAATTATATAATTAAGTAGATAGCTGCAGTAGTACATGTCGATACTGTGTGCAGGCTCTGTTACGAATAGAAGTATTAGTACATAATTAATAAATTAAATCATCATGTCTGATTATGGAGTTTTTGTGCCTGAACAGTGAAACTGTTGTAACAGATAAAGTTATGTTCCTTTCATCTATCTCTGGAGTGTGTTTGCCAGAAACTGTACTTAAGAGTTTGAAACTAAATGTTACTAAATGATTAATGGAAAATCTCATATAAAGATGTGAAACAAATACTAACAAAGAGATAGAGGGTCTGGCCAGTACTTACCTCAGCTCAGTATAGCCGATAGATACACAAAAAACAGAACCGAAAATTCAGATTCGAATCGTAATTTCACCTGGTCCTTCTCCAAAACCCAAGCCACCTTCCTGGAAGTTGACCTTCATCTTGTTGAAGCTCACATCCATACCTTCGTCCATATCAAGCCCACAAACAAACAACAGTACCTTCACTTTGATAGTTGCCATCCATTCCACATCAAACGCCCCCTTCCCTGCAGCCTAGGTATCCGTGGCAAACGTATCTGCTCCAGTGACGAATACCTCAACAATTACACCAATAACCATACAAGTGCTTTCCTCTCCCGCAACTATCCTGCAGACCTTGTCCACAAACAGATCTCCCGAGAAATACATTCCTCCCCGTCCAACAATAATGTTCCTACCTCTAGACCACACAGAAGCATCCCCCTTGTCACCCAATATTATCCTGGCCTCGAATAGATCAACAAATTACTCCACCAGGGATATGACTTTCTCAAGTCGACCCCTGAAATGAGATCATCCTTTGACAAAATTCTCCCCACACCACCCAGAGTTGCCTTTCGTTGCCCACCTATCCTCCGTAACATCTCTGTTAAACAGTACAATATTCCCAGACTATCTTCTCCACCCAGCGGTTCCTATACCACTGTAACCAACCCCGCTGCAAAACCTGCCCCATGCACCACCCCACAACCACCTACTCCAGCCCCGCTACTGGTGAAACATACACAATTCAAGGCAGGGCCACGTGTGAAACTACACATGTCATTTATCAGCTGACATGCCTGCACTGCACAGCCTTTTACATCGGTATGACAACAACTAAACTGGCTGAGCGCTTGAACGGGCACAGACGAACTGTCCGCTTAGGAGACGTCCAATACCCAGTAGAGGAGCATGCCCACCAGCATAATTCAAGGGGCCTACTAACCTGCTACACCGCATGTGCTATTTGGCTTCTCCCACCCAACACCAGTCCCTCTGAACTGCGGAGATGGGAACTTGCACTCCAGTACATCCTCTCATCCCGCCATCCCCCTGGACTGAACCTACATTAAACAACCTCACTCCCATTTACTCTTCAGTCTTCTCCTCTTTTCCTTTCCTCTTTAGCCATTCACGCATCTTTTCATCCTACATAGTTGTGTTTATCTTTATACTATATACCTCTTTACTTCTGTATGCATCCTCTTTGATTTGAAGTTGGCGCAGTACTTAAATCAGAATATCTTTGGCTTCCCTCTGACAACCATGCCTCCATCCTTGCTACCCTCCCTGTTTTCCTTTCCCTGTTGCTTCATAACCTGGGTTGTGAGTAACTGAATCCACTTTCCCTTCTTCCCTTTCTTTCCCCTCTCTCCTCCCTGATGAAGGAACATTTGTTCCGAAAGCTAGGAACGTAAATTTTACGTTCTGTTTTTTGTGTATCTATCGGCTGTACTGAGGTGAGGTAAGTACTGGCCAGCCCCTCTATCTCTTTGTTAGTATTTGTTTCGAACTAAATGCTGCGTTTGTTGCAAGACAGTGAGTGCTCTCAATCCCAAATATTGGATGATTATGATATGGGTATATGTGGGAGACGATTTATGCTGCCTGAAGACGTATTGACAGTTTCTAATCTTAATTCTGGTCATATTGTGCTAAAGCTTTAAAATCTGAGTATACCTCTTAATGGGTAAAATATGACACCATTTGAAATTTAGAAATTCGGTCAGCAATGTGCGAAATGTTGAAATTAACACTTTTGTAGCCTCTGGAAGCCGCAAGACTGGGAACCTGCTACTGGGGTCGTGCACTGTGAACCGAAATACCTGATTAGTGATACAGATTCTTCGCATACTGCGATGATTGTTATTATTGGTAACTTCATTTTCATTACTATTAGCACTATTATCATAAATTACTGCCAGCATTAACTCTATTACCTCATAGCCAGTATTATTTCCTTACACGACTTCTACGGACCCTCAAATCATTTTAATACTATTAATCGTATTAAAACTGTTAGTTCTTAAATAACTACGACGTAGAAAATGTACTGTATGTTTGAAACTATGGTCTGATGTAAGAAGGGGCCTTAAGTAGAACAGCACTTCATGATCTTGGGGATTTATAGTATATCATCAGATCGTTAACTCTTTACTTCAAAGTAAACAATTAGTGTAGAAGAAAAGTTAATATGAACTGTTCTTGTTATGCTAAGCTGCGTACGGTTCTCTAATTACTGTATTCTACACATTGTTTTCATGTGGCAAAAGGTTTTCAAGCAGAATAGAAAGAAGAGTAAAGATAGTACGTAATGTGTTGAGACGGATGTGGGTAGAAAAAAAAACTAAATGGAGTAAATTTAAAGGAGTGTAGAATTTTTTCGGACTGAATTAATTCCCTTCATATCAACAGATTCCTTTGCTCCTGATTTGCTTTCATTCTGTACTTGAAAAAAGTTAAACTTAGTATTTAGCTACTTCTCAAGAAGAATTCATCATACAACAGCAAATCTTTATTTTAGTGAGTAGTAAATATGGAGTCTTTTGTAAAGGAAGTTTGAGTCAGTAACGTTTTATGTGGTCGAAGTGCGTCCGAAACACGGATACGGTAGAGTGTTACACAGAATATGCGTCATTGTTCTACTATTCATTCACTGCCACATACATGTGCCCTTAAAACAGAACACTGTTTGTGCT
The DNA here is from genome assembly GCF_023897955.1 of Schistocerca gregaria. Taxonomy (NCBI): domain Eukaryota; kingdom Metazoa; phylum Arthropoda; class Insecta; order Orthoptera; family Acrididae; genus Schistocerca; species Schistocerca gregaria. The sequence goes on from NC_064925.1 coordinate 410,205,337, forward strand.
GATGAGCAGACTTCGTAATATAACACGGAGATCGGTACTCCTGCTACTGGCTACTGGCGTAATGCAGTCCCCCGATTCCGGTACCAATTAATTGATACGGCAGGTTTGGTTTATTTTGTGAGATGGAAATATAGAAGCGCGTAATGAATTTAAAAATTTGTCTCGTTAATTAGTAGTTTCATCTCCTTCTACATCAATTTTAATTGTGCTCTTCGCTATAGACTATTCATCGTCGTTAGCCGATATATCTGCGTAAACAGATTCAGCTTTGTCGTTTAGTAGAATTAATGTTATTTCCTTCTCATCACTGGCATTCACAAATGGATATTTGCGGCCAGTTACGATACACCAAGAAATGATACTGTTTGGGTCGTACCAGAGTGGCTGCATTTTCCTTGGCTTTTTAGTTAGTTTTATTTATGATATTTTTAAATCAGTTCCTCGCGAGGGGCTGATTACCACCGAATGAAACCATTTGTTTAGCGAAAGGACGATGTAGGTCACAATCATGCCGTAAACTTAAACATGAAAGCAACCTCAAATCTTCTTGAAACTGACTTAAGGTTTTGTACAAGAATTAAGACAGTAAATCCTTTGAGTTATGTTCGCACTATTATTAACGGTACAGGTACACACGTACCTCTATCCCCCGTAAAATATTCATTTATAACGTTTCGTTAGTGGTTGCTGGATGAAATAAGAATGTCGAAAAGCAGGAGAAGAGTATTTTATTAATAATTTTGTGATTATATGCCTGAACCTGAGCCTCTTATCACTCTCTCAACTGAATTATTACATGGGAATTTAATTTCGACCTCTTACTGCTTTTGTTGATCCAGGCAATATTATGAAATCGATCATAAGTTTAGGCGGAACTTTAGCGCTCGTGACTGGAGGCAAAGCTAAATAACACTGAAATAAGTTCAGTCATCATGTTAATAAAGGGAGCTGCCACGTAACTGTGTTTTTAATAATACAATGATGATGCTGGATAGAGAGGATAGTTTTTCAATTTGTTTTAATGACGTGTGTAATCTAGAATAGTTTCCAACCAAGCGTCAGTGCAAACCATAAGCTGGCCGTTGATGCGCGTGCCAGTTTTCGTCACCAATGAACCAATAAAAATAAAACAGCAGGATTCATATGCATTGGCATCAGGTGCGACAGTAGTGTGAGAGAGCGACTTCTAATTCTTTCTTGAAACGTTTCGTAAAGAGATGATTGGAGCATATGTTTCTAGGGCACGCACTGGCTTTACGCCGGCGGATCAGCTGTCGCTGAGACATTGCAGTCGTATCATTTAAGGCCTTGCGGTCGCACCGATATGGGTAGCTGCTGCGGTTCTTACCCTTGCCTCTACAGATTTCTTATTTGGTGTATAAAACGATCTTCATAGTCCTGATATCCTCCATGCACTGGCTAGAATTCGTGGACAATAACAATACCAATCTCTGAAATAACCAGGATTGACACTGGTTATTTATTTAGGTGAGATAGCCATTACGTTTTAGTTGTCACCTCGATAAAATCATGCAGAAACAGTGAAAGTTTTAGTGATTCTGTACAATTTCACACTTACGTGCAACATATGTTTCCTAAAGTTACGGAGACGCTGGTTGTTGGAGTGTGCATTTTGGGTATTTAGGAAGTGTTTCACATCATACATCAACTCGACGCCTTTGTGGAGACGCCAGCCAAACAACTGCGTCTTAATCCGAAGAGACCGGAATAATTCACTGGGTGTCATTTCAAGGATATACGATGGAAGTCAGGGAGGCTCAAAATTGGATAGCCCAAACAGGGAGCAATTGTGACAGTGTCCTGGTAAGAATGAGCTGGAACATTGTGCATGAGGAAAAACACCCCATTGGACAGTTTAGCCTTGATAGCGTCCCATAAGGTCTTCAGGATATATCGGTAGTATGTTCTTGTGACGGTTTTCCCCTTACGAGCACACCTATTAGAACTACACCATACCTCGTCAGACCCTAGGAAACACTCAGCGTCAGGTTGCCTCGTGAGTGTTGGGACTTCGACTTTTCCGGTGGAGGTGATTCCACGTGTTTTCCAGTACTTTCACTGTACCTTTGCCTTCGGTTCCCAGTGATACACAGAGATGGGTAATGGAGTCATCTGGAGTGCCCTGACTTAGATCCAACATTTTCCTTTATGCCTCAGTTTGGCGAGCGTTTTGAATGGTAGGAGCAGTCAAGGAACCGAGCGAGGGGCGGCCAGCGTCGTGTTTAAAATTTAGTGGAAGATGCTGAAATCAAATCCATTAGTGATATTTTACATCCACTACAGCGTCGATGGTTGTACGCCGAACATGGAACACTAGTGACGCCACGTATTTTGCGATTCCCGGTTCTTCACTGAGAGGCTGTTTGTCGCTTCGTCCTTCATTATTCGGCATTCTTTAACCACAATGGAAGCACCTGTCTCACTCATACATTGTAATGTACAACGGTGCACTGTTGCTGCACACTTTCACAAACTCGGCATGGAATTTTGCAGCATTTTCCCGTTCGAATTCAGTAAAAGATTTACCATACCATCCAGCACACTAGTGCAGGAATTGGATGCACCATTTTGATTTGAATCCTCTAGTCATGTGCTACTGTATTGAAGTGTGGGGAATTCAACTGCAGACATGTACCGGCTAACAGACGAACAGTTAACTAAAAATTTAAATGTTGAAGTGACAGTTAAAATTTTATGGCAACCCCTTGCATTGTAACCACAGAAGCACCCATTTCTGTGATTCGGACATACTTTTCTTCCTATTCAGGTAGTACCCATATGCGTTAGGTGTTACCTAAAAACAAAGGTAAGCTCCCAATTACACTTCACCATTACACTACCTATTTTCCGTAAAAACTAGGTTGATACTCAACTTAGTGACTTTTGGGAGCGACGGTAAATAGGAAATGCCTTTACAGTCGCTCCCATTGGTCACCGCAACCAATGTCCACTTAGCCTTTACGGGCAGTGAATAATATTAAGTGATGCATTAAGTTAATAACAACAGGAGGCACGAATTACGGACAGACACTGCCGTCAGGTCAGGTCATTTACGGGCATCACCTGCTTCTTGTTCAGTGTATGGTCGCACCATACCAGCAAAACTTGAAAAGTGAAATAATATGTAATAATAAGTCATACGACAATAGTCTCTGCTGGTGATGTTAGATAGATTCCCAGTACATACTACCTTCTCCATGAGCACCGAAGCCTCGCTAATTGCAAAGAAAGTGTTCATTACCACCAGGCTGTTTTATAACATAAAGAACTAATTTAGCACTACTTGTTATGTTGGAGATTTGCCTCATTTTGAACTGCACAAGTGGATGTTCACCCATCTTCCTAGTAACCACAGGGTGAGTCACTAGCTATTGCCACCAAGAATAACTTCGAAAGTGTGATAGTAACTAAAAAGTTTCTGGGGCCATAATATGACGTCAGTTTTTTGTTGCAAAGTGGGGTCGTGTCAGAGATATGAAGGTCAACTTAGTTTTTTTTTAATGGGATGCTACAATACGCTACTTATTTTTTTATGGTGACTATCGAGTCGAATACAATGACGTGTAAGGTCTTTGAAGGGCAACAAAGGTCAAAAAGGTGGCATAAACGTCCATTTACAGAAGGTGTTCGAAGTGATGACCATTGATATCAATGCCTTGCTGCAATCCGCTTATCATGGACTGAGTGATATTCCTTATCACTTCCGCACTTACCGAAGCACATGCTCTGACAATTCTCTCTCGTATGTCGTGCAAATAGTAAATATTCGCCGAATAAGGTGTAACCATCTAAAGTGCCATTGACATGTAAACACCATTCAACGGTTTCGCAATACAACACTAATAGGGGCGGTAAGACTATTATCGTCGAATCAAGGGAATGTGAATGAAGTATTCCTTCGAAGAACAAGTCAATATGCTTCTTATTTGCATAGACTGTCAACGGAATTCAGTGAGAGCTAGAGACTTCTTCGCTGAAAAATATCATCAACGTACTCGTCGTACACGTCGTACGTTTAAACATGTGTTTGATAAATTGAGAACAACTGGATCCTTAACACATCGTAAAAACATCCGGCAAAGGAAAATTACTAACGAGGAAACGGCTCCTTATGTTAGATCGCGTCAGATCGCAAGGGAATGTGGCATGAGCCACAGTAATGTGGTTCGTGTTCTGCAACGCCATAAATATTATCCTTACTTTATCAGTCTCCACCAAGAATTAACTGGTGCGGATTGTGTGCGTCGCAGTGAATTTTGACGATTGGCCCAACTTCAGGTTAACAGGGATGAAACAGTTATTAATTTAACAATATTTGCTGACGAAGCTGCATTCACGAACCAAAAAAATGTTCAAATGTGTGTGAAACCTTATGGGACTTTACTTTTAAGGTCATCAGTCCCTAAGCTTACACACTACTTAACCTAAATTGTTCTAAGAACAAACACACACACTCATGCCCGAGGGAGGACTCGAACCTCCGCCGGGACCAGCCGATTCACGAACCATGGAGATGTTAATTGGCATAAAATGCATTATTGGCCTATCCATGTTGGCTGCGTCAAGTTGCAGATCAAAAACTGTGGTCGGTGAACGTATGGTGTGGGATTCTGGAGGACAGAATTATAGATCCCTATTTCATCGAAGCAAATCGTAATGGTAGGAGGTACACCACATTCCTGCAAGAAACGTTAGGTCTGTTATTGGAAGAAATACCTTTAGGAACAAGGAAAATAATGTGTTATCAACACGGTAGGTGTCCGGCACATTTTTCGCTGACGGCTAGAAATAATTGCAGAGGCGAAACTTCCTGGCAGATTAAAACTGTGTGCTCGACCGAGACTCGAACTCGGGACATTTGCCTTTCGCGGGCAAGTGCTCTACCAATTGAGCTACCGAAGCACGACTCACGGCCGGTACTCACAGCTTTACTTCTGCCAGTACCTCGTCTCTCGCACGAGAGCTTCTGTAAAATTTGGAAGGTAGGAGACGAGATACTGGCAGAAGTAAAGCTTTGAGTACCGGGCGTGAGTCGTGCTTCGGTATCTCAGATGGTAGAACACTTGCCCGCGAAAGGCAAAAGCCCCGAGTTCGAGTCTCGGTCGGGCACACAGTTTTAATCTGCCAGGAAATTTCATATCAGGGCACACTCCGCTGCAGAGTGAAGATCTCATTCTGGAAATTGCAGAGACCATTATCACATCGTTAGATTGGACTCGGAGGAGATGTTTCTTGGCCAGCTCATTTGCCTGACTCGTCGACCCTGGCTTTTTTCTTGTGGGGATTCATAAAACCATTGTTTAAAGACGTTCCAGCTGCAGCTGCAGGTATGCGATAGAGAATTGTTAGGGCGTGTGCTTCGGTAAGTGCCGATGTGAAAAGGAATAGCACTCAATCCATGATAAGACGATTGCTGCATTGTATTGATACCATTGGTCATTGCTTCGAACACACTCTGTAAATGGACGTTGATTGCACCTTTGTGACCTTCGTTGATCATCAAAGATCTTACCGTTATACACATGGATTTGTCTCGATAGCCCCTATCAAACAATGAGTACCAAACTATGGCATCGAATTTTAAATAAACAAAGTTGAGATTCATATCTCTGAAGTGACCCCACCTAGCAACAAAAATCCGACCTCATATTATGTCCCCCGTTGTCCCGTGCAACTTTTGTCTGAGAATCTTTCCAGCTGCTGTCATACGTTTCGAGTTATTCTTGATGGAAATAGTTAGTGACTCACCCTATATATGCCAAAAATAATTTGCCATGCATATTTCTGTATTGCATGGTAGTCAACGGGCATAATTTCGGAATAGGTACCCAGAAACCATTTAAACACAACTGCTTGCAGTCCAGCCACATGTGCCTACATCCAGCTGGGCAGATGAAACCTTACTGAAGATTGAAACTAGTCAGTAGTTAAATGAAGTGCGTAAATTGTCTGTCCAAAACGTTTCGAAACTGATTTTATTATTGGTGAATTAACGACGGCAGAGCTGTAACTCCAAAGACAGCTTGAACTGACAACTACAAACAACAGAACCGCATTCAACTAGTCAGCTGTAAGCAGGCAGTGGGATGCATTGGACTTGCGGGCACTGTGTGTCAACAATGTTGGGTCACAAGTCGCACTGGAGCAATATCTCTAAATCAGGTGTTGGAGACACTCTCTAGAATGTTTTGAAGAAGATAAAAAAGTGTGCAACCTGTGTTCCATACAACGTGACTCCTGAAGAAAAATAATGACGCTTGAACGCCTACCGTGACTTGATTACAATGAAAAACGTGGACCAATCCTTTGTGAAAAAAGTCAGCACGGTTTTACCATTACGAACCTATTGCAAAACAACAAAGAACAGAGAATCTCATGAAGGGTCAACAGTTTTCTGACATAATAGACATTCGAACCAATGTGACGACCAATCTAGTTTCGAAACATTTCGGACGGAGGGGTTGTAGTAGACAAACAGACTGGGATAAATGACGGCTTTCTCCAAATACATTTTCCTTCTACGAATATTACTGTCTAATGGTACCTCAATGAGGGCAAGCTGGGTACTATCCACTTGTTAATCACTAATAGAATTTCCAGTGAGGTTCAACTATGGCATTGCTGGGTTGGTACCTGGTACGGAGGCTAGAACCCATCTGATAAGGTTCGACAAGGCTAAAGAATCTTCCTAAACATGCTAAAATGACATGGTGCCTCATCCATTCGTAGTGTGGTGAAGCTGTTTAATGGACTCAACCCTTACTATCTTCACTTACCAGAATTTTTAAGCCTATAGGAGGTATATGTGACTGAGGGATAATCAGTTCCCTAGATGACACTGTATTACTCTGCCACTATAGTACAATCAGTACCTACTGAGATGGTAAGAGACTACCAGCTTACAAGTAACAGGGTGGTAAGTATCTGCACATTCATTCTAACCATATTTACGTTGGCACTATGGCTGAGGGTGAAACTTCATTTGGCTAGCGGTTGCTTTAATATCTTTGTTGTTAGCAGGGGCCAGAATGTTCAACACAAGTAAACAGTAAGTCTAAAACTAAATTTCAGTCAAAACTTTTAACATATTTGTTATACTTAAAAATGATGGTCATTAACAGATCTATTATAATAAAAAACTTCATGGTTTAGTGGAAAATTATACTCGGTTTACGTCAAGGTGATTATTGAGTCTGGTGGTTTTAAGACGCTGTTTCTGATAAAATTTACCGTATTTATCACAAATTTCATTATACTATTAAGGCATTCAGCTGCTAACACTTCGCCATGTGAAACGCAAAGCGTTGTTAATGCCGAATGATTCTTTTGTTTTGTTAACGTCACTAGACCAGAGCGTGATCCTAACATAGATGGACCACCATCCATACAGAAACCGACGAATTTTTACCACCAAATTTTATGTTTCTGAAAATAATCCGATATTCTTTTCAAGGCATATATGCCTTTTGATGTCGTTTACATTTCCTTCGAAATCATTAGTCTTCAATGATTGTGTCGTCGTCGATGCCTGAAAGGCAGGAAAACACGAGAAACAAACAGGTAGAAACTTCAGTCCATGCATCACACTGCAAAGCAAATCATGACGGTTTTAACACTTGAAACTAGTTGCTCCTCGATATAATGTGACGCTTGTTCAATTAGAGCGTTTACAGTCTTGACCAATTCAGGTCTTCTTCGATAGCTTTGGCCAAAATAGGTTTCATGAGTCTTTCTGTAGTTGCGTGAGGCTATTTTGATTGGGCTATCAGTTCCGATATCTGAAACGACGCCACTTGTGTTTTCTCACATGACACAAATCTTGTGTTATTAGGACAGAGTTGCACGTCTTTCAGAGTCTCCAATTTTCCTTCAAAGAATTCTGTTGGTCAGGCTGAGATATTACCATGGACAGTTTCTAAGCGGCCTTTTAATTACTCTGGATTCGAGAAATTGTTCACGAGAACACATGCACGTATAAAGGACTGTGATTTTATTTGTCCATTACTTTCTATCGAAGTAAATCCGTCGTATTATCTCTTAGCTGCCATTTTCTGAAAATATACAGATATGCATTGAATTTTAGCATAAAAAACACAAGCGTAGAATAATACATTTTTCATAATCAAATAAAGAAACAATGTAGCAAAAATCAAATATATGTTCTTTACAGTCTTTGTTTTTTATTGCTTATTGCTATGTGGTGTGATATTCTAATCAGGTAGTCAACAAAATGTTATGTGCTTATTGTAATTAACACATACGTAGGCAAAAATAAATACTTTCCGTACGGTCTGAATGTGTTCCAAGAAGAGAAATCCACATCCAGCGCAATTTTTTATCACGGGAAGGTATTTATCTGTTGACTGAACCATTAAAAAGTGGCTGAACAAGCGTAAAAGACTAGGGAACAGAAAAAGCTTCAGTCAAATCCATTATTGATGCCAACACTAAGCAGGACAGTGATATTATTTTGAATAACTGACGAATGACTGTTCATTAACCGGCAAACCAAATGCACATTAGTGACTGCTTCGCTTATAGTATCATTTAAAAAGGATGAACTTTCATAAAGTCTTTCCAAGATGGGTCTTAAAACAACTCAACAAAGTAGCATAGATTGGGAAACTGTCAGAAGCTGCTGTGCCACCACACTAATGAACGACTGATATCGAATGCCACACATTGGCTCATGATGCTGAAACAGAGAGCAAATGCCAAAGCATGGAATGGGAATAGTCCAGATCGCCAGTCAAACAGAAATTCAAGAGACACTCACCGTATTTTGCGGCGCACAAGGACCAGTTAGCAAAATTACCCACAAAAGGGCTAACGGTAGTCTGTCGACGTTGTAGTGATATCATTTTGGAAATAACATGAGACTGATCGAGGTGTCGCAGTGGTTAGTAAACTGAAATCGCATTCGGGTGGACGAAGGTTCAATTCCGCGTCCGGCCATCCTGGTTTACGTTTTCCGTGTTTTCCCTAAATCGCTTCAGCCAAATGCCGGGATGGTTCCTTTGAAAGTGCGCGGCCAACTACCTTCCACATCCTTCCCGAATCCTATGACAACGATGAACTGGCAGTTTGGTCTCCTCCCCCAAATCAACCCAACCCAACTAGCTTGAGAGTATAGTCCGAAAGAAGCGCCTTTGTCTTTTATCAAACGGCATTCTGTTTTATATGACAATGTATCTTCACATATCGCCACCCACACCTTAAAAACTATGCAGACTTTACGTTCTGAGTCGTTGGAGTATCCTGTGGTTCTTGGTCTCAACCCGTTGTATTTCCATTGATCTGCGATAAAGAAGTGAAAGAAGCGGCCAGTATGTGGACCGCTGCTCAACAGCAAACTCTATTCTCCAAGGGTATTGGAAAGATGATGCAGTGATGGACCAAATGGGGTAACCATACTGAAAAATGATGTAATAATTTAGTAATGTTGTTGCAGCAAAATTAGAAGCAAGTTACAGATACTTTTTTACCTACCCTGAAAATCTAGGTCCCAAAGGCTTCGGAAAATTGTCAGCCACAGATTACTATTAATGGTACAAGCTATACTTGTGTGGGCTTGAGGGCTGAGCAGTAGCCCCAGCCGATATCCTAGATTTGCACTGGTTTATCTACGGGAGTGTAGACGTTTAATGTCAATTGTCGCTGTTGGTTGACGGCGGATTAAATAGGGGGCGCTTTGGCTCATGAGGGGGCAGTTTGTACCGAATATGCCGCAATAAGTGGCACGGCGGTTAGTTTGGCAGCACAGCTCTGTGGGACAAAGTGGCATGGCGTCTTACTCATAGCGAAACTGGTGTTTGGTTGGGGGCGTGAATCAGATGTAGTTGCCGAGGAATGTGGCGGATTTGAAACCTTGTTGCGCTATTGGAATTGCTGTTGAACGGTGAGCCTCATTCAATGTTCCTCATCTGACTATCTAACAGGCTTGTGCCTGATGCTATTAGGGCGTTGACGCCGTTGTATCCATCATTAATAGTTCTATCGATTTGGTGCCTCGTCCGAACTCGTTGTCTGATTCTGACTGTGTCATAGCTGTCCTAAGCATAGTGCTAAGAAACTAGAAAGGAGACTGACTGTGCTTTCCTGTTGTGCCTATGTCACGTATTTCTTTCTGTGAAATGTCTGTTGAGAGTTGTAAATAAAAGATGTTTCCTAGTTGTTACAGTGGGACTGTCCCAGTTAACATGTTAAACGTATATTGTTGAAGCAGATTTCAAAACTATTCGTGAATTAATATTTGTCGTGGTTGTTTGATACTTGTATTAGGGTCCCTTTTATGAAAATACCGTACTTGAGAGTTACAGGTGGAAAATCTGTATTCGGCGGAACGTTTAAGGTGTACCAATTTTGATGCCGCTATTTCCGTAGCACAAAAAAAAAGAAAAATGGCTCTGAGCACTATGGGACTTAACATCTGTGGCCCTCAGTCCCCCAGAACTTGGAACTACTTAAACCTAACTTACCTAAGGACATCACACACATCTATGCCAGAGGCAGGATTCGAACCTGCGACCGTAGCAGTCACGCGGTTCCGGACTGAGCGCCTAGAACCACTAGACCACCGCGGCCGGCAAGAGCCCAAGTGCCTAAGCTGGTAAGTATTCTACTGCCTGATGTAGCAAGGTTTAGTTGTTGAAGCAACATCTGTGTGTTTCAGATCTAGCTGTTCATAGTCTAAGTGTTCTGCCTAGGGTGTTGGGTCCGGGTATGAGGAGACCAAGTTGGCTAAACGGCTTATGTTGTTACTATCACAAGACGCTATGCACAAGGAAGTACGTTGTGCTAGTAGTATTAGCAATTGTGGTTTGTCCATGAGATGAAAATTTGTAAATGGGGAAAGGGAGTAATTGTTTTCAATTAACTCTGGGAATCAGGATTGGCTGTTCACCTGTTTTGACTTGTGTCATGCCACTTTGTTTAATGTACGATACCCAAAAAGAATTTTAGGTGTTAGTCTGTGCCTAGTTGTAAAATTATTACATTCCCGCTTCTTCATTTGGCCTTACTGAGATTGATATCAGGGCAACGCAATATTTATGTAAGGGTTTCCTTTATTACTTTTTGTCATGCACGAATCTTGAACAAGTAATTATTCGGCAAAATGAGTGAGCATAGTAATTTTTATTTTCTGTAAATTTGGGTCTAATAGTTGTCTGGAATTGTTCTTATAAAACTGAGCAAAAATTGTGTCTAGCTTAAGGTTACTGGAGCAAAGGAAAGGGAGAAAAAGTAACATTGTCGTTGTTGTTTAACTGTTTAAAAAAAGAGGGTGGAAGAATTTTTTAAGAGTATAGTCATGGCACTTTATTTAATGCTCATTTAATTGTAATAAGTGCATCATGTTGTATGTTAGTAAGGCAATGTTAATAATAATACCATTGAAGGTCGTCTTATGTCTTTTGGTATAAATTAAAAATGGAATCTTGTATTATCTACTGGACTCAGTGTTTCTACACCAGCAGCCCCTGTGCCCTTCTTTCCTACCTAACAAGGGCAACCTGAAAAAAAGTCCTGAGGACGCATCAAACACAGTGTGAGTGTACGTGTGAGTGCTGTTTGTTACTGAGGATGTACCGAAGCAGCGCCTTGAGATTTAACGCACTGCAGTCCTCGCGACGGTGTGAGACACCCGCGCTACTGTGACCATATCCAAGGATCACTGACTTAGCATGCTGAGGTATCATCAGAGTAGATGAGGCGTAAGAGATGATACCAGAATGTTCATCTGACACAGTGGACTGCTGTGTTATATTTTTAATAAACTGTGACGGCACCAGTTACTTCGAACGTACGAGTAGTGTAGAATGTGAATTATTTATAACTCGTACTTTGTCATACGAACCACACGTTTAGTAGAAAATTATGTGGGATACTAATGATAGTAGGTATGTTTCTTACAAGGAAATAGGAGGTGTGGGACAAGCGGACATTGTAAGACATTCATATAATCGGCGCACTGGTTTCGGGACTTTGTAGACTGTGCTCTTCACCTTTGTTACCACTTCACAGAATACTCAATTTTTATTAAGTTTGTTTTACTTTTGACCGAGCCAGTGCGTACCACTCTTCAAGGGTGATATACGACCTTGGGCCCGTAAAAGCCGCGATGGTTATGCGACCGATGGGAGTAGAGAGCCCGGCCGCTGTCGCTTGAGAGCTATCGATAGCATCGTGGGATATCTTTACTATTGCGTGACACAAGCCATTATTAATGTAGAGGGCGTCACCTTCTCGACCATTTTCTCTGTCTTTTCGACAAACCTTGTGTCCTCGAATACAGATAACAGAATCCAGTTGAAACCACACCTCTGATCTGAGACGGCACCCACTGCTGTCTTCCGCGTCCAAAGTTCATATTGAGGGACACCTCAATTGGCAGATCATAAACGCCACCACAGGGCTATTCATAATTGTCGTAGGGGCTGTATCTGTAGTGTTCCGGTGGCTGTGTCTTCTCATCTTCTAAGAGATGCGTGATAAACGAGATAATATTTTCGACGACATTTTTCTTGTTATTAGAATGTGGCGGTGAGTGTTAACTGTACTGAAGAGGATATGGATTCAGCGGTAGTGGGGTTTGGAGACGATGGTGAGAGACACAATGTTTGTAATGAATGTCCGAGAATTCCTGCGGCCAGACTGACCTAGGAGCACTCCACTTTGATGGACCTTTCGTGTCAGAGATGGTACCCGATCTGTTTGCCAACTGGAAGTGATGTTGACGATACGCTGCACCCTGTGGAAGAGAGCCTAAATGGGGCCACACGGCGGTGTCGTTGGCAGCCTGAAAGAATCTCATGAAGCGACTGTTGGTTGCTGGGAGCAAGTGGAGGCGGGAAATCCAGGGAACTTTGGGGATTGGCAGAGAGCAGCGTAGTATGAGAGCTGAGAGTTACGAGTTACCCTTGCCGACGTGCTTTAAGCTTTCACTTTTCGAGCTCTTGTTGATGGAGAAATGCCTCTTGGTGTGGACTAGAGCAATTGAAGCACCTCGGAAATGGCGCCGTACATAAATCTGCTGGGTGAGGACCGCCACACTTGCTGCAACGAGTATTACTTCTACATTGACTTGTCCGATGATAAAAACGCCAGCAGTTTCGACATTGGATTAGTGGAGCAACGTACGTTACCACTGCACAACGTGTCCCTAGAGTAACAACACGCGAGGAAAGAACCTGGGAGCGAAATACAACCAAACAGACTGGAATCGGCACCGTTTGTTCAGGATGTGAATGACGTGTTTCAGAGTATCGTTCGATATTTGCGATAGGATATGTGCTCCTCATTGCATCAATGACATCATTGTCTGTCAATCTGATGTCAACAATCCGAATAATGCCATACGTATCGAACAGGAAGCTAGGAGCAAAGATATCAAACTTACGATCTTTGAAAACAGGGACTTCTATTAAAGCGTTGGTAGCCGCAGCAGTTTCGTTCTATCTTGACTGTGTTTCTGCCTGACGGACTACTGTCAACAATGTAATGCTTGAGATGAGAGTTAGAGGAAAATAATATCTTGCCTGCCGACATAGAGTGGAGTTTGGCGTTCTTATCTAAGGTCTCCCCAAAGAAAGTATAGGTCCGTGCATCAGATCGACGGTACCAATTGTTGGCACTTGCCCGTACCACCGCAGCAATGGAAGTTAACGATTGACTATGAGAGCCTTCTGAGTTTGCCGTCACTGTAACATTCTTAGAAGGCAGATCCAGACCCGGTAACTCACGCACAGCACATTTTGGAACGGGATGTGAGTCGGCACTCACCCGTTTACTAACCACTTTCCTGCTACTAACTTGCAGGCGCATTGGCTTCAAGCATGACGCTGGAAGGGTCGCGGGAATTGCGGACTTGCTGACTAACCTGATGCAACTGATGTGTTTGGTGGAGATATTGCTGGAGTTGCTGTTGTTGTAGCTGCAATAGTTGAAACTATTACTGTTGAGTCAGTTGTGGCTGCTGAAAACTGCAGTTGTTGATGATGGTGGTGCACAAGTTACTGTTCGGGTCTGTGTTGTAGATCCTGTTGCTGCTGGTGGTGGTGATGGAGAAGCTGTGGATCCGGAAGTGGTAATTCACCGTGCCGGATCTCACCATTGTTGTCGTACGACGGTAGCAACGGAACATTTGTTTGCGCCTGCTGATGGGAGGTTTCTAGTGCCGACTGTATGACCAGACCCGTGTTACGTGGATACACCATTTTACGGTAAACTATATTGCACTACCGCCGCGAACGTGTGAAGAAGTAAACCCACAGTCCACCGAACACTCTATTCGAAAACCGATAATGTGAGTAGGGGAATACTGGGGGGAACGCGGAGAGTACGAAGCTATACACCTCTTTGCGAAACGTAAACAAGACGTGGCCATGCGGAGCTCACTAGTGTGGATACGGTAGTTTTGAGCAGCGCTGCTTGGTTGTCACAGTTGTTGAGATTTGTAAAATATTCATTTAAGTGTGTCCCTTACAATCATTTCTGAATGTTATAACTCCAGAGATGTTTGCATTGCAAAAACTTGGGTAACATCCGAGTAATATCTGTCTATTCATCCTGTGGACGACGGATTGGTGAGCATATCTGAAAGATAAACATTATTGTAGAAAGTATTCACGTGCATGCGTGTTAGAGATTTCCTCTTCCAAATTCAGATGGTCCGTTTCAAAATAAAACCTTTGTAATTCTGCCTCTTCATTCGTCTAGCAGAAGACATAGTCTTGTGTAACTGGATAAATCTTTTCGAAACACCGTAACACAATATTAATAATGTCTTATTTAAAATAAGAAATAATTTTAATTTTGTCAACTTATCAAACGTATTATACAGAGCATAATTTAGACCACAACATAAGCATAACTATGCTTCATGTGATATGTTTTCACACGATTCTTTACATCTAAAGAATTTAATTCTTTTGGAAATGACTTAGTGCTAAAGTGAATAACGATTGAAGAAATATTTTAAAAACTCGTGGCCAAGACGGTAGGTTTATTACATTTGTAGTAAGCTTCTGCAAGAGGTAAATAACGGCGGTTTCAGGCCTTTTCAGTTTGTAAAAGTCCATTCGGTGTAGGGACTCTTATTAATGTCTGAAGAACATAATTTAAAAAAAAATTCGCGCGTAAGACTTCGTGAACGAAGCTATTCCGCATATAAAAGAAATTATTCATCGGATAAAGTAGTTGAATTCTACTTCAAAGGTGCCGTATCATCTGATGTGCTACGAATCCTTCATCAGACCATTATATAATAACAATGAATTATACGAACAAATTTATGGGCAGCCACCCTAGAGCAGCAGTTTGAAACGGCCCCTAACGGTCACTGCTGAGTAGTTTTTCTAAATAGCAGTTTATACGAGCATATCAATTTCGACTTTGCCCGATTTGTTTTCACTTTAGGTTTTTGAGCTATACACGCCTCTGTTAGAAAAGAATAACTCGATGTAATCATAAGGTCGAGCCCCGAACGGCTACTTTCATGCCTCACAGCTAATTCGCTGTAGATAACCCTTAGCTGTGATCCTGTAGTCAGGTAGTCTAAGCATTGGCTAGGAATTATGAGTGAATGAAATACACATGTATAGAAAATGAAAGTTAAGTGAATAATTTAATAACAGGGGTTCTATTCTAAAATCTGTAATTGATGCAGGGAACATACAATTCCGTTGAATAATGTTTATGCAAGAAAGAACATCTGAAACAGCGGGTGGTCCTACAATAGTCAGTTAAAATAAGGACAGAATATACCCTTGTCATATGCAATATAGTTACGTTGAGAACATTACGAGAATAGGAGCGAAAGCTACAAACTATTCTCAAAAATACACGAAATCTAAGTCCATTTTGCAATCACAGTATATGAAAAATTCATGTGCTCCATGCAGTTCCGAGTTCAACATGATGAGTCACAAATTCACCTAGTTCTGTAACACAAATGGAGAGATTTAAGAGTCCTACACTGGAGCCAATTCAGACCTCTCGAAATATAAAATCCTTCGCGAAATTAAAGAATGGTAACGGATATTCAGTACCTAAAATCTATCAGCCACACGACCGAATAAAGCTCTACATCAAAGATACGTCTGTCTTTTTAAGAATGATCGTAAATGTGTCTTGAATAGCTCCCTTGAGCTCTCCACTCCGTAAAGCCCAGTCTCCACTTGACTCGTGTAGTGTTCCACTCCTGTCTGTCTCTCCATTGGCTGAAGGTTGTCTCCACCAAAAACGTATCGTTCTTATGTTCTGCATTAATCATTTGACTCAATATGACCACTTCCTGGACTAAAATAATATGTTATAATAATATTTAAATAAACAACTGTTATAAACCTTCGGCAACACTCGTACAATCTACAACAATTACAAATAAATGAGCGTTCATCAGTAAATAAACTAGTTTTATTGCATATGTCCACTTGTGTTAAATGACAACGAATTGTCGGTTGTATTATTTAAACAATTACTTATGCCTTCTTTTCTCTCATGGCTTTCGTTCTCCATTCAATTGTGGTGTCTGCTACCAAATGTGATTGACCGTTTTAAATTAGCACAGTCTTGTAATAGCACATACAGTAAACATTTAAATGAAGTTACTGGCAAATTGTAAGCTGTTTACTAAATAACTACACAAGTATAACACTACTTGAGATATTCATACTGTATCATTGGATGTCTAATTGTGGGGTATACAGTGTTCTGACAAACATTTGCATAATAAAAAATATACTGGGTGGTTGATCTGAAGTTTCGGATGAGATTCTCTCGAAAACTATACATCGGGTAAAAATGGTGGGTAATACAAGTTCATAAGCTCAAAAGGCAGATATCACGTGACCCCCAGCCCGTAACACCACTTTTATTGGACATTCGGATTCTCCATTAAAAAGTAATCAAGTTCTGTCTGAAACATCTTTTTAAACTATTGACAGATGGCGCTAAAACCGAGATAAATTAAAATTGGGGAAGAACTCCGATTTATTTAGAATGATCCGAGGAGGACACATCAAATCGATACAAAATGTGCATCAATTCCTTCATTACGCCAAATTATGCTCTTTTTTTACAAAAAGTGTCCAACAC
Source organism: Schistocerca gregaria (assembly GCF_023897955.1). Lineage (NCBI taxonomy): Eukaryota > Metazoa > Arthropoda > Insecta > Orthoptera > Acrididae > Schistocerca > Schistocerca gregaria. Next base: position 410,222,455 of record NC_064925.1, read on the forward strand.
ACCACAGTTTCTTATAGAGGGGGGTGCAATGGTATTAAAATCTCGTTAGGGCAGTCTTCACAGTTGCATTACTCGCCTGACTGTGGTGCTACCATGGCCAAACTGCGAACTATGGCTCAATATAAAGGTTGGTGCAATGCCATCAGAGGTCACTTCACTTTCAGATTGTGATCCGTAAACATCAGCTGAAGAAAGTAAATGATTCATTAGTGGAACATGGCTCACTAACCTCCTACAGAGATTGTTGATATGATGTTAATTTTAGGTGAATGCCATAACAATTACGCTGCAGTTGCGCATTTGTATGCGGATCGTTTCCAAAACAGACGACATCCAAGCGAAAATATTATTCGAAGTTGCACTCAACGAGCTCGTAATGGATACATGCACCGTCCACCTCGTCATCGCGAATACAATCAAACTGACGCTCGTACCCTTACCGTTCTCGCCTGTGATTAACTGGATCCCGAAATGAGAAATCGTACGATGCAGAGACAAACTGGAATGCCAAAATCAACAGTTTTAAGGGTTTTGAAGGAACATAAATGTCATGCATATCGTATCACACTGACACAGGCATTAACGCCAAAAGCTATGCAAATACGGATGCATTTCTGCCAATGGGCTTTAGAAATGATAAGAGGTGACAATGATGTTTTTAGATACGTTATGTTCACCGAAGAAGCCACATTCAGAAACAGTGGTGAATTAAATCGTCAAGGTTGTCATTATTGGTCCCCGGTCAATCCACACTGGCACAGACCCGTTGACAATTCACACAAATAGTCGTTAATAGTCTGGTGTTTAATTTTAAACGGTTACTTGATAGGACCGTTTTTTCTTGACCGAAATGTTACTGGGGAATCTTATTTACAACTTCTCAACGATGATTTGTTGCAGCAAATGGAAGATGTCGATTTAGAAACTAGGCGACGAATGTGGTTCCAACAGGACGGAGCAGCCCCCCCGTTATGCTAAAAATGTGCGGAACGTTTTAAATTTACGGTACCCTGGCCGGTGAATAGGACACGGGGGACCAGTTCAGTGGCCTCCACGTGCACCAGATCTAAGATCTCCTGCTTTTTTCTTGTGGGGTTATTTAAAAAATATTGTTTATGAAAGACAGCCCACAACCCAAAACAATATGGAGCAACGCATTCGAAGAGCGTGTCCAGCCATACCATGGGATGTGCTGCTCAAAACTATGGACAACTTTGGCAGACTATTGACTTTATGCATTGAAGGAAATGGGGATAATTTTGAACAATTTCTTCATGACTAATTTCATTAATTAGAATCCCCAAAGTGTGAGAGTCAAGCGGACTCACACTAATGAAGCACCTCATGGGAACATCGTTCTACTACGTCCATGACGTTGTTCCTGGTTAACGCTAAAAGTGGCATACAGTACATTCTGTACAAAAATAGTTTAATTTGGTCGAACGAAAATATTGGTGCACATTTTTATCGATTTTATGCATCTGTCTTGTCTGGGATAATTTTAAATAAATCACAGTTCTTCCCCAATTTTACTTTTTTCTCGATTTCAGGGCCTTCTTTCAGTGGTTTAAAAATGTTTCAGATTAAACGTGATTGCTTTTTTTATGGGGAATCCGAATCTGCAACAAAAAGTGGATATTTCCATTTAAGATTTAAAAGTTGCTCCCCTCGCCACCCAAGGGGGCGTGGGCTAGATATCACGTGTCACGTATCACGGTCTTGTCTTACGCTCTATTTTTAACCGATGCGTAGTTTTCCAGATAATCTGATCCGAAACTTCAGATGGATCACCCTGTGTAAAGAACATCATAAACCAAAAAATAAGACAGGTACCGATGAATGGCTTTCTGGGATGAGGGGTATCTTGCAATGCTGTCATCTGAAATACCATTTGTTAGAATCGCATGAAGCGCTTACAAGTTGTTAATTCAGAGTTTCATTGCGAACATGTTTATTCAGTGTGAAATATCAACATCTGTAGTTTTAATCATATTGAAAATATTGTTGTGTCATTGGATGTGCCTCATTTTCCAGGCATCACAAATTTATTCACATTCGCATTAATATTTGACTGTGAGTAACTGCCGAATACTAAAGAGTTGTAGCTTAACCTTTTTGGTCGGCCGCGGTGGCCGTGCGGTTCTATGCTCTAGAGTCCGGAACCGCGAGACTGCTACGGTCGCAGGTTCGAATCCTGTCTCGGAAATGGATGTGTGTGATGTCCTTAGGTTAGTTAGGTTTAAGCAGTTCTAAGTTCTAGGGGACTGATGACCTAAGATGTTAAGTCCCATAGTGCTCAGAGCCATTTGAACAATTTTTAACCTTCTTGACAATTCTAACATTCCGCCATTTTTTAAGCATCTCTTGCACAAAGTTCATCCAAGCATCAACCATCCAAATATCGAGCTTTGGGACTTAGGCATTTGTGGCACGCTGCTTGTCTCTCTACCTGAATTCGTCAGGAGTGGTCGCCTGAAGTCTTTCTCTCACCGACTCTCACCCAGCGAAGCAAGCAAATCAGCTGTCCTGAATACCAGTCCTAGATCGATGAATAACTAGCCAGCATACTTGTAACGCTTGAAGTTGCCAACTTAGATACTTTGGAACAGAAATATGTTGTCACGAAGGAAAGGGGTGGGGGTGGGATTTGGATGCTCATTTGTTGTTAAGGCCCTGGTTATTTTCTTGCCCTATTTGGTACTGTGTATGTATTTATATGGTTCCTGTCAACGAAGGTGTTTTTTACACAGCATTTCCCTGACAGATATAGTAGATTCATTTATATACTGTCTCAATACAATCTATTTGCAGTACAGCAGTGAATTATTCGAGTAAATTGACTGAGTGGCCATGGCAGTTTTGTTAGTGCAGTTGTCGCTAATTGTGTATTGGTATTTTCGAACAACGCGTGCTGCACACATCCAAAAAAGACCATTGAAATGGTATTGATATGTGGTAGAGACATGTTTAGAGGCTGGGTTTTACGCCGATTGAAATTGGCTGTTTTTGCATAACTCGTACGATAAGCCATCTTCCTTCTTGTAATGAATTAGTAGGTAGCCTTGACGGTACATAGTGTGGGGACACAGTGTCATCTGGGTATATCTCAATCGAGTCAACGTAAAATTCAACTCTTAATTCAGAAAGAAAGCAATGTGCAACCAATTTCCTGGATTTATCTGTGATCAAAGGCGTGGACTGATCTCTGGCAGATATGTTAAACAGGTAAATCCTGAAAAGCAAGAACTTTTCACTCTATCATTTGAAGCTTTTGTCCTAGCTACAAAAAGAACGTAAAATGACAAGCTGAACTTTAAAATTTCACTTTTAATGAAGCATTTACACTGAAGAACCCTACAGACATACCATGTTTGACCGCCGGAAAAGGTCCCACGTAATAATAATAATGTCTTGTGACGAGGGCCTCCCGTCGGGTAGACCGTTCGCCTGGTGCAAGTCTTTCGATTTGATGCCACTTCGGCGACTTGCGCGTCGATGGGGATGGAATAACAATGATTAAGACAATACAACATCCAGTCCCTGAGCGGAAAAATATCTCCGAACCAGCCGGCAATCGAACACGGGCTCTTTGGATTGACAGTGTGTCGCATTGACCACTCAGCTACGCGAGGCGGACCAGGTCCCACCTGGAAGATATAAAAACAAATATTCTGGACGTTGAAAACCAACAGAAAATGTTGAAAACAAAGAAATTGACAAGGCGTTATGGAATAATATTTGAGTTTTGTAGAGTGTTAACATCCGTTTCCTGCATGAGTTGTTGAGCGTTTTCTACATTAGAATACAATAAATTTCCTTGAGAGACGAAAGCTTCTGCCCAGAAATAAGGGCAGATTTAGTAAACATAACTCACGCCGTACTTTGACCTTTTTTTTGGTATGACATTCTGCAAATCATGAATGCATAGCAAGAGGCGTATTTAATTTTATCAGATGTCATGAAAAACTTTTATGCACTGGCCACATTGACAAATGTTAAAAAGAATGTGCTAAATAAGTTACCACATACACTGACGGAAAAATAATCGCAGCACCAAGTAATGAAACTTTGGGGATACATTTGTCTACTTAACATACCTGTGTTTAAGTGATTAATGCTGCAAGATCAGAGGTTAATGTAAACACGGGAAAAGCCATTGAAAATATGCTTTGCTGGTATATCAATAACCACTATCATGTTTAATGTAAACATGCAAACGTCCATGCTTCGTGTCGTACATGTGAAGGATGTCAGTTTGTGGAATGGAATTCTGTGTCTGTTGCAGTTGGCTGGTCGACACAGAGACGATTAATGCTGTTTGTGGTTGAAACTGGAGTTGCTGCCCGTTGACGTCCCCCACGTCGATTAGAGACATAACTGGTGATCGAGCAGGCCAAGGCAACATGTCGAAGCCCTGTACAGTATGTTACATTACAACATCGGTTTGTGGGTGAGCATTAATATATTGTAAAACACCACCTTGAATCCTGTTCATGAATGGCAGCACAAAAGGTCGAATGACCAGACAAACAGAAAAATTTGGGCTAAAGATGCGTAGGATAACCAAGAGGGTGCTTCTGCTGTCATACGAAATGACATCCCTGATCAGGTGATGGTCCAGAGCGTATAGGCCGCAGAGAGATTGTTTGCAAGCCCTCACCTGATTAACGCAAAGTCGTCACTGATACCGAGGCAGAACCGCCTTTCATCAGAAAACATAACAGACTTCTACTTCACCCTACAATAAGCCCTCCCGTGACACCACTGAAGTCACAAACTGTGGTAGTTTGGGGTCCGTGGAATGCACGGAACAACCGATTTTCGTGGTGTCACTATGGCGCCAACTGCTGCTCGAGCTGCTGCTGGAGACGCAGTGGAAAGCTCCACACGCGTGCATCGAACAAGACGTTCCTCCCTCCCGGTTTTGCCACTAGCCGTCCACAGTCCGGTCTTCCTGTGACTATAGCTCCCCGTGATCACCACAGCCAGCAATCATGAACAGTGGCTGCGTTCCTACCAAATCTTTCTGAAACAACGCGGAAGGAACATCAAGGTTCTTGTAGTCCTGTTACACGACCTCTTTCAAACTAAATTGAGTACTTTGACTGGAAACTATGAATCCGCTCTACTGACTGGTTTCCTGAGCAGTTTTTCGTAAGTGATTCTGTTTTCTTTATATTCTTATTTTTGTAATTTTTACTAGCATGAAAATTATTATTACAATTTATTTCGTTATGTAATGCAATGTTTTGAAGTTTTCTTATTCCGTTTTCCTTTCTAATAATACGGCCTGGCTTTGGAGTACTTTATACATAATGAGAGTGACTTAGATCTCCATCTGAATACAAATATTAGATAAATAAGAAAAGTATTGCGTTAGAAAAGGGAAGAAACAAACGTCTGATTTAAGTGACATGTAATGAACAAATGCACTACTGGTCATTAAAACTGCTACACCCAGAAGAAATGCAGATGATAAACGAGTACTCATTGGACAAATGTATTATACTAGAACTGACATGTGATTACATTTTCACGCCATTTGGGTGCATAGATTCTGAGAAATCAGTACCCAGAACAACCTCCTCTGGTAGTAATAACAGCCTTGATACGCCTGGACATTGAGTCAAAAAGAACTTGGATGGTGTGTACAGGTACAGCTGCCTATGCAGTTTCAACACAATACCACAGTTCATCAAGAGCAGTGGCTGGCGTATTGTGACGAGCCAGCTGCTCGTCCACCATTGATCAGATGTTTTCAATTGGTGAGAGATCTGGAGAATGTGCTGGCTAGGCAGCAGCCAAACATTTTCTGTATCCAGAAAGGCCCGTACTGGACCTGCAACATGTGGTCGTGCATTATCCTGCTGCAACGTAGGGTTTCTCAGGGATCGAATGAAGGGTAGAGCCACGGGTCGTAACACATCTGAAATGTAACGTCCACTGTTCAAAGTGTCGTCAATGCAAACAAGAGGTGACCGAGGCATGTAACCAATTGCACCCCATACCATCACGCCGGGTGATACGCCAGTATGGCGATGACGAATACACGCTTCCAATGAGCGTTTACCGCGATGACGCCAAACATGGATGCGACCATGATGACGCTGGAAACCGAACCTGGATTCATTGGAAAAAATTACCTTTTACCATTCGTGCACCCAGGTTCGTCGTTGAGTGTACCATCGCAAGCACTCCTGTCTGTGATGTAATGTCAAAGGTAACCGCAGCCACGGAACTCGAGCTGATAGTCCATGCTGCTGAAAACGTCGTCGAACTGTTCGTGCATATGGTTGTTGTCTTGGAAACGTCCCCATCTGTTGATTCAGGGATCGAGACGGCTGCACGATCCGTTACAGCCATACCTATACGATGCCTGTCATCTCGACTGCTAATGATACGAGGCCGTTGGGATCGAGCACGGCGTTCCGTATTACGCTCCTGAACCCACCGATTCCATATTCTTTTAACAGTCATTGGATCTCGACCAACGCGACCAGCAATGTCGCGATACGATAAACCGCAATGGCGACAGGCTGCAATCCGACCTTTATCAAAGACGGAAAAGTGATGGTACGCCTTTCTCCTCCTTACACGAGGCATCACAACAACCTTACACCAGGCAACCCCGGTCAATTGCTGTTTGTGTATGAGAAATCTGTTGGAAACTTTCCTCATGTCAGCACGCTGTAGGTGTCGCCACCGGCGCCAACTTTGTGTGAATGCTCTGAAAAGCTAATCATTTGCATGTCACAGCAACTTCTTCGTGTCGGTTAAATTTCGCGTGTGTAGCACGTCATCTTCGTGGTGTAGCAATTTTAATGTCCAGTAGTGTACATGTAAGTGGTGAAAAGAACAAAAAAGAAAGAAAAAGCTATTTTCTTAGGCAGTGTCGATCAGACGTGACAGTTACCAGGAACGCAGCTGCATTATTTGTGTAGGTGGATTCAGCGCCGTGCGAGTGGCGGCAGCGCGGTGTGCGGTTTGGAGCAGGGAGAGCGCAGCGAGCTAGCGAGCTGGGAGGGCGTAATGCATTGCCGGCGGATGGCTCGGCCATCAGAGAGAGAGCTCGCTTAGCAGAGACCAGCTCTACGTAATTAGGCCAGAGCCGCGCCGCTGCGAGTGCCTAACTCACTTAGGCCCGTGGCGTAGAAAAGGGAATGAAGTTACTGCCGGCGGAACAGTGCGACTTGCCAGGTGAGCGGCGAACCAGCCGTTCACTGGCGGATTATCGCTGTCAGTGGAGACTACTCAGATTACGCATGTGTGCTCGAAGGTGGCATAGTCAGGGAACAAGAAAAGTAAATAACTCATAACACGGTACACAAAACAACAGATCTTCTCACATTTCTCACTTGACAACCTGTCATAGATAAGTAAGGTGAACTATTCTTGAGTTCCTGAAGACACTTGGTTCATTACCACACTATGTCTGTTAAATAGAATACGATCATTTGAGTAACAAACGAAGTGGTCTTGAATTTATTCGCTGGGAGGATGCACCGCGTTACTTTCAATTGACACACTTGCCGGTATATGGCCAATGATGGGTATTGATACTAGAGTTGTAAGACTACCGCAGGCTTCCGTAGACTATCGTGAGTAAGCGTAGAGTACGGTAGTTTTCCAAATAGCAGAGTCAGTTAAAATCGTAACCGCATTACCTGTACGTTAAGTGTGTTGTATAACTATCGTGCGTTACCTCATTTCGATAGCTTTGTTTGCATATGAGACGGTTAGAACTAACCATGAATGCCTGTGTGCGTTACATCTGCAACATTCGCCGATGTGATCATGTTAGTGCTTCATACTCTCAACTAGGGTGGCTGCCGCCGGTCAAATTGCGTGAATACCACACTCTATGTCTACTTCACCGACTCCTCGTCACGCAAGCAGCCCAGTAGCTTGTTTCAGTGATTAAACACCTTTCATGCCATCATAATCGAAACACGAGGTCACTCATATTTGGTATCCTAATTGTGCCCACCCAAAAAATTAATGTACAAGGCCAATCCTCTCCTCTGTCAAATAGCAACGCTAGTGTGTCCTATCTTGCTCCTTTCTCTACTTTCTTTTCATCTATCTCTATTGGCCATGCAATCATCTTTTCCTTTATATTTCCTTAATTATGTTTCATCATGTCTCTATTCTTCTCCCCCTTTTACCATTAGTCTCCCTCATACGCCCTGCTGCTAGTACTCCTATCTAAAATTTGTCTCTTTCATATTCTCTAATTACAACAGTACTTATCATCTACTAATATAAAATCTACATCTATGTATTTTTCCAAGTCTTCCTTTGTAATTGCTTATTCCAATTTTTCACTAGATGTAGTTTAACATGCCTACTAAAACATATGAATGTACAACAAATAGAATGCCTGGTTAGATGTAAGAGAGGGCCTGGTGGCCCTAATCTTGCCAGGTTAAATAAACCAATAAATAAATAAAATAAATAAATAAATATGAGGTCAGTGTCTTACTACAGTCTCCTAGAAACCGAAGGCGGTGTCCATCCAGAAACTGAGTGAGAATATAGAAAGGGCCGTGTAGCCTACGGAATATTTCTATTCTACATAGCTGTCCTCCGATGTGTTACTTAAAAGTAAACAGTATTTATAGCAAAACTGAAACTGTCCTTTTTTAATTCAGATTTTATCAAAAAAAGGGGAACATATCAAACCTCATTTCAATACTCCGTCGAGCTTGTATACAAAACATTTTCTGTTATTTGTAAACAGCCTTCACACTCATCAATAATATCACAAAAACTCTTGTATTTGATCGCGATGAAGAACGCTCTATTGAGTACGAAATATCAACATTATTTATATAGATATTTTTTTCATATTTGTGGGTGTAAAGTGTGCTTGTATCAAAAGTAATTGATCTGGTTACATTAGAGCCCAGAAGTCACATAATCAAGTACTTTTTTTGTACTTTGTAACGACATAAAACTGTGAAATGTAAACTTTCACCACTGGGTCTGGTAGTTAATAAAATATTCGTATCTATTATTTGGTGGTCTAAGAAATTTCACTTCAAAACCCTACGTTACATCGCCATCTGTGGAGGACATTTTCAAGGGGGACCGTAGGTTTGTGCCAGGGTGTGAATCGGACATGCAACAAAGCCTCCTTGGAACTGTTAGGACATAATATACACAGTGGACTGGCAATGAACGATATGTGGTTCTAATTATGAGCAAAACAAACAAAAAACAAAGAGAAGTCGTCGGCTCACTGTTTCTCCCTCACACATTCATTTATGTTTCTTTCCCTACCAATGCTACCAATATTGCCAGTAATTCTTCCATTTACTACGACACACACCCAGTATACCAAAACTACGGAACCGAAGTGTTGCTTGAGCGCGACTCCAATCGTTACACTTGCTATTAATGTTCCGTATTAATGACCTGCAGAAACATTAGAAGCAACGTCAGACATTATGCAGTTTAGTTATCTGCTAATCTATTTCTCACAGCCTTACCTGACGCGCACACATCAACATTTTGCATCAGATCTCATCTCCCATAGGATATCTTTCACAGCACTCCTTAGCAGCTTAATACATGGTGGAACAGTTCCTTGCTCGGACGCAAGCTTGAATCCGTCGTGACATACCATCAACAAGATAATCAACATACCTCAGGTCCAAATTGTCCCATTCATCAATGGCGACTATGATTAACTTGCGTACAGTATGTTGTCGACGACCAAAAACAGATCAAGTGCTTTAATCTTCACGGAACAGGCAGTCTCAATTCTGGTGATGCCAGCATGATGCAGAAACGTGTACACGAGAACAGCACGATGTGCATGCGAGTTATCATTCATCAAGATAAAATGTTGACCTAAATGTGGATGATATGGCTCCAATACTGGTGGTAGAATCTCGTCAACAACCATGATAGGTGTATGGTGGCCCAATGTAACACCACCCCACAACATCCCATAACGCCTTGTTGTGGGCCACTGTGTTGGGGACATTCGATATTCCCGGGTTGTCCCAGAGCATGGTGTCTGCGTTTATCAGGGTACAAACTGATCCGAGTTGAATCCGTAAACAACAACAGACGCCAATACTGGAAAGTCCATTCTTGAATTATTTCTTGCCTATCTGTAATGCAGTCTACGGTACTGTAGTGTATGATCTAACGATCACCATGACCGTCAGAAATAGAGTTTATCATCAAGCAATCGACTCCTAATATTTTCACTCTATATATGACGTCCTGCTGTCCCTTCGAATGCCGAATTCATTTCTGGAGCACTCAGCCCACAGTTCCATTGACTCATGAGTTGTAGATATCCACCATCATGTGCGCCTCTCGAATGTGGACAGCCTGTGTGGAGTAAGGCCTGAATTATACGTCCGCAACACATCGGTTTGACTCGATGTACACCTCAAGCAACTCTCCTGGTTGAGAAGCCTTCGTCTATCAACGTCATGATGCGGACCCGCGAGTATCCTTGGTGACATGATGAGTGTTTGCTCTATCGTTCCACAGACGTTACTAATGCTTACACATTGGTTCTTCATTTTCAACTGGGACGGTGCAGTCTATTCGAATGCATTCCAACCGAAGTTTGTGCTCATTGTAATTTTGTGTATGTTTACAAACATCGTCGGGGGTGACCCTCTGCTCAGTATAGTGACATTCACAACAGCAATACATCCGCATGACATATCGGTGTGATACAAAGCATTTGATGATATGTGTAATTCGACTACATCTCATTACATGTCTTCTTTATTTCTATGGCCGTTGTATTAACGCCCTCTGTACTTTCTACTTAGCGAATCTCTCAAGTTCTATGTCGTGTCTAACTTAATTAGAATGTTATCGGCCAAACTTAAAGATTTTATTTCTTCGCTCTTAGCTCCTACTTTTTCACAAATTTGTCATCGTTTTCCATTAAAGCTTGCTAATATAAAAACTGATTGATATTGTGACAGGCTACAATCCTGTCTGTCCTTGTTCACATACTGTCTCCCACTCTTGTCCTTCCATTCAGAGTCCTGCTGAATGGTTACTGTTCAAGATGTAGATTATCTTAAGCACCACATATTTTATCACTTTTAGCTTCAGAATATGAAAGAGTGTATCCCAATTACCACAGTCAAAAGATTTTTCCAAATGTATAAATACTGTAAGCGTCAGTTTGTCTTTATTTACCCAATTTTCGAGAATAAGTACTAGGGTCAGTATTGCTGATTCTCAGGCTCCAAAAGAAACTGTTGCTTATACCAGTGTGCATCTCCAGTTTCGTGCGTATCGTCATTGGAATGATTCCTCATTCACCTCTTATCCGTTCATATAGAGACCTCGGTAATACAGAATGGTAACAGAGATGTTAATGTCTCATGAACATACGCAGCGAAGTTTCAGTAACATGTCATACTTAAGATAGTTCAAGTACATACAATAAGATATTTTACCCAGGTATGTAATTGTTTCCAAATACATCCACAGTAACGACACATTTGTAAAACAGTTAATTTCAGCTAGAAAAATGCAACTAAACAAACTGAGTGCATTTAAAACGGGTTATCATTGATATGCGAATGTTCACTTGCAGGGCGAATTAACGAAGATTTACCGCTAAAACTGTCACAAATACAAACTTCAAACGTCTCAGATCTTTCATTATTTGACACTAAAATGTGCTTTAACAATGTTTCAGTCAGAGACTATAACAAGCATAGAAAGTAATTTCTGATTCTCCACAGCATAAAATTAATCTTACCAAGCATCTCACTACAGCATACAAGACATGTTAAGGATGACCTTCAACAGTTCTGCTACTACATAGTCAACAATACTAAGGGACACAACATTATTTACTTCACTAAATAAATTCCACATTTTTCTGATTTCCAGCAAGTTTTGAAGTGCATCTGCGTTGGGGAACGTATTGGTTCCCTTGTCATAGGATCCATATCGCCCTGAGATTATTCAAGTCTTATCTGAAAATGTTTTCCTGCTGCGATACTGTATCTAGATGTATTAGTGCTGAGCCAATTAGCTAACGGTTCAGCGACCTTGTTAAGGGGAAAATTCGTAAAATGCAGCAATTAACACATTTCGCCCGGGAAAGAAATGCGTTGACTCCGTGATATATATACTGGTCCAGGATAAAAAAAAAAAGAAAAAAAAAAAAACAAATAAACAAAATTTATCAGTTGGGACCCTGTTACGAGAGTTTGGAGCTTAATTATCTGACGAGAACAGAAATAAATAAATAATCCATTGGTGGATCAGCAATAATATACTGATCAATACACTGATATGTTAAAAGGTAATTCTCCCAGTCTTAATTAATTCCAGAATCTCAATTTGTGGACAGTGAATTTATGCCAAGCTTCTATAAAGGAACTTCGGACATTTGGTTAGTGATGTTTGCTGGTTAATCTGCAAGCATAGTCAAGAAAATTCGGGTATTGCTTTCCTACAATTAAGAGAAATCTGCTTTACGGCTACGCATCATATAACCAGATGTGAACTGAATGACACCGAATCAGTATCCAAAGATTCAATGTAACTTCCTATGTATGAACAGTAGATTGACATGCGACCATAGATAAACGACGGGTGCATCTGCACAACGAGATCGACGAGTTTTGTTATTACTGGCCGGTCACAATTTTTTTCAGTATACTGTGTCAAGGAATTTTCGTGTAGATATAAAGTTTAGTGCTTGTGTTCTGCGAAACTTTGGCGATATAATGCACAACCATTACGCTTCGCTAGTCTGGACTTTTGATAATTATCGAAAATAATTTCACTTAGTCACGAGATTAGGTTTTATGAATTTAGAAATAATAGCCACAATAAATAACAACTACAAGTCCTTAGTAATACAAGACTAACCTAGTACAAATGTATCACTTACATTATATGGGACATTGTACGGGCGCTTATGACCGTGCAGTTGAGTGCCCCACAAACCAAACATCATCATCACATACATTACATATGAACGTACATCTGTACCAGCTAGGATGACACTTTAACTGGCTTAGTCATGACAGAACTAGAAACAATGGTTTTGGTTTTCCACATTTACAGATTACTTAAATTGTTATATGATAGTACTATTTTTTGCAAATCATTGTGGTAGATATATTGTGATTGTGTTGTGGGTGTATTAACCCCTATCTCTGTACAATTTAATGTATTACTGGGGGAGGTACGTTAAATCTGTGTAAAGCTGCATCCGAGCTTTCTAGCCAGCCAGCAACATGGAAAAGGATCCATCACATACGAATCACAGAATAGAACAAGTTCGTGATATATTCTATTAACATTTAGTTTTAGAATCTGCCCCTGTAGCCTGAGACTGGTTGTGTGTGTGTGTGTGGGTGTGTGTGTGTGTGTGTGTGTGTGTGTGTGTGTGTGTGTGTGTGTGTGAGACCTGAGTTTGCGTCGATGTGTGTGTTTATGTAGACAGTTTGAGAAAGAGGCCATCTGGCACAATGCTTACCTGTTTAGTACTCTTTTCATTTTGCATGTCTGCGACTCAAAATCTCCGCTATATGGTAAGTAAAAAACTACCCTTTTCATAATATTTTCATTAGGGAGAGAGGTGATGTTTGTTGATATAGTTTGTAGATATAAGTGATTTGGAAAGTTGGGGTTTCTAGTAATCCTAGAGTAGTAAGGGAAAGATTAAGAGAATTTTGTGATCTAATGGGGACATCCACATTCTACCATAAAACGCAGAGAAAATAAGACGCCAACCGTCAGAAGATTGGTGGTCTGATTGTCCACGTGCTCTTACTTTCTTCATAAAACGACTGTGGGGAACTGTATCGAACGCCTTGTGGAAGTCAAGAAACACGACATCTACCTGTGGACCCGAGTCTACGTCCCTCTGAGTCTCGTGGACGAATAGCGCGAGCTGGGTTTAACACGATCGTCTTTTTCGAAACTCATGCTGATTCCTAAAGAGTAGATTTCTAGTTTCCAGAAGAGTAATTATACCTAACGTAATACGATTTCCAAAATTCTACAGCTGATCGAGGTTAGTGGTATACACTCCTGGAATTTGAAATAAGAACACCGTGAATTCATTGTCCCAGGAAGGGGACACTTTATTGACACACTCCTGGGGTCAGATACATCACATGATCACACTGACAGAACCACAGGCACATAGACACAGGCAACAGAGCATGCACAATGTCGGCACTAGTACAGTGTATATCCACCTTTCGCAGCAATGCACCCTGCTATTCTCCCATGGAGACGATCGTAGAGATGCTGGATGTAGTCCTGTGGAACGGCTTGCCATGCCATTTCCACCTGGCGCCTCAGTTGGACCAGCGTTCGTGCTGGACGTGCAGACCGCGTGAGACGACGCTTCATCCAGTCCCAAACATGCTCAATGGGGGACAGATCCGGAGATCTTGCTGGCCAGGGTAGTTGACTTACACCTTCTAGAGCACGTTAGGTGGTACGGGATACATGCGGACGTGCATTGCCCTGTTGGAACAGCAAGTTCCCTTTCCGGTGTAGGAATGGTAGAACGATAGGTTCGATGACGGTTTGGATGTACCGTGCACCAGTGGTGTACGGCCAGTGTAGAAGATCGCTCCCCACACCATGATGCCGGGTGTTGGCCCTGTGTGCCTCGGTCGTACTCAGTCCTGATTGTGGAGCTCACCTGCACGGCGCCAAACACGCATACGACCATCATTGGCACCAAGGCAGAAGCGACCCTCATCGCTGAAGACGACACGTCTCCATTTGTCCCTCCATTCACGCCGGTCGCGACACCACTGGAGGCGGGCTGCACGATGTTGGGGCGTGAGCAGAAAACGGCTTAACGGTGTGCGGGACCGTAGCCCAGCTTCATGCAACGGTTGCGAATGGTCCTCGCCGATACCCCAGGAGCAACAGTGTCCTTAATTTGCTGGGAAGTGGCGGTGCGGTCCCCTACGACACTGCGTAGGATCCTACGGTCTTGGCGTGCATCCGTGCGTCGCTGCGGTCCGGTCCCAGGTCGACGGGCACGTGCACCTTCCGCCGACCACTGGCGACAACATCGATGTACTGTGGAGACCTCACGCCCCACGTGTTGAGCAATTCGGCGGTATGTCCACCCGGCCTCCCGCATGCCAACTATATGCCCTCGCTCAGAGTCCGTCAACTGCACATACGGTCCACGTCCACGCTGTCGCGGCATGCTACCAGTGTTAAAGACTTCGATGGAGCTCCGTATGCCACGGCAAACTGGCTCACACTGACGGCGGCGGTGCACAAATGCTGCGCAGCTAGCACCATTCGACGGCCAACACCGCGGTTCCTGGTGTGTCCGCTGTGCGGTGCGTGTGATCATTGCTTGTACAGCCCTCTCGCAGTGTCCGGAGCAAGTATGGTGGGTCTGACACACCGGTGTCAATGTGTTCTTTTTTCCATTTCCAGGAGTGTAGGTCTATAATTCTGCACATCTGTTCGACGTCCCTTCTAGATAACGGGATGCCCTGTGCATTTTTCCAATCCTTTGGAACGCTACACTTTTCTAGAGACCTAGAAGTGGGGAAAGTTCCTTCGCGTACTCTGTGTAAAATCGAACTGGTATCCCATCAGATCCAGCAGCCTTTCCTCTTTTGAGCGATTTTAATTGTTTCTCTATCCCTCTGTCGTCTATTTCGATATCTACCATTTTGTCATCTGCGCGACAATCTAGAGCAGGAACTGCAGTGCAGTCTTTCTCCGTGAAACAGCATTGGAAAAGGAATTTAGTATTTCGGCATTTAGTCTGTCATCCTCTGTTTCAGTACCATTTTGGTCACAGAGTGTCTGGACATTTTCTTCTGTTCCACCTACCGCTTTGACATAAGATCAAAGTTTCTTAAGATTTTCTGCCAAGTCAGTACATAGAACTTTACTTTCGAATTCACTCAACGCCTCTCTCACGGCCCTCCCCACATTACATTTTGCTTCGCGTAATTTTCGTTTCTGTGCAAGGATTCTGCTATGTTTATATTTGCTGTGATGTTACCTTTCCTTCCGCAGTAGTTTTCTAACTCGGTTGTTGTACCACGGTGGCTCTTTTCCATTTCTTACGATCTTCCTTGGCACATACTCATCTAACGCATATTATACGATGGTTTTGAACTTTGTTCACTGCTGCTCAACACTATCTGTACTTAAAACAAAACTTTTGTGTTGAGCCGTCAGGTATTCTGAAATATGCTTTTTGTCACATTTGCTGAACAGAAAAATCTTCCTACCTTTTCTAATATTTCTATTTACGGCAGAAATTATCGATACAGTAATCGCTTTAAGATCGCTAATTCCCGGTTCTGCGTTAACTGTTTCAAATAGTTCGTGTCTGTTTGTCACCGTAAGTTCTAATATACTATCGCCACGAGTCGGTTCTCTGTTTAACTGCACAAGATAGTTTTCAGATAAAGCACTTTTAAAAATTTCACTGTATTCTTTGTCCCTGCCTCCCGTTATGAACGTTTGAGTCTCCCAGTCTATATCTGGCAAATTAAAATCTCCACCCAGAACTATAACATGGTGGGGATATCTACCCGAAATATTTTCCAAATTATCTTTCAGGTGCTCGACCACACCAGCTGCTGAGACAGGGGTCCTATAGAGACATCCAATTATCATGTCTGAGGCTGCTTTAAGCGTAACCTTCACCCAAATTATTTTACATTTCGGATCTCCGTCAATTTCCTTCGATACTATTGCACTTCTTATCGCTATAAACACGCCTCTCACTTCACTGTCCAGCTTGTCTCTGCGGTATACATCCCAATCTGAGTTTAGAATATCATTAATGTTTACATCTTGTTTCAGCCAACTTTCTGTCCCTAGTACTATGTGGGCATTGTGACCGTTTATTAATGAGAGCAGTTCTATAGGCGCTCCTGCAGTTGACTATTAGCACATCAGTATTGTTGAAGATAAGTGCCAATCATAAAAGAATTTGAGAACTTGTTCTTAAATCGTTACTGGTCGTCAGGCATTTAACAGAGATTGAAAACGGAGGTTTTTTAATGCTGAACCAATCTCGTACAGAAATGGAAATCAAAGAAGGTATTTTGAGAAATACGTGAACAAAGCACGGTATTGGCATGATCACTAATGTATTCTAAGGATCCTGAAGGCTAGGCTACCGCTGGAGTTAAGGGTTAAGTTTGTACATGTGTGTGAGGAAAATTTTGAATATTTTTGTTGGCTTTCGATTCACTAGATTTGATGCAAGGAGACCAGAGTGGGAGAATGAACCATAATAAATTTTACCAACAGGAGAATATGCAGGTCAACTATAACACCAGTTTTAGCAGAAAAAACGGAAGAGAGATAAATAACAATAACAGGGCAAACAAAAATAATGGCTATATTATTGGACAGAGCAATAGCCATGGATCTCAGACTCACAACAACAGTTCCAGTCAAAACAGGAACAGACAGGGAAAAATATGCCAGGGCTAGACTAGAAAATAAGCGAACATGGACAGAATAAACACCCGTAACGGCAGAGCTAGAAGACGACGACACAAACAGTCATGGAAAATTAGACCAAATTCGACTGAGTCCCATGTCAGAGGTACAGTTGACGAGAGATTACAAGGGACAAACAATAATATATGAACAGTTCTAGTTACAACGACGGCATTAGTATAACTGGAGAAGTAGCAGAGGAACCGAATCCATGCGAGAGTGTTTCCTCTACAGTACCAGACTCAGCTACATGGGCAGAAGCCGTAGACATCCCTGTTAAGGAAATACCGGATGCTGGAGCTTTGGTAAGCCTAATATCCAATAAACTGATTAAAGGCTTATCCGTGGAGACAGAGCTACCGACATTGTAAAATCATTGGAGTCATAGATACCGAATAACAAACATCCACATACAATGCTAGAGGTGGGAGCAGGAAATGTAACAGTTTTGTGAACATTCCTGGTTATCCACAAATTCATTGAAGACTGTGTCATCGGGCTCGATACAGTGTGCAGGAAATAGTGAAATATAGACTTTTCAAAGAACAGAGCCAGTTTTTGCAATAATGGAAAATTAGCACAAGTACATCTTATCAGGGGGGAATGAAATCATGGACAGTACTGTAATGAGTGTGCAATTAAACTTATCAAAAGGGAGAAACTCTACCATCTGGTGAACAAGATGTATGAAACAGGAGAAATACCCGCAGACTTCAAGAAGCATATAATAATTCCAATCCCAAAGAAAGCAGGTGTTGACAGACGTGAAAATTACCGAACTATCAGTTTAATAAGCCACAGCTGCAAAATACTAACACGAATTCTTTACAGACGAATGGAAAAACTAGCAGAAGCCAACCTCGGGGAAGATCAGTTTGGATTCCGTAGAAATGTTGGAACACGTGAGGCAATACTGACCTTAAGACTTATCTTAGAAGAAACATTAAGGAAAGGCAACCCTATATTTCTAGCATTCGTAGACTTAGAGAAAGCTTTTGACAATGTTGACTGGAATACACTCTTTCAAATTCTAAAGGTGGCAGGGGTAAAATACAGGGAGCGAAAGGCTATTTACAATTTGTACAGAAACAGATGGCAGTTATAAGAGTCGAGGGACATGAAAGGGAAGCAGTTGTTGGGAAGGGAGTAAGACAGGGTTGTAGCCTGTCCCCGATGTTATTCAATCTGTATATTGATCAAGCAGTAAAGGAAACAAAAAGAAAAATTCGGGGTAGGTATTAAAATCCATGGAGATACGCCGATGACATTGTAATTCTGTCAGAGACAGCAAGGGACTTGGAATAGCAGTTGAATGGAATGGACAATGTCTTGAGAGGAGTATATAAGATGAACACCAAGAAAAGCAAAACGAGGATAATGGAATGTAGTCGAATTAAGTCGGGTGATGCTGAGGGAATTAGATTAGGAAATGAGACACTTAAGTATTAATGGAGTTTTGCTATTAGGGGAGCAAAATAACTGATGATGGTCGAAGTAGAGAGGATATAAAATGTAGACTGGCAATGGGAAGGAAAGCGTTTCTGAAGAAGAGAATTTTGTTAACATCAAGTATAGATTTAAGTGTCAGGAAGTCATTTCTGAAAGTATTTGTATGGAGTGTAGCCATGTATGGAAGTGAAACATAGACGATAAATAGTTTGGACAAGAAGAGAATAGAAGCTTTCGAAATGTGGTGCTGCAGAAGAATGCTGAAGATAAGATGGGTAGATCACATAACTAATGAGGAAGTATTGAATCGGATTGGGGAGAAGAGAAGTTTGTGCACAACTTGACCAGAAGAAGGGATCGGTTGGTAGAACATGTTCTGAGGCATCAAGGGATCACCAATTTAGTATTGGAGTTCAGTGTGGAGGGTAAAAATCGTAGAGGGAGACCAAGAGATGAATACACTAAGGAGATTCAGAAGGATGTAGGTTGCAGTAGGTACTGGGAGATGAAGAAGCTTGCACAAGAAAGAGTAGCATGGAGAGCTGTATCAAACCAGTCTCAGGACTGAAGACCACAACAACAACAAAACGGAGAAGTGTCGAAAGCGTCTAGAAGAAAGAAAAGAAAGAATCTGATGGAATACTTGTGGAACAAAGGGACCAGCTGTCCAAGATGTTGAGGGAATATAGTCTGGTTTTTGAAAAAAAGACCTGGGATTACCGGTGAATCGACATGCCATCGACGTACAGCATACTGTAACAAATCAAGTCCTCTACTGTGGAGACTAAAGAAGTCGGTTGATGAAGAAATGATAAACTGGTACATAACTGAATCATATATGAGCTTATCATTTAGTCCTTTATTGGTTGTTCCTCAAGCCGGAGATAAATTAAGGTTGGTATTGAATACACAGATCATAAGCACAACCGTTGTGCACCCAGATAACGTTAACGAACTAATACAATAATTTCGTGGGACCAAGTACTTTATACGTAAGAAGTGCATATCTCATAGTGGCAAATTAAATTAGATCGACAATAGTAGCTACTGCATTGTGGGAACAGCATGTGAACTTGTTAATCAGCTTGTTAGAAGTATCTCAGAGATACTAATCAAGGCCAGGTTACAAAAATCTCATTCGAAATGAAAGGGATAAAATTTTTGGGTGATATGATACACGAAGAGATAATTTTACCAGGCAGCATGGAGATCAGTGCCATTAGGAATTTCCCTACAGCCAGAACTAAGAAACAGTTCGAGAAATTTTTGTGGTTACCTTCCGTTTTTCATCTGTTTTTACAAGATTAAGCAATGAACAAGAAACCGCTGATCAGCCTACTGAAAAAGAATGCACCTTGGCAGTAGACATCAGACTGTCAAAATGCATTTGAGACTTTTTAATATGCCTTGTTAAACGCAACATTATGACACCATTGGGATATGTAACTTGAATATCGTCTGATGGGCGGTTCCTTGCTTGCTTCAAATCAAGACAACTGAGGGCCAACCGAAATTCTGCCCGACAGCGTTTTCAAGTAGGTTGTTATCAAGTTAAGAAAACGCTTATAGAACCATAAAACTGCTAGAATTCGCTGTTTTCTGGGCCTCCAAAAACTTCCACTATTATTTATATGGAGTACAGACAATAATGTACTGCGATCACCAAGCCCTTAATTTCTTGCAGCTGTGCAAGTTACTTACACTGAGGCTATTAAGATGGACACTGTCGCTGCAGGAATACAGGTTTCCAACAAATATATAAAGGGGAAGAAGAACCAAATCGCAAAAGCCCTATCTAGGTCTTCCCAATGATTAGAGCAAGAAGAATCGTCAGATGAAAAAAGGGGAGAATACCGTATATTGTTGATGAGGGAACACATAATATGGTGAGCTTTGTCGAGATACGTCGCTGTTACTGGGCTTGAAGCGCTGGCTTGAATTACGACATAAATTAGAATAGCCCATGCGTCCACGGCAAAACCAATATTTTCAGGGGGTGAAAGAGGTACTATTCCACCGACGAAGCAATGGAATCGGTAATTGGTGTGTTTGTATTCTATTGTTGTTGTTGTGGGCTTCAGTCCTGCGACTGATTTGATGCAGCTCTCCAAGCCACCTTATCCTGTGCAAGCTTCTTCATCTCCCAGTACAAACTGCATCCTACATCCTTCTAAATCTTCTTAGTTTATTCATATCTTGGTCTCCCTCTACGATTTTTACCCTCCACGCTACCCTCCAACGCTAAATTATTCATCCCTTGGTGCCTCAGAACATGTCCTACAAACCGGTCCCTACTTCTTGTCAAATTGTGCTACAAACTCCTCTTCTCCTCAATTCTGTTCAATACCTCCTCATTAGTTATGTGAATTACCCATCTAAACTTCAACATTCTTCTGTAGCATCACATTTCGAAAGCACCTATTGTCTTCTTGTCCAAACTATTTATTGTCCATGTTTCACTTCCATACATGGCTACACTCCATACAAATACTTACAGAAATCACTTCCTCACACTTAAATCTATACTCGATGTTAACAAATTTCTCTTCTTCAAAAACGCTTTCCTTGCCATTGCCAGTCTACATTTTATATCCTCTCTACTTCTACTATCATCAGTTATTTTCATCCGCAAATAGCAAAACTCTTTTACTACTTTAAGTGTCTCATTTCGTAATCTAATTCCCTCAGCATCACCCAACATAATTCGACTACATGCCATTTTCTTCGTTTTGCATTTGTTGATGTTCATCTTACATCTTATATCCTCCTTTCAAGACAACGTACATCCGTTCAACTGCTCTTCCAAGTCCTTTCCTATCTCTGACAGAATTACAATGTCATCGGCGAACCTCAAACTTTTTATTTCTTCTCCATGGATTTCAATACCTAATCCGAATTTTTCTATTGTTTCCTCTACTACTTGCTCAGTATACAGATTGAATAACATCGGGGATAGTCTGCAACCTGCCTCACTCCCTTCCCAACAACTGCTTCCCTTAAATGCCCATCGACTGTTATAACTGCCATCTGGTTTCTGTACAAATTTTAAATAGCCTGTCGCTCCCTGTATTTTTCCCCTGCCACCTTTAGAATTCGAAAGAGAGTGTTCCAGTCAACATTGTAAAAAGCTTTCTCTATGTATACAAATGCTAGAAACGTAGGTTTGCCTTTCCTTAGTCTTGCTTCTAAGACAAGTCGTAAGGTCAGTATTGCCTCACGTGTTCTAATAGTTTTACGATATCCAAACTGATCTTCCCCAAGTTCGGCTTCCACCAGTTTTTCCAATCATCTGTAAAGAATTCGTGTTAGTATTTTGCGGCTGTGACTTATTAAACTGATCGTACTTTACATTCATACAACTGGTTATCTTCTCTCCAGTGGTTTATTTAACTTTCTTGTAGGCAGTATATATCTCTCCCCTAATGATATAAACCCCTACATCCTTACATCTGTCCTCTGGCCATCCATGCTAAGCCATTTTCCATTTGCTGTCGATCTCCTTTTTCGAGACGTTTGTTTCCCTTTCTGCCTGCTTCATTTGTATTCTATAAGGATATAAATACACAATGGACTAATACATAATGGGATGTGGTCCTAAGTATGTGCAAAAGAAACAACCAAACAAATGAACAGCAGTCATCGGCTCCCATTTCTCTCTTACAAAGTCATTTACTTTTCTTCCCCTACCAATGCTGCCGATAGTACTGCTAATACTACGACTTAATACGTCATTTATGTAGTGTGCCAAATCCATAGACCTATACATTACGTGATAAAAGTATCCAGACCCCTATCTGAAAATGACTTACTACTTCGTTACGCCCTCTATCTATAATGCTGGAATTCAATATGGTGTTGGCTCACCCGTAGCCTTGATGACAGTTTCCACTCTCGCAGGCATACGGTCAATAAGGTGCTGGCAGATTTCTTGGGGAATTGAGCCCATTTTTCAAGGAGTGCTGCTCTGAGGAGAAGTATAGATGTCGGTCGGTGAGGCCTCGCAAGAAGTCGGCGCTCCAAAACATCCCAAACGTGTTCCACAGGATTCAGGTCAGGACTCTGTGTAGGGCAGTCCATTACAAGGATGTTAATGTCGTGTAACTACTCCGCCACAGGCCGCGCAATATGATTAGGTGTTCGATCGTGTTGAAAGATGCAATCGCCATCTCTAAATTGCTCTTCAACAGTGGGAAGCAAGAAGGTGCTTTAAACATCAATGTAGGCCTGTGCTGTGAAAGTGCCACGCAAAAACAAGGAGTGCAAGCCCCTTCTATGAAAAACACGACTTCACCATAAGACCACCGCCTCCGAGTTTTATTGTTGGCACTACAAACGTTGGCAAATGACGTTCACCGGGCATTTGCCATACCCACACCATGCCATCGGATCGCCATATTGTGTACCCTGATTCGTCAGTCCCCACAACGTTATTCCACTGTTCAAATCGTCCAGTGTTTACGCTCCTTACAACAAGCGAGGCGTCGTTTGGAATTTACCGGCTTGATGTGTGCCTTATGAGCTGCTGCTCGACAATGATATCCTAGTTTCCTTATCTACCTGGTAACTGTCACAGTACTTTCAGTGGCTCCTGATCCAGTTTGCAACACCTTTGTTGTCGTCTGGATAGATGTTTGCCTAATGCTGGCCGGCATGCTTAATACACTTTACGAACCTCTTCAACTGCCGGCGGTATCTCTGTCAGTCAACAGACGAGGTCGGCCTGTACGCTTTTCTGCTGTACCTGTCCCTTCACGTTTCCACTTCACCATCACATAGGAAACAGTGGGCCTAGGAATGTTTAGGAGTGTGGAAATCTCGCGTACAGACGTATAATGCAAGTGACATCCGGTTACCTGACCACGTTCGATGTCCCTCAGTTCCACAGAGCTCCCCATTCTGCTCTCTCACGATGTCTAATGACTACTGAGAAGTACTTAGTAGTAGGTGGCAGCACGATGCACCCAATATGAAAAACGTATGTTTCTGGTGTATCCGGATACTTTTGATTACATAATGTAGTTTTGTATAGCGCAATTCTAAATATGCCCAATAGAAGCATGTCCATGCCAGAATCTGTATGTTGTTACATTACGTAGGATATATTGAGATTTTTTTGGTTGTTCTAAGTTGAAATAATTGTCACGTGGATAGTTCTGCAGTAAGTGATAAGGTGTCAACGGTATGCTTCGTCAACTGGTAGGTTTGATTTTGAGTGCGAGTGGAAGAGGGAGGCAGATGCCAGATAGCACATGTTCTCTTAATTGGCTGCTAGGAGAAGCGATATTATTTGAAACGTATCACTGAAAACCAACTACACGAATAAGCTAGATGCAGTGTTTCGAACTGCATTGCCGTTATGGATTTTTATACTACTGTTTAAATTTCATATAGTCGCTTCGTTGTATGTTGTTTGACAGTACCGAATTATATCTATTGTGTTTAATGTTAACATCCCAGCTGGTACTTCTTAAAATTTTTGTGACATAAATTATACTTTTGGCAAGCAATTTAACGAGCGAAGTAAGAAAATTACCAAACATTTGTTCAGAAATTTTGCTGTGACTGCGACTTACATATAAAAAGATGCTACGCTTTTTTCTTCCCCCTTACGATAACGATTTAACGTCATTACGAAGTCCTCGAAGAAGCGCTTTCCTTCCATCTTCTAGAAATGAACTCATTAGTTTGAATATCGAATGAGACATTTCCAGTGGGAACAGAAATGTCTTGATTGCGCTTTCTTTCCTTCGTCGATCGCAGTGGCGGAAATATTTCTCCTGAGTATTGGCCTCAGAATTTTGACAACTGCGTAGTTTGTACTGGGCTTCACTCGGTCTGTTTCTGAAGACAGCGGTTGTCATTCAGCAACTACTATTCAGGGTTTGCGCACGATGTCGAATGGTCATTTCGTTGCAAGTAGGATATAAACAGGCGGTTTACGATAACAGGCGCATTAATTTTGAGATAGTTCCCACAAATAAGTCTTCCTTTGTGTTGTTTCAAACTCAAACTCTTTCCTAAAAATATATTTGCTCGGCTTCTGTCAATTAAGTAAACGCACTAAAGGAAAAACTGACACGGAAATCACAGAAACGGTGATAAAATAAAAGGGGATTTTGTTTTCTGTAACTGTAACTACCTATGATTTCTTACAATGAGAAAATTTTTCACTCTATAATTCGTCACTGTTCAACTTCTATGGCACATAAGACGAAACCTGATAGCAATCTGTCGTACAAACAGATGGATTTCAAATACTTCGGTACAAAGGATCTCCGATAGGAGGTAACACTGATCAAAAGTGCACTTTATCCAATGTTTATTAGTTAGATATAGCAGATGACATGTAGCTCATTGATCTATTTGACCAGAATTGGTCCGCGACAGATCGTTCTTTGATAGCGCCTAGCAAAATTATTAAAAGCGGCAAGCACTTCAGAGCGCTGAAGACGTTTGTCAAAAAGAATTCTATATTGAATTTTTGATACATGACGGGAAAACACTGTATAGCCTATCTAATTAGTAGCTTCCACAACCAAGGACTTTGGTGACTGTCATGCTCAAACAGTCTGTTCTCTTAAAGAAATGCAAATCTTTTAAAGTAATGCACGTTTACAAAAGCTTCCTTATTTTTATGTCGTTCCTTTTACATGTGCGTCCAGAATAACTACTAATCTGATGAACCACTTTATGAAATGGACAGGTATCCAGATACTTTGTTTGGAGATCGGTAGAACTAAATGCCTGAATTAACTCTGAGATCTCGAAACGCTATATAAAAAATTGTTAGAATTACTGATTTACAGGCTATAAAAGATATCTTAGACGAGTGGAAAATATGATCGTGTCCCAGTTGCTATGTTTTCTGTATTATCCTTGGTTAATAACCACGGACCTTTTACAATGTCGTGGTAGGTTAATATTTTGTAACCGAGAATCATGTGAAAGGCCTGAAGAACAGAACGTCAGTACCGTTAAAGTCTTCTGGGTTGTTAGGCCGCGTCAGATTTCCTTCTAAAATAATCGACGTTTTGACCCCTCTGCTGGGACCTTCTTCAGGATGTTTGGTGTCCACTACTGTAAGAATATTCTAGCAATAGTTGACACCCAAATATCTTGAAGAAGATCCCAGCACAGGGGTCTAAACGCCAGTTATTTTAGAAGGACATATGACGCAGCCTAACAACCCAGAAATTTTATCTTTAGTGACAACGGCCACAAAAGCCTGCAGACTTACATAAACTGAACGTTGTTCACATACGCTGCCCAAGGCACAGTCTTCCTAAAACAGCTCACCAGTTATCCCGCAGTGTCTTTTACTCTTACATAGTGTTGAACGAAGGAATTAGGCAGCCATAGGTCATTCAGTAACAAAATCCGACTTACGTTCCAAAATCATTGATTGATTGATTTTTATCCATTGCATCAAAACGGACTTTTGGCCGGAACCAAACTCTACTGTGCAGAGTGCCTGCTTACCTGGTCATCTATAGGAAGCAATATCAGAGAATTTATACAGGATTTATAGAAGTTACGAGGGACGGTCAATAGGGAATTCAACATATTTCCTTCTCGGCCGATTTCGGTTTAAAAAATGCGGAATTTGTTGAGGGACATCATGGATTATACCGGCTTCAGCCTCTATTGTTTAATGAAGATCTGATAGATGGAGGAGGGGGTGTGGCTATACGCAGCCATCAAAATAGTGTCTGTAACGGAGGAACGTCTCCTTTGGTGGAGAACCCAATCATAGCAGGTATTCATAGGCGATAGCCGAATGTATACGGAGCCGCGGCAGATAACAAAAGCCCGGTGTGTCGTTGGGCAAGGCGTCTGTCATAATGGCAAAGGTCAACATCTCCCGATCACTCGCGTGCTGAAATGGTTCTAATGGCTCTAAGCAATACGAGACTTAACATCTGAGGTAATCAGTCCCCTAGACTTAGAACAACTAGAACCTAACAAACCTAAGGACATCACACTTATCCATGTCCGAGGCAGGATTCGAACTTGCGACCGTAGCAGCAGCGCGGCTCCGGACTGAAGGCCCTAGAACCGATCGGCCTCAGTCGGCCACATCTGTGACTCCTGCAGTGTTGGAACATGCGGACTGTCTCATTAGAGGTACTCTACGGATTACAGTCAAACTCCTTGCTGCTCAACTGGACGTCGCTGTTGGCCGTGCTGACACGCTTGCCCACCAGTTGGGGTTCTCAAAGGTATGCGCCGTCTGGGTTCTCCGCCGCCTGACAAAAGACCATAAAGAGCAACGAAGGATCATCTGTGGAGAAATGCTCCGCTGGAATCAGTATGTGAATAATACGGAGGTTATTGATGCAGGCAGACGTTGACTCCGATGCCGACAGTAGAGCGGTACTTCGCGAGCCTACAGGAGCTCTAAGTGAGATGGTGAAAGGCCATCGTATAGAATGGAGATTTTGTTTCAAAAATAGTTTTTGCAGCCAAAGGAGTAGATAAAAACGTGATGTATTGGAATCCGGAATAATTATATAGAGTTTCTGATAGGACGCCCTTCGTATGTCCTACACCAGTACAGACCCTACCGTTATGTTTGCTAAAGCAGAGAATATACAAATCGCAACCCCATAATGTACCAAGCTCTAGGTGTCACAAAAAAGCCCTTATATCGATCTCACAAGAAGTTATCGGCTATCAGAGTTTGTTTTGGTTATGGTATTTTATCGTATTCATTAATATAATATCTGCCTGACCAGAAGCAGAGTTTATTGACGACAGAAATAGATACTGTACCTAGTCTACTAACATTCTCCGTTTCACTATTCTACGGTTGTAAACTCTGTACAGTCTCACATGTTCCTTCCAACAATTGGTAGTGGTGGATGAGACTGGCTCGTCGCATCTAAAACTTGCTATATTCATGTCACTACTCCACACTGTCCGGAGCTGTGAATATGATGCTTTACACAGTACCGCTGAAAGGCAACTTTCAACCTCACGGCAAAAGACGAGCCCTAACATATACATGAATAAGATAACAAATAAAAGTTTCTTACTAACTTTGCTACTGAGATATAAATGAAAATAAATAGCAATTAAGTATGCGTTCCAGCAGGAATTTACAAGAGACAGAAGTAATCAAGAGGAAGCTAACTGAAACAATTAAGTAAAGGAATGTTTGTCTAATTTTTACGTAGTGGATGATTCGCTTATTTGCAATATATTCACCGCATTGAGATGGTGAGATGAGTACAGGTAATTCTTACATCCTTTTAAACGAAATTTCACGTAAAGATGTTTGCAATGGGCCTGAGCCGGTAACTTACAACGAACTGGAAAATAATAAATCACTGATTCATTTTACGAATGATAAATTCTCAGCAAACAAGGTATCTTACGAGAGCGTATGTGAACCTTCGCCACAGCATTATCAGTTACTAAAATGTCTTTTCCGCGTCCTTGATGTTACAGGTGGGGCACTCAGTTTCTTCGTATGGTACAGGAAACAGCAACCACTTTTGCTTTCGAGACTAGCAACCATATAAATATTTCAGCGTAATAGCTACGAGCTGAATTATGCAGTAACAGACAGAGACAGAGTCTTCGAAAGATTGGTTCAAATGCCTCTGAGCACTATGGGACTCAACAGCTATGGTCAACAGTCCCCGAGAACTTAGAACTACTTAAACCTAACTAACCTAAGGGCATCACAAAACACCCAGTCATCGCGAGGCAGAGAAAATCCCTGACCCCGCCGGGAATCGAATCCTGGAACCCGGGCGTGGGAAGCGAGAACGCTATAACACGACCACGATCTGCGGACTCTTCGACAGAGACAGAGTCTTCGAAATGAAGGAAGACCTATCTTTGTCTAAAGTAAAGCATAGAAGGAAGTAGCTAAGACAGACCACTCTAAACATATCCACAATGAATAGGTACGTCGATGTGATTTTTTCCCAAAATTTTAGTGCACAACACGGCAAATTTCCTCTCGTTCGTAAATAATTTTCAACGTTCACAGTTGCAGATAACGAAGTGCTGTTTTCGGCAAGTTACAGTGGACAGAATTTTCTAATTTCTTGACGTTCGAAACTTATTTTTATCGTTTATAGTCAGCAATTATATCGCCTTTTTTTCTAATGGAACTATGTACTCCTATTGCATTTGGAAGAAGCTTCTAAGAGAACTTCAACGACGTAGCATCCATTGGACTCGATCAGACAATATCCAGATAATAGTGCTGCAAACCATTGCCTCACCGTTAGCAGACGAGGAGGCGCGAATATCTGTCCTACTACACAAAATGTACTCAGATACTTTACTCAGGTGCAGTTTGTCTGTTTTCATCACGGCTCTCATACCAAGTGCTCCATATGTTGACCTTGAACTTTGCTATACGCTATAAAGTATTTCTTGAGAAACAACACTGCACGTTGAATGTCATCTGGTGTTAACGGCAGCACGGGTCAGAGTTATGACATTTGTAGCCTTTTGGAGTCGTCGGTGTTCATAATAGCGTAGACCTCTCATGTTATGACTGTCACCAAAGATAAAAGTACAGCAGTCTTTCCTGGTTTGACAGTCCCAATGATTTCACATGTTCTTCAAATGGCTCTGAGCAATATGGGACTTAACTTCTGAGGTCATCAGTCCCATAGAACTTAGAACTAGTTAAACCTAACGAAACTAAGTATATCACACACATTCATGCCCCAGGCAGAATTCGAACCTTCGACCGTAGCGGTAGCGCGGTTCCAGACTGCAGCGCCTAGAACCGCTAGGCCACTTCGGCCGGCATTTCACAGGTTCTCTGCAGACCTTCTGTCCCTACATATGCGGAATGGGAGGGACATCCGTCTTGTTGGTACACACAAATAGCCTTAAGTTCGAATGGGATGTCTTCCAATAACTTCGGCAGCAGCATATCTTAGGAACTAGAGTTAATTTAGATTCAATAAACTACATAACATCGATGCACGCCCCGAGGAACACGAACCGAGCGTGGACAGATCAAGAAAATTTTTTTTGTTCTCTTCTTTGAGTCAGCGTAGGATTTTAACTTAAAATTATTGCATACTGCGAAGATTGATTTGCCCATGATTGGTAAACGATGGTTCTTTCTTAAACAAAATGTTGAATAGATATGACAAATTTCTTTACAATTTTGGTGGATAACATTTTTAAAACTGTAACCAATTCTGCAAGTCTTTACCATTAAGCTGTAGACGACGAAAGGATATGGAATGCAGTGCTCGGAGATCACTCGTTTGGTTGATCCCTCATGTAATTCCGAGATGCCTCCTAGGAAATTTGCATTGTGTGTTACTGATGCTAAAATGTTAGCTTTATTTCCTTCATTAATTGCTCTTCTATTTACTTGGTGCATTTTATTGTCCACACTTGCAGTTTCTAGAACTTTTTTATAATTTTTGTAAAGTCAGTGCTTTTATAGTTGGTTGCTGACATTCGCCATAATCGATACCCACATTTAAGACGGTCGTATGCATCGTGAATGGCTCAATAGCTTTAAGAGGAAGTTATGTGATTGCAGTAACAGCATAACACAGACTCATGGGCTTCAAAAATGCAAAGATAAAGACAAGACCCATACCAGAGATACGTGTTCGCTTACATTTAGTATTCGTATAATAGGGAAGAAGTCTGTGGAGCCTTTTCTCTTGAAGCGGGACAGTGTTTGCTGCGCTGTTGCCTTGATGTTATTCGATCTCGTCCCATACGATGTATGTCGTTAAAATTCTCTTAGAAGCGTCTTTACATTAGAAAAAAGAAAAGTTATTGTCGTAATTCGGAGACTATAAACGAGAAAAAGCACGTATGAGCGCCAGAAAATTCGCAATGCTGTCTGCTCTAGTTTGGTGAAAACAGCATATCGATACTTTAATTCGTGATGGATGTATTAGGGGTGACCCCACCTAATGTTGGGTAAGACGTAACATACGTTTTTATTTCATGAAACGGTCCAGATTTGGAAACGAGTTTGTCAGCGTATCATAATATGCTAATGGGCTATGGGGTAAGTACTTCAGTTTAGGGTAGAGCGACTTAACTCTTGCATCGATCGAGATATTGAAGCAGGTACGGTTGTTTTCAATAGAATGATATACTTCAAGGATATGCTTTAACGGTATCCGTAAACCCTGGAAAAGATGAGTACAGTGGTATTGTGACTGTTAATTTTGTGGTTGAAACTCTTCGCAAAATAATATGAGAAAAAATGTAAAATGGAAAATCAAGTTGGCCGGAATTGGCTATTGCGTTTTAAGCATGCTCTTGCCAAGCTACGTCATGTCAATCCTTCGGACTGTTTATTTCCCTGGGCTGCAGAGCTACCAGGAACTGTGGTGTTTATTGGCAGGTTGTTTCTGCTTGACCATTCTTCACATGTAAACATGTACATCAAAGAGAAGAAGCTAGACTTGCTGCTTTTATATGATGAATATGAAACGCTGTCGAAACGGTATGGTGGTATAGCTATGTCTATTCTGAGCGTCGCACTCCGTCACAAAAGGTACTTGCATGAATTATTACGTCACTAGTGCGGCAGGTAGCTTCAAGGTCAAACAGAGGAGGAGGACATAGATTGTAACTGATACAGCACATAAAGAAGCGGTTCTGGCTACGGCGGTTATCAAACCGTGAGATGACACGAGAGTTATTGCGAAGGACTGTGGTATCATCGAGATGAGCGTCATTCACATCTTGCATCGACATAAGTTACAACCTCACCATTTCTGACTACATCAGGCACAAGGACGACACTATCTCGAATATCATTCAGAATTTGGTTGTTTCGCTCTCCAGCGCCTGGGAAACGACAGAACGTTTTTCCAACGTGTGCTCCACACCGACGAAGCGAAGGATGAGGACTACGGTAATGCCAGTATACGTGACTTGCACTACTGGGCAACTGAAAATCCACAGTGGCTTCGTCAGGTACGACACCAATGACTGTGGAATGTAAACATGTGATGCTAGGTCATAGGGAATTCCAGTGTGGGACCTTACTACATCCCAGGGTTATTAAATTGAAAAACAAGTATGCACACTTTCTTACAAAAATTCTACATGCTCTTGTAGAAGAGGTCCCAGTGGACAATCGATGGTGTATTTGATTCCAACATGACGACTACCAAGTTAATTCTTCCCGTGCTTCAACGCTAATTCTGAATGAAACGTTTCCTGACCGTCGTGTATTACAGAATACTGCAGTACGGTGTCAGGTCACGTCCCCTCATTTTACTACTCTTGTTTCCTTTCCACGGAGAGCACTAAAAGCGCAGTGTATCATGCAGGCTCAACTACATCAGACGAAATGAGTCATCGAATCATCACAGCACGCAATGGCACACTATCCAATGTACTTTCATCTGATCGTGTATCTTTCCGACGGCGAATGCAAGTGTGCATATCAGCGGATGGTAAAGATTTTGAGCCCATGCTTAAGTAAGATGTAAGTATTTACTTTGTGAGTGAGACGCCGACAGTCATTCTGAATAAAATGTTAATTTATTTTAATGTATTCCATCTGATTACAATCTCGTGCAATATCTGTAGACACATTTGTCCAGGACCATATGTTTTGCAGTTAAGAAGCATTCGGACGTCTCCTTTAAGTATGTCACAGGTATTATTATTATTATTATTATTAGCAGTATCATTGAAATCAAACAAAGCTAATCCTACAGGGTGTTTAAAAAATGACCGGTATATTTGAAACGGCAAAAAAAACTAAAGGACCAGCGATAGAAATACACCGTTTGTTGCAATATGCTTGGGACAACAGTATATTTTCAGGCGGACAAACTTTCGAAATTACAGTACTTACAATTTTCAACACAGATGGCGCTGCAAGTGATGTGAAAGATATAGAAGAGAACGCAGTCTGTGGGTGCGCCATTCTCTACGTCGTCTTTCTGCTGTTAGCGTGTGCTGTTCACAACGTGCAAGTGTGCTGTGGACAACATGGTTTATTCCTTAGAACAGAGGATTTTTCTGGTGTTGGAATTCCACCGCCTAGAACACAGTGTTCTTGCAACAAGACGAAGTTTTCAACGGAGGTTTAATGTAACCAAAGGACCGAAAAGCGATACAATAAAGGATCTGTTTGAAAAATTTCAACGGACTGGGAACGTGACGGATGAATGTGCTGGAAAGGTAGGGCGATCGCGTACGGCAACCACAGAGGGCAACGCGTAGCTAGTGCAGCAGGTGATCCAACAGCGGCCTCGGGTTTCCGTTCGCCGTGTTGCTGCTGCGGTCCAAATGACGCCAACGTCCAGGTATCGACTCATGCGCCAGAGTTTACACCTCTATCCGTACAAAATTCAAATGTGGCAACCCCTCAGCGCCGCTACCATTGCTGCACGAGAAACATTCGCTAACGATATAGTGCACAGGACTGATGACGGCGATATGCATGTGGGCAGCATTTGGTTTACTGACGAAGCTTATTTTTACCTGGACGGCTTCGTCAATAAAGAGAACTGGCGCATATGGGGAATCGAAAATCCCCATGTTGCAGTCCCATAGTCCCTGCAGCCTCAAAAAGTACTGGTCTGTGCCGCCATTTCTTCTAAAGTAATCATTGGCCCATTTTTAGGATCCGAAACGATTACTGCATCACGCTATCTGGACATTCTTCATGAATTTGTGGCGGTACAAACTGCGTTAGACGACACTGCGAACACCTCGTGGTTTATTCAAGATGGTGCCCTGCCACATCGCACGGCCGACGTCTTTAATTTCCTGAATGAATATATCGATGATCGTGTGATTGCTTTGGGCTATCCGAAACATACAGGAGGCGGCGTGGATTGGCCTCCCTTTTCGCCAGATATGAACCCCTGTGACTTCTTTCTGTGCGGACACTTGAAAGACCAGGTGTACCGCCAGATTCCAGAAACAATTGAACAGCTGAAGCAGTACATCTCATCTGCATATGAAGCCATTCCTCCAGACACGTTGTCAAAGGTTTCGGGTAATTTCATTCAGAGACTACGCCATATTATTGCTACGCATGGTGGATATGTGGAAAATATCGTACTATAGAGTTTCCCAGACCGCAGCGCCATCTGTTGTTGACAATTGTAACTAGTGCAATTTCTAAAGTATGTCTGCCTGAAAATGTACTGTTCTCCCAAGCATATTGCAACAAACGGTGTATTTCTATCGCTACTCGTTTAGTTTGTATTGCCGTTTCAAATATACCGGTCATTTTTGAAACACCCTGTATGTACCTTTTTATGTGACATGGGCTGTTTATCATTATGAAGTATCAACGAATGACGTTTCTTTTTCGGCTACGACAAGTAAGAAGCAACGCAAAGGGTTTAAACTGAAACTAGCCAGACGAAACTGAAGCTGTTTCCACAAATCCAGGAGACGTACACAAATTTCAAATATTTTCCTTAGCCTCTCTGACGCACCAGAAGCAAGCGTAGTTCTTTATACAAAAATCATGACTGAATAGTCAGTATACATGTCATATAGGAAATTGTGTTATGTCTCAGTAGCGTAGGCTTGTCTTGCTGCATATAATGATGTATCCTGCCGTGAGAGCTCTACCTGGTGTTGTTCACACCGCAAGAACCTACTCTGGCAGCGCTGCTTTCCAATTTCAGCACATTTCGTGGACTGTTTTGTGAAATTTACCAATGTCAGAATCTACAATCTCTGCATCACTATATTTGTGCTTCAAGGAGCTATTGAATGCAGTTATGAAAGGCATTCTCTGTTATTGAAAGAATATACACAAGTTTTTTAATATCTTCGTTGTATTATCCAAACAAAATATTGCGTGCTCCTCTGCAGACTATATATTGCAAAGAATATCTTCAACAGTTCATGCAACAAAAAGAGTGTTATTCTTACGTAACTGACTCCATATATGTCGCTTCTCAACTTTCACATTTCAACGTCCATGGTTTTGTATTTGTCAAATGTCCAGT
Source organism: Schistocerca gregaria (assembly GCF_023897955.1). Taxonomy (NCBI): domain Eukaryota; kingdom Metazoa; phylum Arthropoda; class Insecta; order Orthoptera; family Acrididae; genus Schistocerca; species Schistocerca gregaria. The sequence continues at coordinate 410,257,323 of NC_064925.1, forward strand.
CTTCTTCCTGAAGTCTCCTTGTATTGATTCCATCATTAACATCTTTCGTACATCTTACAGGTGGTCTTCCACGTTTTCTTTGCTCCGTTTGCATCCATCAATGGTTCAAATGGCTCTGAGCACTATGGGAGTTAACATCTGTGGTCATCAGTCCCCTAGAACTTAGAACTACGTAAACTTCACTAACCTAGGGATATCACACAATACCCAGTCATCACGAGGCAGAGAAAAGCATCCATCAATACATTCTTTTTGGCCTTCTGTTATCTCCTATTGCTTGGAGGTGGCCATGCAAAGTTACTGTTTTGTTAGCAAAGGCATCGTGAATAGTGTCTTTTTCTCCTATAATATCATGTATTCATTCATTCCTGACGTGTGAGATGCCACGTGTGAGATGCCAACAGTCCATCTCACTGTGCCGGGTAGCCGCCCCTTTTAAGGCGTCTTGCCATGATTCGCGCAGCTACACCCGTCGGAGGTTCTCGGGCGTGGGTGTGTGCCTTGTCCTTAGCTTAAGTTAGTTTAAGTTAGATTAAATAGTGCGTAAGGCTAGGGGCCGATGACCTCAGCAGTTTTGTCTCATAGGAACTCAAGGAAATCCATCTGAAGGATCATCAACGTATTTTCCCTTGTTTTGTCAGTTGTCACGTTTCAGAGCCATATGTGGTAATAACCTCTACGATTGACCAGTATGGCAAGGCCTTCACTTTCCTTTTACCTTTAGCACTCGATAGCCAAGAAGTAATTTGGCCAGTTACTCTTTTTTCCTTGTCCAATTTCATTTGTGATGTCTTGTGTGCTTTTTCCATTTTAAAAGTTGCGTCTGCTTCCTTTTTTAAATGTGGATAAAATAATTGCATTTTTCCACACTACTGACCTTTCCGCACCATCCAAATAACAGTTAAAGGTTTCTGCCAGAGAAACTAAATTTGCTGCGGGGGCAGGATTTACACAGGTATACTTCTCTACCTTGTAACTTAGTCATTTTTCATTTGCTGGATATCTTTACTTTCATTTTCTGAGGCTGCTAGTGTTTGTTGTTCGGTCGGTGTTGGGTTAGCATTATGGTTATCATTATCGGTTGTGAACTCTGCCATGTTTTCCGTTAGATATGCGTGACAGGTTTTCCATCCTTCGAACACACAGAAGTTATTCCAGATACGTCTTTAAGTTGCGTTCGCATTTCGTCAGTTACCTTCCATGCTTTATTTAGTTTCGTTTTGCCTGTCTCCAGGTTCATGCCTTGCCAGGTTTTTTTTTTTTTCTAGTGCTTATTGTTACCCTTGTTACTTCTTCCTGTGTCCTTCTTCTTTTGCCACTACAATTTACTCTACCTTCAGTCTTTTGTGTACTTAACTATTACTCGTAAGCAGCTTTCTTCTTAACCAAAATCCTTTTATCTCTTCTCTTGGCCATGGTGTACCTTCCCTGGACCATTAACGGACTATTTTTCTACGAGGGCTTCATCTGCAGATGTATATATCCATGTTTTCAGGTTTTTATACATTTCATTTGTCGATCATCCTCTTATTCTGCGCAATTACTGAGAGCTAGCAAAAGCTAGCCTAGAAGATAGTTTGAACAGCTGCCCAAACTCTTGATAATATATTTGATATTATTTAAAATGAGTTCCATTTCAGTTAGCTAGTCTGTTAGGATATAAATCTTCTATCTTGGGAAAATAAAATTTTTGCGGCTAAGAAACGATCTTAGCCACACTTTGTCACGATGACCCTGACGTCTGACATTTTCAGTTCAATTCCATGTCTAACAACAATATAGTAAACGACCGATTTCAGATTATGAGTGGGTTACGCCAATATATGTCCGTGTATATCTGTAACTGAAAACCAAATGTTAGTAACTTTTAATTCCAATTGTTCCCATAAATTAATTAGTCTTTCATCATTATTATTCACATTAGATTGTCTTTAACATCCCTCAACTGGATCACATAATTTGGAATCAATTAGACCATTTAGGTGAGCAAGTGAAAACATCTCTTTTCGATTTCCAAAATTTTCCGAATTTGTCGTCAGATAAAGCAAGAAATTGTCCTTCGCAGTACTTATGGCACCATCCATTTGGCACATGTGCTACTATGCTTACCAAAGAATCATTTGTCTTATCGATATCCATACGAAAAGCCTAACAATCAGGACCCAGGATTTCATATGTTTTTTGTGTTGCTTTTTAACAGTAACAGCTATGGATACTCTTCCTCGCGCTTGTTCATCTTTTTCCTGTTACTCTCCCCTTTTCCTTGGTCTCTTTGAGAGCTATTACATGAATATCAAATGGTTCAAATGGCTCTGAGCACTATGGGACTTAACTACTGTGGTCATCAGTCCCCTAGAACTTAGAACTACTTAAAACTAACTAACCTAAGGACATCCGACACATCCATGCCCGAGGCAGGATAAGAACCTGCGAACGTAGCAGTCGCGCGGTTCTGGACTGCGCGCCTAGAACCGCTAGACCACCGCAGCCGGCTACATGAATATCATACAGCTGTTATTCTTTATAGTCTTCTCTCGTAATTGATATCACTTGAAGATGTCAGGTTCCTGATCTTAACATCGGTTTTCCTGCCAGTTTGCTTTTATTTTCATGACATTCCAATTTCGAGGATTTCTTGAGAAATTTAGAATTTTTTTTTGTTTCTTTTACGAGTAAAGTGCTACAAAACAATCGTCTCAATTTCCAACCTGGAGGACCAGGTGATTTTCTATTTGAATGCTCTTCCCTTGGGTTGCCAGTCTTTCAAGTCTTCGGAGAAGATTTTATCGTTTTGAAGGTTGCCACCAGTGTCTGCTCCATCATACTGAATGTTTTCTCCACCTTCACTGCCACTATGGTCTGCGGGCATATCCCTGGGCAGGAAGACTGCGTTCCATACCGAAGTACTGGGACCGCAGCAGGTCTTACCCACCTGCCACTGAATCGGACCCACTCCTCTGACAATGACGCCCTCGCTGCTATTACTTAAGTGGATTCAGAAAAGGAATCTCTGGAACTACTTAAGCTGGATTCATGTTCATATATGAAACCACGAAAGCTCATTACAATCCTCTGTCTCTTCATCGCCTCCTCCTCTTTTCTTTGTCTATTTCCTCCACCCCTTCTCTCTGACTATACCTTCCTCCTCGTTACTTCTGACTACATGCTTCTCACCTTTCTCCTTCCATCTCGCATCCTCTTTTCCTTTGTTACCGCCCCTCTCTTCCCCACCTCTCTACACGTTCCACCTACGTCCTGCATCTTTCCTTTCTCTCCTTTCTCTGTCCATTTCCTCCTCTACCACACTCCGTCCATCCCCTCACCTTTATCCGTCTCAACGTGTCCCCAGCCGTGATCATCAGCACATGAAGCCTCTGCACTGCAGTTCAATAAAGGAGATCAATACTTCTGTGACGGATCACCTGTCATGCAGGGGGGCAGAGTCTGAGATTCATTTACTTATCACTGACGTTTAGGTCACCATGTAAAGAAGGTAGATAAAGCCACCCGTTATTATAACAACACAACACGCTTGCCATTCAAGGCCGCCGGTATATCTTTGTGCGGAAAACCATTCCCTGCCTGCGACCTGTAGGGCGCCCCGCAAAGCACGTTGTCGTGGCGGGCCGGTACTGTTCCCACACAATACACCTGTCATGCAGGGCAGCTTATATGCAGGTATGTCGGCTCTCATTGGTATGTCGGTTGTAAACACCTACGAGATCTGCTATTTATGTGAAAAATTTCATTGAAATCGACCTAACGATTTTGGAGGACATCCTGGACATATACACATTCACCCTACTTTACATATATAACAGGTTACAGATATAACAATGCAAGACTTGGACAGTATACAAGAGGTCTCTCTTTGCACTTTCATTTCCAGTTTCCCGCCAATGTCTGGCTGCTTCTCTGATCTTTGAGACACTAGCCCTATTATATTTTTCGCACATATGACCGACTAGAAGACGTCTCTTCAACAGTCCTGCACTACATCTAAATACTTTTAAAAAATAAATAATATTTAATATATAGCAGAAACATTACAGAACAGTCAGCGTGACTGCTGTGTGAATCACTACTTGAAAATCCGCAACATTCTCACCTTGCATGGGTGGTCACCCTTCAGGCATCGTCCACAGGAACAGGCAGATGTCCCCACAAGCCAGACAAAGAACTTTGCTCTTGCCACATGTTGGAAATTATTCCGGACAACGAGATCCGCAGCAAAACCAATTCGCCAATTGGTTGTCCTCGGAGTTTCTGACAGGCGCTGTGGTTGCGGGCACTTTTTTCTTACAACATATCACTTGCTCGCCAGCATCTCGACTGTATCCGTGAGCTGCGACGGTATTCAGGTCAGCGTTCAACCACGGACTGGCAGTTCGATCGAGCAGCGAAGTGGAGGATAGGCGTCAATGCGGCTAAGAGCCAAGGTGCACTGTGAGGAAAGAGACACTGTCCTGGGATACCGCCACTGCAGCTCCTCAGCAAGCTTTCAAAGTGGACCTATAACGCAAAGTACATTCCCATTGCCCTCGCTCTTACGCTCATGTAACAAAAAGCATATGCATGATGCTAAATGGAAGATGCAGCAGACTCCTGGCGCAATCTTCCCATGCCTGCATGAAGCATCCACCTTTTCGGTACACTGTGTCGTTAAATTTTTCCGGGCTCATGTCCACCCTATCGTAGACTACGCATGCATCGCATGCGGGCACTGTGGCTAACCAGTACGTATGACATCTCCAGTAGACGCTGGCCGTCGCTCTATGGAGGATATTTCTAGCACCCCGAAGGTTTACAGCACATCCACTCCATGATGCAGCACAAGAAATGGAAGTCCGTGTCTGCTCCCAACATCACGCTGACAGGCTGTACGAGAAGACAGCAAAACCCCTTCTCCTTTAATCTGCCAACTCGGACTACGAAATAAAGAGACAGACCGCTTTCGGCTGCCCTCGGCTTTACTTTCCAGACAGTAAGGTGACCTTAGTACATCTCTGCAGTCCACGTCACTCACGAGACGACACACCGGTACACTGAAGAAATAAACGAAAAGTGATACACAGTGCTGTTGCAGCTAAGGTCCGAGGGTAAACACTGTGTTACATCCTTCACCCCTTGAAAGAGAATATAGGGGATCGGCACCTGCAGGTCTATCTCAGCTATCAAAAAAGTTATTCCTTCGAGCTATCTGCGCTGGTTGCATCATAAGCCCATCATTCAAAAGCTTGCAAAGGAATCATCATGGGACATCACCTTATATGTTTATCGCTGAATTCCTAACTAGATTAGGGCAGTGATTCTACTTCATCAGATTTTGGCATCACACCAACTAAGTACTAATCCTGTGATTAACCATAGAATATTTCCAAGTGACTATCAGCATTGAGTTTAAAGAAGTCCAAAATGAGTGAATCTGGACTTTAACCTTTAGTTATATTGGCGTTCGGCCACTTGTAAATTGTCTTTGTAAATAACTCATTCTACGAAGGAATTTTTGTTTATGTTCTTTAACATTCATATGTAACTATTCTTCAGGGTTAGCATGGGCAATGTTCTCAGTGGGCTTCTTCCGGTGCACGAAAAATCAGTCACACTGTATAAGTTTAAAACCTCTCATGCAAGGCATGGTCCACCGTATTACTTCTAGAGCCTGTCAAATAGCAGCACCGATGTTACACGTACTACCGTCCAGGCACGGGTAAAGCGTGGGGGGGGGGGGGGGGAGAGGTTTACTGGGAACATGAAGTATTTATATTTTTAACATAGAAGTTTACTTACTTCTCAGGTTTTATTGGGTCGCTAGTCCATATTTACCGGAGTACGACCTGACCAGCTAACTGTGAAGGCAAGTGTGTGTGTTTGTGTGTGTGTGTGTTTGTGTGTGTGTGTGTGTGTGTGTTTGTGTGTGTGTGTGTGTGTGTACCTGATATGGAGTAAGTGGTCGTAATTGTTTATTCACCGACGCACTCAGATATTTTAACCTTTATTATTATTATGGGAGACTTTCTTTGCCTGGTTAAATGGTGGCCGTTATTTGAAAACTTTCTCCGATGTTATTTTGTGTTCCTTGCAACGAAATGAATTTATATTGCAGTGTTTAAAGCCTACGCTCTATTAATACGGTTTTCCCTGTGTAAGTGAGTCAAAGGTTCTGCATAGTGCTTCTATGTTTGAGAGTTATTGGAAAGTTTTGTGATTCACGCAGAAACCTTTAATTGTGGCAGCTCCTTGGTGGGGAGTGATATGTCATCTCAGGTCTGACCCTTCCAAAGTTTAGTACTTATCTTCCTTCCGTCAAAGCGTATGTAGCTGGTAGATATATATTTTCTGTGTGACCTATTTGTATATGAACTTGTTTCCTTAAATATTACTGACCGGCAACTGGCTGAGTTTGAACAGCACAGCATCCGCTAAGTAATTTTTTTATTAACACGTCTGAGTACGTTTACATTAATTTTTTTTAAGATCACTGTCTCTGCTGTAGTTTCCTTTTAATTAAGTGATTCTATCATGTTATGTAATGACGTCTTAGTTTGGTACTAGTGCTCAAGGGTGATTAAGTCACCCTTTATCTGTAATTGTTTCATTATATCGGTTTTGAGGTAAGTCCTATATGGAAGTTTGAAGTTCTCAAATTTGTGAGTAACCCCCTTTTCTTAACTTGGAATATTTATTAGATTACTGGGTACTTTCGGTTTATAATTGTATTTGCAAAGTTTTATCTCGTGGCTCGTACACGATTTGTAATTGCCAAAACGTTTTTGTTTTTTTTTAACGCTTTGTTAGAATACTGTGTACGTGGGGTTTATAATTGTATTTGCAAGGTTTTAACTAGTGGATCGTCCACAAAATTGTAATCCTCAAATTATTTTTTAAAGGCGTAATGCCAATAAAGTGTCTTTATTATAAATTGTGACTAGAATCATGATTCCATCCCGCTTTCCCTTTTATGGTATCTAAGATACGCTGTGCAAGTGTAGTACCACTAAGGAATCACGTATGACTTGGTAACAGTGTTAGAAGGGAGGGGAGTGGTTTGCTTTCCTTATCCTCTCCTCTGGTTGGTAGTCGTGGCTTATCAAGTTGAAAATTGTCATTATCGAGTTTTGAGAGCCCCGGCAAAACTTATTTACGGAAATAGTCGTTAATGTATGAAGTCCATGTGCGCGGGCTGCACGTAGACGGAAATGTGTCTGATTTGGTGGCCTGGCTACCTGCAGCGGTTGACATTCCCGTCGCCCTACCGACAGACATCGTTAGCGAGGTAGGTGACTTGTTGTCGAATATCGAAACACCTTTAAGTGATGCAGGTATGACAATTGAATTTCCGGTGTCAACTCAACCGATATACAAACAAATTTTTCATGTTCAGACGCATTTAGCCCATTACTGCCATTGTTTATCGGATATCGCTTCAATCGATGAAATGGATGCTATCCATCATAAATTGCTTGGTGTTGCAGAAGGTTTGCAGTCACGCGCCGTGGCGCTTGCTTTAAGTGGGGGAGGTTTAAATACTGATTCGGAGCGCGAAAATGTGAGTGAGATCAGACGCGTTAAGTGTAAAGAAGAATATTTGAGTTTATTTTCTAAGTTACCTAATCCTGTTATGAATGTTTTGAAAGATATGTCTGTACAGTATCTCGAAAATTTGAGCCAGATTAAATCTTTGCTGTGGTTGTTAGTCTCCAGATTCACGCTGACGCGTAGCATGTTCCACATTTATTATTTCCGATGGCTAAGGATGTGCTTAGGAGCGTGATAGCCCAGGAACTGAAACCACAGGAGACCTTAGTTCAGCTCCCTTAACGCAGCATTTTTAGAGGGTTCGCATGGCCGTATGGCGTTGGATATGCGTTTATCTGATCTTGATTGTATCGAACATGCGTTTGAAGGCATGCGGGTACAGGATCGGGCCAGGTTGAGTCTTGTACAGCGCGTTTGGTCCATGGAACTGTTTCAACATTTGGTTGATTCTATTCATGCTATTTCCTGGACGAGTGAACAGCGTTCTGCCGCACTAGCGGAGGTAATGTCTGAGGCACCAATGTGTAGTAACTCTATTAATGCCAGTTCTCACTCAACAGATCCGCATTGCTACCGCTGCCATCCAGTCTACCATTTAGTATGCGATTGTCCGGTACTTGGGTGCCCTCGTTCAAATAGCTGACGCCGGAGGATAGGAAAAGGGGGTGAGTTTCCTAACTGTCCAGTGAATTGTAAAGCCATTCAGGCGACGCATGTTCCGGCGCTCCCTTTTGTCTGTACTAGGGTAGGACAGGTACCAGTGTGTCCAGTGTTGGATTCGGGTAGTTCCGTATCTTTAGTATGTTGTACATAGAATACAGATATTTGTGCAGGTTTTCGTCTCTGCAGTCTCCGGTTCAGGGATGTCGGGTCGCCGATGGGCGAGAGTTACCTGTAGTGGGGAGGTGCGGGGGAGGTTGCACGTCGATAAATTCTCATGGCCTCATAGATTTTACATAACTAAGAATTTAAGGGCCCCTTTGTTGCTCGGGTGTGATTTCATCCAGCATGCCAGTTTGGTATTCGATTATGCCGGGATTATTTTGAGTTTGCGCCTCACCACCGTCTCTCTTTGCGTTCATGTCAGCAGTATTGTGCAGGGAATGTGAGCTATGTGTGCAATGTAGAGATTGACACGGATTGTCTTACAGGACATCACGTGCAGGCTCTCAACCAGATCTTGGATTGCTATCCTCAGGTCTTGTCGGATAAATTAAGGGGACAGAGATTCTTAAGTATGACATCCCATTAACTGATAGGGTGAAGACCGTCAGTCCCGTTACATTCTGTCTCCACTGAAGATGTTGATTTTGAGAGCTAAAATAGGTAAGATGCTATACCATAGGTCGATTAGACCATCAACTCTGCCCTATGCTACGCCTCCATTTCTAGTGCCAAAAGACCAGGGCAGCGATTTTCGTATGTTAGTTCATTACCAGAGGCTTAACAAAAACGTGCTGTTGGAGTCGGTTCCCTTGCCAAATTTGCACAATTGCCTTACTTGATTTGCTGGTGCTAAAGTGTTCAGCATCTTAGATCTCAATCAGGCATATTATCAGATCCCCCTTTGTGAAGTCATCCAAGCCTGTGAAAGCATTTTGCACAGACTGGAATTTATTTGAGTTGAACACGGTCCCTTTTTGGGTTGGCCAATGGTGTGGCAGTGTTGTCCCTATTGTTGTATGTGGTCCTAAGGGACGTCGTCTGTGTTTACAACTATTTAGAATACGTAGTTATCTACAGTCGCATCTTTCAGGAACACCTTGTTTGCCTGGAGCAGATTTTCCTAAGGTTGTGTTAGGCTTGCCTCACCGTCAAACTATCTAAGATCACCTTGCGTAACCAACTGATATCTTTCTTAGGCTATGTGGTATCGGCAAAAGGCGTAAGCATCGAGCAGGATAGAACGAAAGCCTTACGGGATTTTCTCCTCCCCAGAATAAGAAATATGTCGCTCGCTTCATTGGCAAGGCGAATTTCTTCCGTAAATTCATTGCAAATTTCGATCTTGCAGCCCACCTTAATGATCTTTGGAAGGAGAATAGCGTTTTCGTATGGGGAGAAAATCAGTAGCGAGCCTTCGAAAAGATTCAGACAGCAATTACTAATCCCCCGTTGTTAGCTGGGCCGGACTTTAATAGTACGTTTGTAGTATAGACCGACGCATGTCATACCGCGGTAGCGGTAGTTTTACTTCACGAACAGGAAAGGGAGAGGCGACCTCTAGCTTACGCCTCACAGCGACTGACTGCTCCTGAACCCAAATATTCTGTATATGAATTAGAGGCTCTTGCCGTTGTTTTTGCGTTGGAAAAGTTTTGTTTCTATTTGGAGCATAAAGAATTAGTTTTAGAGACGGGCAACCAAGCATTCAGTTCATTCTTGGCTAGGCCGAGGAAGACTGGCCGAATTGTACATTGGGCAGTTCGTATGTCGGCATTTCGTTTTCAAGTCATACATATTAAAGGCTCGGGGAATTCAATAGCCGATTGTCTGGGTTGTATGTTTACAACCGACTACCAGGAAGGTCAGGAGCAAGGCGAGCAGGACATAGCGTTGGGGCGATTTTGTCCGACCTTCCTGACCTGTTTGGTGGGCTTAAGAAGAAGCAGGCGCGGGACCCATGTTGTGGTCCGATTCGAGAAAGGGTCATGGCTGGCGTTTCGGTGCCGGGTTATTGCCTCCAACAAGGGAAACTGTGTAAGCAGGGTAACGGCGATCAACAACGAAGGGTGTGTTTGCCTACTGTATTAATACTGATAGTTTTCCGCTATTATCACGATTCTGTTTTGGCGGCCATTTGGGCCTACAGAAGACCTTGACCAGGATCCACGGACATTTTGTGTATCCCTCCGTTTATCGTGATATTAGGCGACTGCTTGGGCAGTGTGATCTCCCCAAAAGAGCGAAGCCTGATTCAGGTGTGTCCCGAGGGCTTCTACACTCTCAGAGGGAACAGTATCCCCTCGATAAAGATTTTATTGAGTATATTGGACCAGTTTACATGGCTGTTTCCTACTCGGGGGTGGGGGGAGGGTGTTGGGGGGGGGGGGGGGGGGGGAGGGAAATCATCACCCAGCAGTTGTTGAAGGTTATATCCTGGTTCGGACCGCCGAATTCATTGGTAAGCAACAATGCTCCCGTCTTTTTGTCTCGTGCGTTTACGCCTTCTGATTCAATCAGGCTATTTGACATTATCATCCTGAGGCGTCATTTGCCGAAAGAGTTAATAGGAATTTAGAAATAGCCCTAACCATCTCCTATACTCCGTCACCAGGTAGATGAGGTATCACCTTGCCCTGATTCAATCAGACGTTTAATACGGCCAAACATGAGGCAACCGGGATCACACCTGCGGCGTTAACGTTTGCCTATGTCATTAATTCTCCGTTATCAAACTTTAGGAGTGTAAACAACCTCTTACCAACGTTCACCACCCTCAGAGCCTCCGTGAGAATTGTCGAAGGGCTAGACAGAATATCTAGGCAGCCCACCGGCAGCTACGATATAACATTTTCGGGAAAGATGGGGGACCTGTTTTTCATCCGTAACTTGGCGGTCAGAATGGGCTCTCAACAAGGGAAGTGTCCAGGCGTCTCCGAGTGAACCAAAGCGATGTTGTGCGGACATGGAGGAGATACAGAGAGACAAGAACTGTCGATGACATGCCTCACTCAGAACGCCCAAGAGCTGCTATTACAGTGGATGACCGATACCTACAGATTGTGGCTTGGAAGAACCCTGACAGCAACGCCAACATGTTGAATAATGCCTTTCGGGCAGCCACAATACGTCATGTTACGACTTAAACTGTGCGCAATAGGCTGTGTGGTGCGAACTTCACTCTCGACGTCTATGGCGAGGTCTAGGTTTGCAACCACGACACCATGCAGAGCGGTACAGATGGGCCCAACAACATGCCAACCGAAACGCTATGCCTCCCGACACCATAACAACTGGACCGCCAAACGATAGTGTTCGCAAGCGTTCCTGGGTGTTTTACACGTTTCCACCTCTCGGTGTATAATGTTACTTCCCCACTCAATATAAACACTGAACCCTCTTTCATTCGAAAAGAACACGTGACTCCTCGCTGGTCCAATCACTGTAATCTTAGCAGTTTTACAAACGGAGCCGCCGATGACCGGATTTCTGCAAAACAAAACATAGGGGTCGTCGTTCAAAGAAACCATTCCTACGCACCCGCCGTGCCACTGTGTTGCTTGCCTTGGAGTCCTCTTAAATGTCTTTGCAAGAGCACCCGCTGTTTGACGTTGTTCTATTTTGCCAGCTGCTAGTTATAGCGCCGATCTGCTGCTGTAGTTCACCTACGTGGACCGTCTCCTCTCCTTCGGGTAGCAAGTGCCTGTATTTCAGAGCACTCCCCAAGCTGTCAGCGGTACCACAGTCCTTCTGTACATTTCGTTCGCCTTTCAGTTATCCGATGATTCTTCCCCCATGTGAAGTCATCCAGATGTTGTCTCCTGGCCATGTTGTAAGGAAGAACGCCTTTTCGCGTTCCGTCAATCATCTCGTGTTGGGGGCCAGTCTCGTTTGCCCCATAAGCCACGCTAACCTGACGAAAGGCGACAGTCAGCTTCCTGTGCACGACTGGGAGACCTCTGGCAACATGCTTCTGCAATTTCATTATTTCCATTCATTACTTAATCTGTTACGTTACTTCAGCTAACTTCTCTTAAAGGGACCTGGACATCATGAGGGACAAAAAAATGGTATTTTGTATTAATAACATTCTCTAATTTTGATTATAAAATGTATACTTTACGTATAGTACCTCATTATTTTTGTGTTTAAATTCCTTTGTAGAGCAGTTGTAGCTCATGAAAGCCTAGCTGTCACACTACTGTCAAACTGAAAACCCTTTCAAAGTTGTCTGGTTACTTAATTTTGATGCCGCTATTTCCATAGCAACTCGTTTGTGTAGTATCCTTGAAGAACATAGCTACTGTAGTATGAACATGGATTTATTTCGCCGGCCGTTGATGCCCGAGCGGTTCTAGGCGCTTCAGTCCGGAACCGCGCGACTGCTACGGTCGCAGGTTCTAATCCTGCCTCGGGCAGGGATGTGTGTGATGTCCTTAGGTTAATTAAGTTTAAGTAGTTCTAAGTTCTAGGGACGGATTACCTTAGAAGTTAAGTCCCATAGTTTTCAGAGATATTTGAACCATTTTTTTGATTTGTTTCATTCAATATTTCCGTCAATACAAGTCGATTATTCCAGTTTGCTTGCGTTCTTCGAATGTGTTCGCGTTGCTGTTACTGCATATTGCAACCATTTTACATCGTCAAGTGCCAAATACGAAGAAGTTTATTTGCAATCACAAAACTTGCAGTGATCAACACCAGTGTATTGTTGAAAATCATGGAAACGAAGAATTGTTTTGTGAACTCAAGTTAGGCATCAACGATCGCCAGGTAGGGATTCAAAACGCAAGGTAATTCACCTTGCCGAAAATAAACAACTTGTTTCTGTTGTAAGTAGTAAAAAAAGGCTTTTATTTCAATTAGCAAGCGAAAGTCTTGGTAATTTCTGAGCCGCGTGCGGCTTGCGTTGATGCAGTTCGTAGCTTGGCATCTTATAATAGGGATACTGGCGTGTCGTTTTCTTAGTGTGTTCACTGGCGCCACTACGTTTGCACGACTTGTCTGTCCGTGACTAGCCGCACCAGCGCTTATCGATAGTGCGTACTGTGGTACGATCTTTAGAGTGGCCTCTAGCATTTCTGTCCTCAGCTCGTTGTCTCGCGATCGCGTTCGTGCTTCCCGAGCTCGGCGTGCCGAGTTCGATTCCCGGCGGGATAAGAGATTTTCACCTGCCTCGAGATGACTGGGTGTTAGTATTGTCCTCATCATACCATCATCATTCATGGAAGTGGCGAGACTTGGCTGCACAAAGGTTGGGAATTTGTACGGGCGCTGATAACCCCGTAGTTGAGCGCCCCACAAAACCGAACATCATCATCATCATCATCTAGTATTTCTGGGTCGTCGTGTGTTCAGTGAGTTGAGTTGGGACGCAGCAAGCAGTCATGTCCGGACAGCCAGTACTCGCACGACAGCTGGCAACACAAATACACTGTCAGACGGAAGGATGTGATCGCGACAGTTCACGATCACTTCAAGGACCGGATTCAGCGAGCTTTAGTTGAATGGGCCGAAGTATTCGAGTAGCGCTCGTCGAAGTGACCTCATGGTCAGTCGACAATTTATGCTGGGATCTTTCCTTTGCCTGACTTGAGGGTGGACGACCGTTGGTTGGTCGCTCGGTCCGTCGTCGCAGCGGACAAGGTACATTTGGTCTTCCGACAGCTTGTGGCTTCTGTGTGTGCCGACTTACAATTCGTCCGCGTTGATTCACAGTGACTGGTTTTAATATTGTGAGTTGTTGGTGAAATTGTTTTTCCGGATCCGTGTATATCTTGTGGTTTTGAATCAGCAGTTATTTCCATGCTGTCTGCATACTGGATATGGAGAGGAGTGGCGAACGGACATCCATCACGTCGGTTGGTGGCGCAGCAGCGAGCAGGTCCATGCAGCTCAAGGGCAAGCCAGGGCTGCTGGCGGCGTGCTGCCACTGCCGGATCGAGGAGGGGTAGCTGCGAGAGCGACGACTTCGTTGCACACCGAACCCTGCACGTTTAAGATGAGTGAAGAGTTAACTGCTAATGCAACCTCGACTATTCTGAGATCTCGCCTTTGGTCGGCGAGTTGGTGTTCCCAGGGCCGCTGAGCCTGGTGGCAACGAGTGAAGTGTTTGGGGGTGGTGAAATATCGCAGCCGTCTTTCTTGGTTATTTATTATTGAATTTAGTAGTTCGATTATTATTATTATTTTTTTGAAGTGCAACCAGCGGTATTTTCTGCTTTGTGGCCACTAGCGCCCCAGTTACCTGCCCTGGAGGCTAGCGTATTTTTCCGGCAGTGTACCTTTCCTCGTCGTCTTGATGCTGTCCGACACGGCGAGTACTTGTATTGTACTGTGCATATTTTTTTTGGGAGGTCTATCTTAGTTCTACATTTTCCTTCAGCCCTGGGTGTTTCCTGAAGACGTAGTGTTGTCTGTTTCTTCACCCTTGCATATAAATATTCCATCGTTGTATGGCTGATGGGACGTTTGGCGGATTCGTTAGTAGGTCGGTCGGCGCTTAAGCTGCCCCTAGTTTGAGTTGCCATCCTGTTACGTGAGTACAACTCTTGGCTGCCTGTCTCGCCTTACCTTATGTTTGAGTTACCTTCCCATGCCGACACTTCGAACACTTGCTGGGAATCCCTTGTCATGATTCCTTATATTGTGTTGTTTGTTTCAATAATATTTGTAATTTTGTAATTATTGTTGTCGTGGCCTTCATCCGAGCCATAATTTCACCTTTTCATAATAAGGCCTTCAGTGATGTTATAATGAGTTTTTTTAAAGCAAAACTTGTTTTAAAAGCTAAGTATTTGTTGAAATGTGTGCTGTTTGAAATTATTCCTCTGACCTCTAATTCAGGACTTCAGCCATTTGTTCGAGGTTATTGTTGGTGGCCTTCAGCAATAAAATGATGGAATTTTTTTCTGTGATAAGGCCTTCAGCCGTCATACAGTCAATAACTTTTTTAAGAGATTCTTTTTAAATTTAATTTCTTTAAATAAAGTTTACGTATTTGTTGTGGAACCGATAGTAACTCATTACGGCCCCATCCACAATTGTAACCTTATCCTGCCCCATCCTGAGAAACCAGCTCTCAATTTATTTTGTCATTTACTAAATGTAAGTACTGAAATAGAGAAATATGCCTTATGTTTAGTGAGAACATAACTACGAGAACAGACCCATGAAGGCAAATATGTAGTTGACTGACAACTGCGTAAAGTAACGAAACGTACAGTGACATCTCTGGTGACATAAACAGAGCATAGTGAAGCGAATGGTTTCTTTGATTATGCCATGAAATCTGGTGGGAAGGGAAGAAAAGCTGCCCCGATATTATGTGCTATGAGGGAACTCCCACACCCACTTATAAAATTTGAGACGTAGTGTAAATGGACGCACAATACGCCAGCAAAAGTCAGTAAAGCATCTAAGTAGAGGGCAGCGAAACGAACAGTAGATATTTCTCATTCTATTGACACTGCTGCTGCATTAGACGATTCCTTGCAGAAGAGAGGCCGTATATCACTGAATGGAATTGTCACGGTTAGCGCTGTAGGTACTGGCACGACGCTGAACTGTGAATGACGAAACGCTGTCAAGCCAGTGACAATAAGGTAGACAACCACAAATATGACAAAACTTTAAAGATTTCAGTGTAATATGGAAACCAAGGGGACAGTCTCTGTTTATAGTAGGTCAGTTGCTAGATTTGGTGTGTGATGCCCTCACTGCGTTGGTGACTTTAAAGGCTTCAGTAGTGTTGTGGCTGCTAAACCATGTCGAGAATCTGAAGAAAAGGTAATGTGTAGGACACATACAGAAGAGAATGGGGACAAGACTGAGGAAACTCTCGAAGGTCTTGACAGGAAAAGTACTCCCTGGTGCCAGAGCAACTGGTGGACAAGGCCGTCTCACTAAATCAGAAATAGAAGGCCGCACAGAATATTATGGCTCAGAAATCTAGAGATACAGCGAAATTGTCAGTGAGATGCGAAAAGCGATTTGGGCAACTCTCTTCCAGAGAATATCCACTGACAATTATGCACAGCATGATCTCTGCCCAAATCGAAACACTTCATTGTGCAAGTATAATACGTGTGCAGAAAACTGACAATGGACACCTCGTTCCATCACCTGTTATGGTACAACTAAGGCCAGTATATAGAGCTCTTTCAGATTCTAAACTTTGGAAAAAGGTTTACGTTCCAAAATACAGACTCAGAATGGAAGTTTCAGTAGGTGCATTTGGAACGCTTAAGGAATACTGTTTTGTTGGCATGCCCAGATTTTCAGGTTGGTGTGATGGACGCCAAAATACGTTTTAATGATAGAGTATCAAGCAGATTAAAAATCGTGAGTAAAACTGTTGACAATATCACAGTAGGCGTGCTACGGGTTGACTGACGAAGTGTCGCTGATGGTGAAAAAGGTATCCAAAGCCTGACAAAGAAGGTCACAATAACAAAGAAAAGAATAAAAAATCAACAATAATGGGGATGGAATGTTTTGACATGTTATCACTGAGAAGAAAACGACACTCAAATCTTTAGTTGCAATTTCCTGTCATCAGCATTTTTGTATAGTTTATTACCTTGCCCACTGTTAAAACTACAAAAACTAAATTTTTTATGAACAATAATATAGGGCTCTACCCTATACATTGAACAACATTATTCAACTATGTATAAAATATTTTACGCTAGAGCATGTCTTATGTTCTTATATTATTAGGAGAAAAAATTGATTTCTAAAAATGATTTTTGAAACACACAAAAGAACAAATTCGTAAATATTCCTTGTTTAACGATTTAACAAGTTAATAATTAGAAGATTCGAATTCATTTTGACCTTTTAATTTGATTAATGTGGAAGTACAGTTCACTTAAAATAAATACTACACCAAGTTCAATAAGTAGGATTAAGTCAATGTCCACTGCACTACGCATTCCACAGTTTTCTAACTTCTTTCACATAGTGGTCACAATATACTAATGATTTGATTAAAATTTGATTCCCATATCTATTAAATTTTGTACGTTATTAAATTCGATAGATATTTTTCCAATCCATATGTGGCATACGGCAAACCAGTGCTTAACAGTAGTTACTAAACTAAAATTGCAGTATATTACAAAAAACTACCGGCCATGAGGTCAAGGTCCCCTTAAGTTTTGCATAGCAGTGAATTTCGCTGCAGACTCGACTAAATACTGCCTGTTAGTTGTGTCAACAAGTAGAGTTCCATATTCAATGTTTCAGTGTAATAGTATTAGCGCCGGTGCAGTACATTAAATGGTTACATTTTCAGTAGGTTGGAATGACATTATGCTCACAATGTTGCGGTCTTGCGAGCAATTACAGTTATGTTTCCTAATAGTCGAGTCGATGAGAAATCCTACTCCATTCAGTCTGCGAGGAATTGAAAAAGAATTCATAACACTAACTCACTCTTCACTGTTAGTATTTAATGAAAACCATTGATAGAAGAGTAAAACCTGCCTACGTTTGGATGTGGTCTGGTATGTTTTGAAGCCATTTCCTCCAAACACCACCAACGATATCACATTTTACCATATTTTGTTGCAGTAGTACTAGCAGTAGTAGTAATAGTAGTAGTAGTAATGGTAGTAGAAGTAACAGTAGTAGAACTGATGGATGAATTTTGAGGATCAACAGCAGTAGCCTGTAAAAGATATCGGGAAACACAACTTTAAAAGGAATGTGCAGTGAAGGAACGCTTGGCCTTTCACTGAAAAGTGACATGATGATCGAAGATAGGCAATAAAGCCACGATCGGCCCACGATTCAGAATTCTGGGCGACGGCTGTTAAGAGGGTGTTGATCGTGAGAAATGACTGAAATACCAACAAAAGGATAGTATTCTATGAGTTGACGTGTATGAGATATGGAACCTAGTACACCAGAATGGAAAGAAATGAATGCAGTAACGAACAGTGAACTGAAGCGGAACATGGATCAAGGATAGCACGATTCTTTATGAAACGGAAGGTGTGGCGAAGAGTAAGTTCCGTGTCCTGTTCCGTGAGAAGATTATTTTCTTCGAGTTAAACCAAACAGTCCGTTACTGAATGTAGTGTGAAGACTATAGTGCAATGGGGCATACTACCGGAATTGAGAATTGGTGAACCTCGAAAAAACCGTCGGAAATATTAAATCGTAGTGATTTTCAAATCCTCAGGAAGAGATGCATATGCATTGGGGAATGACGGGCAATTCACTGCATGTACAAGAATCAGAAAGAAACAGTTACAGCGAAAGGCTAAAAGAATAGCTGTATTAGAAACAGCATGATACAAGGATGCTAACTTTTTCTTCTACTGGTCAACCTGTATATCGAAGAAACGATGAAGGAAACAAAGAGAGGAGTCAGCTTAATCCAGGTTGAAAGAATATTAGTGAAAATATTCAAGAATGACAATATTATCCACTATGAAAGTGAGAAAAATGTTACTGGATCTGTTAAGTTTATTGACCAACCTACAGAAAATGGACTGAGATGGAACCACTGAATTTTATTGGTGAATCTGAAATTCGTTAAAGGAGGAAGTATTGCGTGGTATCAGGAATGTGATTCATAATAAATTTAAAATCAAAGTCAGCAGATGGGATTCTACTGACTTTGTAGTAAAGTACTGCATGACGAAGGAAATATTGATGTAAGAAGCAGACGAGCATTGCAGAGGTACCATTATTTCCAAAAAGGTCTACTGATATCAAAATTAGACAGCAATTTGACAAGGAAATTTCCGATAATGTATATGTCGTGTACAACATGTTCGTATGTGCGCTCTTAGAATACCGGGTAAAGAAGAGGATGAAAACGTCTGCGATATGATCTTACATAAGAATGCAGAAAATTTGGAGGATTGATAAGACAGACAATACTAACCTCAAACAGGGAGAGGATGGCTGGTCGTGTATGTGAATTCCTAAGAGACTAAACTGCTGAGGTCATCGGTCCCGCTGAACGTGTGTTAATGCATAAGAGAATGTTTCAAAGTCGCTAGAAGGAGTCAGAGAGAGCATATATATTGCACCAAGGATATGGATAAAACAATTTGAATAAATAATTGCAGAATCAGGTTGTTGATACTGATATGAAATCAGAAGAGGGAAATCTTACCAGCACACACACTCACTCCCGAAAGATGTCCTTCAATATTCAATTATACTTCAGTCGATTATGGTATGGTGAAAATGTGTGTGGAAATCAAACGCTCTTACCATCCAAGTTACACATCCTGAAGATAATTAAGGGTCTATCCCCTGGGTAAGGAGTGATTGACCGTCGTGACATATTACCAGCGCTCAGAGACAGGAGATACTTATTTTTCACTTTTAATGACAGATATAAACAAATCTTGCCTTTAATGTCAGACTGTATGAAATATGTACCCAGAACCGAGAGAGCCCTAATTATGGTATAACTGTAAACGCCTACGACAGACAGAATTCGTCTGAAACCATTATGTATTTCCAACTAATGAGGTTTCGGACATATCGTCTACGAAATAGTCCTGGGAAGTAGTTACTCCGACCAATAAGTTGTGTTTCAAATCTGGTATTACTCATAGGTGTTATGTCTCAGTTATCTATGTTTGTAGTGTTTCGCTTCAATGCAATGCCAACAAATGTTTCACTTATTTTCATTCAAGATGTCCACAGCTACTGTACACTCTCTAGAAAGTCATGTACTGTTAACGTTCCAGAAAACATGTCTACCAACCAGTGGGTGATACTAAAATCTTGTCGAGTTAACTTTAATTTTGTAGGTCTGCAGAATCTCGGATGGTCGCTTTAGTTCGTCAGAGTGGAAATGGTACCGGAACCCATCGCCAAAGAATGAACACTGTTGTTCGTATCGAAGTCAGTTTTAGATATGTACTTCTGATGTTTCAACTTTGCACAAACCAGATACCATGGACAAACATTCATTTATCATGCAAGACCTCAGGACCAAAAAAGTTTGTTGTTACACTCATAATAATTCATATCTGAAGATAAACTATGAAAGAGAAGAGTAGATAAACTGAGACTGAACTATGTCCAAGGGCATCCACCTAATTCATGTTTTCATTTCTCGAACAAAGAAGTACGAGTAAATGTAGTCCCACTGATGTGGATTTTGTTCAAAGTCCTTGTACAGAAAGATGATGTTCCCCCACATTAACTTCTTATCATTCGTTATTGGATTACTGGCAGATAAATTAAGACCAACTGTTATAATCTAATTGGGTATTTTGAGACTATTCCCTATTTTCCATCGTAATGACACATAAGGAATTGACGTCATTACTTCTTAGAATAAAGCCTGAAACTATATCATGGCTATCATGGCAGTAATCGAAAAGGCGAAGTTGCTAGGACGTGACACCTAAAGAGGTCGTAACTTTGGGGTTACTCTAATGGAAGATAGCACTTGTAAGTAACTTGAATACTAAATAACTGATGACGTACCAGTACATACTGTCTTGTGAAAGATATATCCAAAGGCGATGGAAGTTTCTCATAACGAGGAATGATAAGGATCGATCTGAATGTCCTTTAAAGAAATCAAATGGATTAAAGACATTAGGTATCAGTGGGAATTGATTTCTATCAATGAAAAAAGTTGCAGATTTGAGATACACCGGTATTTGAAGCCAAGTCTCCTGGTTAGTAGGCAAATGCAATGACTACTACCCTATCCGGATACCGTGGTCAGCACAACTTCACAGACAGAGTGCATTACGTATATGAGGGAGAAGGTTAGAAGATGTGCTTCACTCGGCGTGTAAGTGTAAACATTGGGATAAATATGCACTTTTACTATATATTGTGGTTTTAACAATTGACAACCATCATAGGAGTGCTACATATATAGGCATGCAAAGTTCCACAAGGTATATTTCAGCAATGTATATTTTTACTTGTACCAAACGTCTTTCTTATTTTATTTTTGACAAACCTGCGTGGCATGTGCAATGTTCTGTGAACTAAAATGTTAATGTGGCTTGAGTAATGAACGCACAATGGGAAATGACCTAGAACCAAAAAAGGTTTTTAAGTATCTGAAGATGACAATTTTACCTGTCCAAACCGATCAACGAAAAACCACTTCGAAAGCGATTTCAGATGTAAAAAATAATCAGATCCCTTTTTACTGCTCTCTGTAGTTTTGGTGCTATGTATCTGAAGGAAACGAACAAGGTGAGGCAATGGAGTAACATTTGGAGCAAGCACACTTGAAATTTCAGTCAGAGTGTAATGCATATTTGTATTCCATTCACTTGCTTAAGCCAAGTATTATGCATATTTATGAAGTCGGGAATGCTCATTAGCAGCCAGGCTACATTAAATATTTAACAATTAAGCCTCACCAAGGAGCATTAGTGATGAAATTATAGGAGGAAATGTTGTGCAACCTTAGTAGGGACAAGATCAGACAGTTCGGGTGTAGGATCTTACAATCTGAGACAGTGTTCCGAGACAAACGCAATGTCAGCAAGCGTGACGTCAGATCCACCTAGCAGCAGCGATCTAAATGCCCAGTTGTGTGTGTGTGTGTGTGTGTGTGTGTTTGTAGGAAACGAGAGAAGTGTCCTTATTGGCTGAGGGAGAAAAGGGGGTTCTCTCTTGTCCAATTGGAGGACAGGGCGAGTTAGTCACGAGGAGCCGCTCAAAACGCGCGGTCAGGTAACCGGGACCGCTCTAAAAGAACGATCGAGAGTACGTATTTCAGTTGTTAAACAAGATAGAAAGTGAAATTATTAATTATCACAACGCCACGTGTCGTGGGCAGTTTCTATCATATGTAAAGTCAGAAAACTGAGTTAATGTGTTGTAAAGGGTCGAATATAATGGCGTAGCCTAGAGCCGCCATACCGCAAATTGTGATTCTGGGATGTGTGTGACAAAGCAACGTCTGTATTAAAACAAGTATAGTACAAACGCTTTTCACAATTAACAACTGGCATCCCTGAACACTCCACTTCAGCAGGATCACGACCTACATGGAACCTGGCGACTGAGTTCTACTACTCCACTACTGTGCGACGAGGGACTTACCGAAGCAGCAAGACACCAGAGAAGACCCAGAGAAGTACTTCCTTCTCAATGTCAATGAGGGTATTGCAAGGGGAAGCAGATTTAATCTCTCTCCGTGATTTCATCAAGTAAAATACCAGAATGGTTTCCTTGAAAAGCTGTCACCGATTTCCTTCCTTATCCCTCGAAAATTTGATCTTGTGCTTCCTATCTCAAAAACGGGCTTTGAAGACTTAGGTACCCTTCATTTCACTAAATCACTGCTGTATGGGACAAATTCCGTGGCTCATTCTGAAGTCGCATTCAAAAAGATGACCCTATAGGTCACAAAACGCAATGACGATCTTTTCGGTCGGGTAGGGATACGTATAACCCGAGCAATAGCCCGTTTGTTTGATATTTCAGTTACGTTCTCACAAATATGTACATACAATGCTGTGTAAATCTAAATATCCGCTGGAGCTTTCTCTTTCCAGACAAACAAAGTTTATTTGATTAAGAAAACGTTCTGCAGCCAGATATTACATTGTACCTTTCAGTTTCGATTCACAGAACAAAACAGTTTCTGGGAGGCAAAGTCAGACATTCTGGGAGTCAGAATTCGTAAATATTGAAATATTTCGCTGTAACCTCGATTTTATTTGTGCTTTGATTCCAGAATAAATCCTGAGGTAGTTGTTACACTGATAAACATTTAAACGTAGTACCATATGAGAGCCTTGTTCCCGCAGATATGGAAGTTTATTTATGCTACATTATGATCTGATGCTCCTGATTACACTCTACGATGTGTCACGCTTTCGGTAACACAACAAGTAGTAAAAATTTAGACAATAATTATGAAATGAAAACCACAATATCGCATATGCCCTTCATGAATCCTGTAGAACATAAGCGAATAGCGGTGTTCATTTATTATGGTGATTTACCATGAACTGACAGAAGAGTCTGTTAGCATGATGAACTATAATTACAGATTCGTAATGCTTTGGATTATGCTCATTTTCGCAACGCACAATAATACGTCAAAAAATGCACATCTGCCTTTATTCGTTAAGTGCATAATTCTCTGAGGATTGCCGACACCAATTAAGGTATAACAACCGTGCAAGGACAGAGAATGGCGAATGACCCTCACCATGTCCAAAGACATAGTGCGCATATTATCCTGACCGAAATCCACCGTGCCTGTCTTGTGATTTTTGCGGTATGTACATGTCCAGCGAAGGTACCGTTAAAGGTAAGAAATAAATTGAAGTAGGAACAACTTTTGTTGGTATACTTTATTTGATTTTCAAAGACATAAACCTACGCAGACGTATTATATCCCCGAGTAGAGATTTCTGTTATAGTGAAAGCATTTTGTTTATAGAAATGCCTTAATTAGCAATATAAAAATTTCAATATTAGTTAAAGTGATGATACGGAGACTTATAAAGCTTTTGTGAATTGTGTTTCCCAGGAAGAAATCATATTATTGTTCTGACGCTTTTGAGTCCAAAGCCTTGATGAAGCAGTTCTCCTTGCTACTCTAAATCTGAATAGCTGTTGCAGCCGAAATTCACTTTTACTCAAGTCTTCGTCTCCCTCTGAAATTTTTACCCAACATCTTCCTTTACTATTAAATTAAGTTCTCCTGTATGCCTCATGGTGTGTTCTATTAACAAGTCCCTTGCTTTAGGCAAACAGTGTCAAATTTCATTTCCCTAGATTCGATTTAACATATTATTTATTCGATATAGAAATCTAAAGAGTGTTATTCTGTAGCACTAGATTATAAAAATATCTATTCTTATCTGGTCTGTACTTTTACTGGCCACGATACAGTTTAACATATGGCTACGTCGTACAAAGGCTTACAGAAAATATTCCCAAACTTTTTCGGACTGAAAATCATTTCTAGCAACTGCAGCTCTGAATTTAAACGCTCAATACTTCTGCCATTTCCAAATAGTTTGTCTAAACTAATAAAACCTCTACACTACTTTCAATATTTCATTCCATAGTCAGATCCTCTTGGACTAAGAGCATTTAGTTTGTCTACACGTTGTTAGTATGTTTGTAGCCTATAGGTGCTCAAAGGTGAAGGTTATCAGCACCCTACATTTTGTTACCTTGTTCCATTCTTGTTGATGTTTACGTTGTAACATTATTTCAGGAGAGTATCCATGTTGTTCAGCCGATCTTCCAAGTCTTTTCCAGTCCGTCATGATCAGAATGTCATCGGCAAATTCGAACTTTTGTTTCTTTCTACGACTTTAGATTCTCTATCCAAATTTCTTGATGAGTTCACTTACTCACTGCGCAAAGTACAGACTGGCTGCCATGAGAATGTAATTCTGTCCCTTCTTAAGTAGTCCTGCCCCTTTGTGCATATCGACTCTAATAACTTCAGTGTGGTTTCCGCACAAGGTGTCTATAAAATTACGCTGCCTTTGTTTGCTCCCAGCTGCCTTCACGATTTTCAAAAACGTGTAGCAATAAACAGTGTAAGCATATTTCTCTAAATCTACAAATATTATATGTATGTGAGTTTCTTTACTCATTCTACTCTATATGTTAAATAATATGGTCAATATTGCCTTGGTTGCTCCTTTTATTTTTCCAGAAACAAACTGATCCTCCTCAAAGTTAGCTTCTACCAGTTATTCCATTCTGAAATTAGTTTATTTTATGGTTTTCATACTGTCACCTATTAAAATGACGATTCGATCATATTCCCACATGTTGACACTATTGGTATTTTTTCAGCCCGTCTTGAAGTTTGTGGATCTCGTATGTCCTGCATAAAACTGGGATATAATTGGGATGTTTAGTGCTTGAAAAAATTGTAACATTACTCAGGTAACTATTTCTACTACACTGTTCTGATCATACATTCTTCTGGCAAATTCTTATCGGGTTATTGCATCCCCTGCCTAATTTCATCTACTTCTTCTTCACCCATAATACAATAGTGTGATAAACTTAAGAACTAAGTCAATTTCTCATGACGAGTCATTCTGAAGTCACATACTCAATTAAATCTGAACGGTACACAGAACGAACTGCTACGGTATAGTACAGTACTGAAAGTAACTGAAAGAAGTGTTAAATGAGATGAACATCAGAAATTGCATTTGTTAAATGACATTAATTACAATGAAGTCCGCTGGTGGTTACAAAAGGTAAGGTGTGGTTATTAAAAGGGTGTGCGTTCGCTATGGATAGCAGTGCATGCTCGGCAGTGTGATCCTATGTTTATCAAGAGGTAGGTCAGGAGTTATCGTTGTAGGGTTTTCCATTCCTTCACCACTGCTGTTCACCTCTGCTGGATGGTCGTTGGTCTATGCTGACTGGAATGTGGTTATCGTCTCAGCAAAGCTTGGTAACCTGCACAGGCCCAATTAAGAAGTCACTCAGAAAACAAAATGTTTTGACAAGGACGATTGTTAAAGTAACTACACCCATACCATCTGGAATTAGGCTCACTGCTACAGACACTAATGCCATCATATCCTCAACCACTGATTTCCATCTTTGAGGCTCGACATATACAGAACGGCTCATGAGGGGAGGGGGGGGGGATGATGGGAGGGGGGGGGGGAGATATATTTCAGCAATATGGCTCCATCAAGCCAGTTCATCAGCTCATGTGGCAGCGGTAACATGTCTGATCGCCGGTATATTGTGTCATTTAGACACTAGGAAACAGCTGTGCACGAGTGGACTTTAGTATCTATACCAGTAAAGTTATAAAACCTACGAATATTGTCACCCATATAGCATCAACCTCTGCACTACTCATATTTCTTGTAAACTTTCTAAAGCCAGGATTGACCACATAAAGCATAAGTTGTCATTGTGACACTGAAAATAATAACGGGCCGTTTTTCAGCACTGTCCTCTGGAGGAGGAATGTAGGATGACACTCCATTTAAAGGCTCTAAGACCTGTGACTGACTGTCAAGATGAATGACTCGACAGAGTTACTTACCAGGACCTCATTTCTGCATTTCAGGAAATTGGAACAGTATGAAATTCGAGGTAAGGTCATTGAAACATAGAACAATTGAGGTGCGCTGTAATGCCATATCATGTCCCCCACCCTATACATCTCTCTTCACTAAGAAGCCATCATGCATTGGGGCTTCACAATTTTGCAGAATAATATTTCAGTGCAGTTCATGGCGATATACTGCAGAAAATTAACAGCTTAACGAAGTGCCATTTCCCAACTGGGTGGACGTGCATTTAGGTAAAGGAAAGTATCTTGGTGCCTGACTGTACTACTCTTAATATGGAAATATGACATTGTATCCTCAAATGCACCCAAAGATTACAGGGTAAGGTGACTAACTTTTGCTTGTCTGCTCTAAAAGGACAGCCTAGGAAACTCTTTCTGGTTAGGTAATTTCTAAAATTGTCAAAGAGGGCGGAGGAGCGTATAGAGGTTCAGGGCACTCTCTCGTCCTAGGGATGGGAAATTTCCCCTAAAGGCGGAAGAATCAGCAATGATCAACGATATGAGGATGCAGAAGGCAATGGAAACCACTGCATTAGCCGGCCGTGGTGGTCTCGCGGTTCTGGGCGCGCAGTCCGGAACCGTGCGACTGCTCCGGTCGCAGGTTCGAATCCTGCCTCGGGCATGGATGTGTGTGATGTCCTTAGGTTAGTTAGGTTTAAGTAGTTCTAAGTTCTAGGGGACTGATGACCACAGCAGTTGAGTCCCATAGCGCTCAGAGCCATTTGAACCATTTTTGAAACCACTGCATTAAAGACACGTAACGTGTATCCACAGGACATGTGGCCTGTAGTTGAAGAAGTGTCATGATGATCTCTCCATTGGGAAAAGATTAGGGAACAGTCCCCCATTCGGATCTCCGGGAGGGGACAGCCAAGGGGGAGGTTACCAAGGGAAATGCAAAGGCTCAATCTAGATACAGTGGAAGGAAGACAAGGATTTCTGGTCAGATGAGTATCGGGTAATATCAACAGCAGCAGAAAATGGTATAACAGGTGTAGGATTCGTTATGAATAGGAAGGTAGGGCAGAGGGTGTGTTACTGTGAACAGTTCAGTGACCGGGTAGTTCTAATCAGAATCGACAGCAGACCAACACCGACAACGATAGTTCAGGTATATATGCCGACGTTGCAAGCTGAAGATGAACAGATAGAGAAAGTGTATGAGGATATTGAAAGGGTAGTGCAGTATGTAAAGGGGGACGAAAATCTAATAGTCGTGAGCGACTGGAATGCAGTTCTAGGGCAAGGAGTAGAAGAAAAAGTTACAGGAGAATATGGGCTTGGGACAATTGGGACAAGGAATGAAAGAGGAGAAAGACGAGTTCAGTTATGTAACAAGTTGGAGCTAGTAATAGCGACTACCCTGTTCCAGAATCACAAGAGGAGGAGGTATACTTGGAAAAGGCCGGGAGATACAGGAAGATTTCAACTAAATTACATCGTGGTCAGACAGAGATTCCGAAATCAGATACTGGATTGTAAGGCGTACCCAGGAGCTGATATAGATTCAGATCACAATACAGTAGTGATGAAGAGTAGGCTGAAATTCAAGACATTAGTCAGGAAGAATCAATACGCTAAGAAGTTGGATACGGAAGTCCTAAGGAATGACGAAATACGTTTGAAGTTCTATAACGCTATAGATACAGCAATAAGGAATAGCGCAGTAGGCAACACAGTAAAAAGGGCCATCACAGCAGTTGGGAAAGAAAACAAAGGTACAAAGAGGGTATCTGCGAAGAAACAATGGGTAACAGAAGAAATACTTCAACTGATTGATGAAAGGAGGAAGTACAAACATGTTCCGGGAAAATCAGGAATACAGAAATACAAGTAGATGAGGAATGAAATAAATAGGAAGTGCAGGGAAGCTAAGATGAAATGGCTGCAAGAAAAATGTGAAGGCATCGAAAAAGATATGATTGTCGAAAGACCGACTCAGCATACAGGAAAGTCAAAACAACATTTGGTGACATTAAAAGCAACGGTGGTAACATTAAGAGTGCAACGGGAATTCCACTGCTAAATGCAGAGGAGAGAGCAGATAGGTAGAAAGAATACATTGAAAGCCTCTATGAGGGTGACGATTTGTCTGATGTGATAGAAGAAGAAATAGGAGGCGATTTAGAAGAGATAGGGGATCCAGTATTAGAATCGGAATTTAAAAGAGCTTTGAAGGACTTACGGTCAAATAAGGCAGAAGGGGTAGATAGCATTTCATCAGAATTTCTAACATCATTAGGGGAAGTGGCAAGAAAACGACTATTCACGTTGGTGTGTAGAATATATGAGTCTGGCGACATACCATCTGACTTTCGGAAAAGCATCATCCACACAATTCCGAAGACGGCAAGAGCTGACAAGTGCGAGAATTATCGCACAATCAGCTTAACAGCTCACACATCGAAGCTGCTTACAAGAATAATATACAGAAGAATGGAAAAGAAAGTTAAGAATGCGCTAGGTGACGATCAGTTTGGCTTTAGGAAAAGTAAAGGGACGAGAGAGGCAATTCTGACGTTACGGCTAGTAATGGAAGCAAGGATAAAGAAAAATCAAGACACGTTCATAGGATTTGTCGACCTGGAAAAAGCGTTCGACAATATAAAATGGTGCAAGCTGTTCAAGATTCTGAAAAAAGTTGAGGTAAGCTATAGGGAGACACGGGTCATATAAAATATGTACAACAACCAAGAGGGAATAATAAGAGTGGACGATCTAGAACGAAGTGCTCGTATTAAGAAGGGAGTAAGACAAGGCTGTAGCCTTTCGGCCCTACACTTCAATCTGTACATCGACGAAGCAATGATGGAAATAAAAGAAAGGTTCGGGAGTTGAATTAAAATACAAGGTGAAAGAATATCAATGATACGATTCGCTGATGACATTGCTATCCTGAGTGAAAGTGAAGAAGAATTAAATGATCCACTGAACGGAATGAACAGTCTGATGAGTACACAGTATGGTTTGAGAGTAAATCGGAGGAACACGAAGGCAATGAGATGTGGTAGAAATGAGAACAGCGAGAAACTTAACATCATGATTGATGGTGACGAAGTCAATGACGTAAAGGAATTCTGCTACCTAGGCAGTAAAATAACCAGTGACGGACGGAGCAAGGAGGACATAAAAAGCAGACTCGCTATGGCAAAAAAGGCATTTCTGGCCAAGAAAAGTCTACTAATATCAAATACCGGCCTTAATTTGAGGAAGAAATTTCTGAGGACTTACGTCTGGAGTACAGCATTGTATGGTAGTGAAACATGGGCTGTGGGAAAACCGGAACAGAAGAGAATCGAAGCATTTGAGATGTGGTGCTATAGACGAATGTTGAAAATTCTGTGGACTGATAAGGTAACGAATGAAGAGGCTCTACGCAGAATCTGAGAGGAAAGGAATATGTGGAAAACACTGATAAGGAGAAGGGACAGGATGATAGGACGTCTGCTAAGACATGAGGGAATGACTTCCATGGTACTAGAGGGAGCTGTAGAGGGCAAAAACTGTAGAGGAAGACAGAGATTGGAATACGTCAAGCAAATAATTGAGGACGTAGGTTGCAAGTGCTACTCTGAGATGAAGAGGTTAGCACAGGAAAGGAATTCATGGCGGGCCGCATCAAACCAGTCAGTAGACTGATGACTAAGAAATTAATTAGTGGAGGCTGGCGCAGCCATGACGGTAACGACAAGGCAATCATTATGGTCCACGGCATGGTGATAGAGCTTTCTACAGACCAGGATGAGATGACTGTGACAGTTGAGAAGTAATTAACCTAAGACTACTTCCACACAATTTAGATATTCCTCTGGGAAATTGAAACAGATAATAAATGCTGTGTGGCCCTTCTGAATATGGTAGATAAGAATCACATGCAAGCGTAAAAATTTCTTATACTTATGTACTTCATCTGCATCAGAATTACTGAATTCCAATTTCGTCTCTTTGCCAAGAGGTTGGAATTTTGATATATTATTCAAATTTGATTCAGTTTAGCAAGTACATCCACGTCACATACAGTGCAATGTCATTATTCAGGCGACCAATGAACAAAACATCTGATAAGCGAATTATGCAAGGAAAATTTATTATTATGGGAAACAATTGTATATGAATTACTATTTACATATCCTGTTCTCCGGTATTAGAGTCCATTCCCGAGACTCTTGGGGTTGAGAATGGCGTCATGTTTTGTGTTGCCAAATTATCAACCATCTCATCTTGTACTGTATGAGTGACTGTGGCATCAGTCCATTAACACTTTTCGTTATGGTCATCGAGTGATCAGCAAACAAGGGTAACGTCTGATAAGAAATGTGTGCAAGAGAAAATAACTAATGGAGGAGCACTTTCCTCCGCAATCATTCTGCAGCTTTAGGGCTGAAAATGTCGTCATAGAATATACTACCATGAGTTGTAACAGGCAGATATCGATGTCTTGATTGGTCCTAAGTACACTACTGATCATTTAAAAATAGCTACAACGAGAAGATGATAAACCGGTATTCATTGGCCAAATATTTTATACTAGAACTGACATGTGATTACATTTTCACGCAATACGGGTGCATAAAATCCTGAGAAAGTGACCAGAACAATCACCTCTGGTCGTAATAACGGCCATGTTAGCCTAGGCATTGAGTCACATAGATCTTCGATGGCGTGTACAGGTACAGCTGCCAATGCAGTTTCAACACGATACCACAGTTCATCAAGAGTAGTGACTGGCGTATTGTGACGAGCCAGTGGCTCGGTCACCATTGACCAGACGTGTTCAGTTGGTGAGTGATCTGGAGCATGTGCTGGCCAGAGCAGAAGTCGATCATTTTCTGTATCCAGAAAGAACCGTACAGGACCTGCAACATG
The DNA here is from genome assembly GCF_023897955.1 of Schistocerca gregaria. Lineage (NCBI taxonomy): Eukaryota > Metazoa > Arthropoda > Insecta > Orthoptera > Acrididae > Schistocerca > Schistocerca gregaria. Next base: position 410,288,434 of record NC_064925.1, read on the forward strand.
CGGTCGTGCATGAAATATCGGGATTCGCAGGGATCGAATGCAGGTTAGAGCCACGGGTCGTAAAACTTATGAACTGTAACGTCCACTGTTCAAAGGGCCGTCAATGCGAACAAAAGATAACCGAGACGTGTAACCAATAGCACATCATACCATCACGCCGGGTAATACGTCAGAATGGCGATGATGAATACAAGCATCCAATGTGCGCTAACCGCGATGTCGCCAAACACGGATGCGACCATTATGGTGCTGTAAACAGAACCTGGATTCGTCAGAAAAAAGATGACCTTTTACCATTGGTTTATGCAGGTTCGTCGTTGAGTACACCATGACAGGCGCTCCTGTCTGTGATGCAGCGTCAAGGGTAAACGCAGCCAAGGTCTCCGAGCTGATAGTCCATGCTGCTGCAAACGTTGTCGAACTGTTCTTGTAGATGGTTGTTGTCTTGCAAACGTTCCAATCTGTTGACTCTGGGATCGAGACGTGGCTGCACGATCCGTTACAGCTAAGCGGATAAGATGCGTGTCATCTCGATTGCTAGTGATACGAGGCCGTTGGGATCCAGCACGGCGTTCCGTATTAGCCTACTGAACCCACAGATTCCATATTCTGCTAATAGTCATTGGCTCTCAACCAACACGAGTAGCAATGTCGTGATACGATAAACGGCAATCGCGATAGGCTACAATCAGACCTTTATCAAAGTCGTAAACATGATCGTACGCTTTTCTCCTCCTTACAAGAGGCATCGCATTAATGTTTCACCAGGCAACGCCGGTCAATTGCTGTTTGTGTTCGAGAAATCAGTTGGAAACTTCCCTCATGTCAGCACGTTGTAGGTGTTCCCAGCGGTGCCAACCTTGTTGGAATGCTCTGAAAAGCAAATCATTTTCATATCACAGCATCTTCTTCCTGTCGGTTAAATTTCGTGTCTGTAGCATGCCATCTTCATGGTGTAGCAATTTTAATGACCAGTAGCGTATTTATGAGAAGAATAAAGATGGCAACATGTAAGTTTTAATTGTAAATACAGTTAGTCACGCAGACGTACATAGAGAGAACCATATTATTTACATATAACATTACTTGCAGGTGGCTGACAGGGCTCCGTTGTAATCGATGATTTACGTACAGCCGATGGTCTGGACTCGGTCAAATGCATTTCCATAAGAAGTACAATGAAAATCCATTCCAAAGTTACAAGTTCTTCTTTAGATGACTCGTTTCAGGTTGGGACCCATCTTCAAATCATCGTAATATAGATAAAATGGTATTGCAGGACATGCAAAATCCATGTCAAAAACGTGCAAAAAACAGTTATAGTACATATACATAACTGCATACTTTTTGAGTTAACATTCAGATAACTGTATATGGTTAACTATATGCGCTGTAAGGGTTCGTTTGCATACTTTTGGCACCGTGCTTGCATTTTCGGAATTGCCGTTTTTGATTACATCTACATCTACATCAACGTGATTACTCTGATATTCACAATAAAGAGCCTGGGAGAGGGTTAAATGACCTAAAATTGGTCCTGGCCCGAAACTAGTGATCGAGTGAACAGAAAGAGTGAAACAGAAAGGTGAAATACGCAGCTTTGAACTGGTTTTTCAATGTATTGATCAACAGAAATTGGTGACCCGCAGCCAATCCAGCGTGCTGGTAGTTCGCATTTTCTTAAGACGAAGTTTGCTCAAAATCCCTCGAAAAAAAACCATGTCACATAACTTATGTATCAAGTACACTACAGGAAATTGAAATAAGAACACCGTGAATTCATTGTCCCAGGAAGGGGAAACTTTATTGACACATTCCTGGGGTCAATTACATCACATGATCACAGTGACAGAACCACAGGAACATAGACACAGGCAACAGAGCATGCACAATGTCGGCACTAGTACAGTGTATATCCACCTTTCGCAGCAATGCAGGCTGCTATTCTCCCAAGGAGACGATCGTACAGATGCTGGATGTAGTCCTGTGGAACGGCTTACCATGCCATTTCCACCTGGCGCCTCAGATCGTGCTGGACGTGCAGACCGCGTGCGTGAGACGACGCTTCATCCAGTCCCAAACATGCTCAATGGGGGACAGATCCGGAGACCTTGCTGGCCAGGGTAGTTGACTTACACCTTCTAGAGCACGTTGGGTGGCACGGGATACATGCTGACGTGCATTGTCCTTTTGGAACAGCAAGTTCCCTTGCCGGTCTAGAAATGGTAGAACGATGGGTTCGATGACGGTTTGGATGTACCGTGCACTATTCAGTGTCCCCTCGACGATCACCAGAGGTGTACGGCCAGTGTAGGAGATCGCTCCCCACACCATGATGCCGGGTGTTGGCCCTGTGTGCCACGGTCGCATGCAGTCCTGATTGTGGCGCTCACCTGCACGGCGCCAAACACGCATACGACCATCATTGGCACCAAGGCAAAGCCACTCTCATCGCTGAAGACGACACGTCTCCATTCGTCCCTCCATTCACGCCTGTCGCGACACCACTGGAGGCGGGCTGCACGATGTTGGGGCGTGAGCGGAAGACGGCCTAACGGTGTGCGGGACCGTAGCCCCGCTTCATGGAGACCGTTGCGAATGGTCCTCGCCGATACCCCAGGAGCAACAGTGTCCCTAATTTGATGGAAAGTGGCGGTGCGGTCCCCTACGGCACTGCGTAGGATCCTACGGTCTTGGCGTTCATCCGTGCGTCGCTGCGGTCCGGTCCCACGTCGACGGGCACGTGCACCTTCCGCCGACTACTGGCGACAACATCGATGTACTGTGGACACCTCACGCCCCACGTGTTGAGCAATTCGGCGGTACGTCCACCCAGCCTCCCTCATGCCCACTATACGCCCTCGCTCAAAGTCCGTCAACTGCACATACGGTTCACGTCCACGCTATCGCGGCATGCTACCAGTGTTAAAGACTGCGATGGAGCTCCGTATGCCACGGCAAACTGGCTGACACTGACGGCGGCGGTGCACAAATGCTGCGCAGCTAGCGCCATTCGACGGCCAACACCGCAGTTCCTGGTGTGTCCGCTGTGCCGTGCGTGTGATCATTGCTTGTACAGCCCTCTCGCACTGTCCAGAGCAAGTATGGTGGGTCTGAGACGCCGGTGTCAATGTGTTCTTTTTTCCATCTCCAGGAGTGTAGATTGGCCTCGTTTTTGGGTAGGTGTATACACAGCTAGCAGATGGACCTTGGAAATAATGCCTTTATGTGTGCATCTGTTTGGTTCAGCCTAATTGTGCAACAAATTATGTTGACAAGGTACAAAGTTTTGGTAACGAAAAATTATAACAACCATCTACCAACTTCTGTATTAAGAATGATAACGATATTCTACGAAACTCATGTGGCAACAAGGACCACTCGTAGTCCTACTTCGCCAATACATGATAATGATAAGGGACAACCATCTGCTCAATAAATTATAACGATGAGGAAAAGTATCGCTCTACGCTAATTCATGGTTGTGTCTGTGTATGTAGGGGGAATGGATGCTGACTTCATTACACAACACTGGATCACATTGAATGCCCTGGATCGTGACTGTAGGGATGGAGACTATGATGTAGAACAGGCCAGACTGTGGTGTGTGTGTGTGTGTCTGTGTGTGTGTGTGTGTGTGTGTGTGTGTGTGTGTGTGTGAGAGAGAGAGAGAGAGAGAGATAGAGAGAGAGAGAGAGAGAGTGAGTGTGTGTGTCTGTGTGTGTGTGTGTGTGTGTGTGTGTGTGAGAGAGAGAGAGAGAGAGAGAGAGAGAGAGAGAGAGAGAGAGAGAGAGAGAGTGAGGGAAGGTGGGGCTCCTGTGGCTCATATCTCCCTGCTATCTCTGATGTGGTCGATGTGTGGAGCTTTGAAACATTCACAGAAGCTAAATGAACATTTGGTAATGATATTGCTGGAGTTGGGCCTTTTATGCAGCACTTACTGGCTTTGGGAGCTGTCAACATGTGACATACCTCTTTCTAATGATGTGATGAATACATGGTCAAAATTCTGTCTCCTGTATTGGATGAACATCACACCTAGAAGAGGGTGTACGAGGGTTGGAACTTCCAGAGTGGCCACTTTTTATTCTCAACCGATACAAAAGAGTTACGTGTTTGGACCTGTGACTGTCCTTCAAAGTAGTCATCAGCGTTGTGTAGAACCCGTTGACAGAGTGTGGAAGGTGCAGTATACCGCTAGCAGATCCTGTTCTGTTGATGGTGCGAATGGAGCGGTCTATTGGCTGTCGAATCGCTGACACAGTTCTGAAGCGAACGCCACGAAGCCAAAAACGAAACTCCAATCCAACGAATGGCGTCATCATGGGTTGCCTCGAAAGTCGAAAGTGCGTCAGGGCATCAGTGTGGTGAAAGTTATGGTGATTATAGTGCACGACTGTAATGGTGTTATCCTAACGTATTACGTTCTTCCACGGCAGACTGTCAGTGCACAGAACTACAGTTCGTTTCTGGAGCATCACCTACGACCAGGGTTGTGATGAAACGGCGACCCTTTCTGTGCAACCCACACATCATTTTGGACGACAATGCGCGGGCGCAAGCTGTGTCCGCCCTGTTCGGTCGATGAAACGGTCGATGAAACTGGGAAGTACTGTACCATCCCCAGTACTCCCCGGACTTAAGTCATTGCGACATTGATTTGATTCTGAAGATAAAGGAACCACTTTGGGGCATTCGCTTCAGAACTGTTCCAGAAATTCGACAGGCAGTAGACCGCTCCACTCGCACCATCAGCAGAACAGGCTCTGCTAACGGTATACTACGCCTTCCTCATCGCTGGCAACGGTCTCTACACAACACTGATGACTACTTTGAAGGACAGTAACAGGTGCAAACATATAACTTTTTTGTGTCGGTTGTGAATAAATAGTTGCCACTGCTTAAGTTCCTCCCCTCGTACACATCCAGTGAATAAAATTGTCACCACATAACTTTGCCCATATTTACAAACCGTACCAGCAAACGTGTAAGGAACCTTGTTCAAATATATCAGTGGTGCTTGTTCAGAACTTACTGGCGAGGGGATGTGGACTGAAGAACTAAGGAAATTACTATAATAACACAATTGTTACTTTAAAAATGGAAGACATAATTTTTCACTCAACTTAGAAGTAATTTTACGTTGTATGTATTACGTATAACAATGTTTTCTTCTTCTTTTCTTGTTCTTCTCCCTCTTCCTCTTCTACATACTTTTGCATGAGCAACTAGAGAGACGGCGCTTATACAATTCAGGTTCTGAATTGTTGTGTGCTTCTAAATAGCAAACATCCACAAAGCCTTCTCACTATCTTTCATATACACTTTTGTGTCTATGGGATCAAACATTTGATCTCAGTATTCTATTCCGGGTGAACGCAGCATGTTCTGCATGAACTATAACATAGTTTCTTGTGTCTCGGCACACTTGGCATCTCTGAATGGTTTCGGTGATGTACTATTTGGAAGAACATTGTGATAACATTTGTGAATGTCATGAAGGGAGTATCCTTAAGTACGACCTGTCTTCATTCATCGAAGAAACCATGAATGACTGTAATGATGTTTGCACTTTAAGGTGTCGTCATGAATTGACTCAGGTGAGATCAGTAAATTTATACAGCTCGTCGCACAATTCACGTGAGTGGTAAATCATGTAGTAATTATGAGGATACTGCACTTCATTTTAGGAAATTCCTTGGTGATTCTTCGTTACATATATCTATCGTCTATTATGTCACAGTTTCATTCTCCTTTAAGGCATTTTTTTCTCTGGACCGGGTATACATCATCTTTAACACCTTCATAGCAAGGAGGGAGGAACCTTGCATTCATAGCAAACGGTAGACTGTAAGTGTTATTACCCCAATTCAGCTGTACATTATCATTTGGCATTGTTTAGTTTACAACTGTGAAATTTGCCTGAATTATTTATCAGTCCCCCTTTCTTGTATGTTTTTGGTGCCAATATAATGAATCAAGGCATTTCATAACTGAACAGCTGTTTCAGTATCTCATGTTTGCGTGGATGTAATAAGCAGTATGGGATATCCAAAGAGTTCCCATTAAATGGAAGTTAATTGAAGCTGAATACCAGCATTCAATGCCTTTAAAAATATTAATAGTTCCTTATTGGTCATAAAATTTGAGACGTTTTCCATTCTAATATGTTTTTGGTTATCAGTTGCTCCTTATCAGAGTTATTATCTGTTGCGGTTAATATCAGCATAACATTTTGTATTGTATTCATTATGCACTTCACGTCCTTGATGTATCCCATAAATATCTTGGGCGGTATATTTGCGCCAAAATGCTTGCTCTTACCTATAAATCTATCTATGAAACATATGATACTTTCTAAACAATTCAGGTAAAAATTTTATTTGGAAACGTATGTTTTAATGATTCATGTGATTACAACGTTCCTTGTGTGGTCAGTTTCAACATCATTCTGATACTACCCTGTTTCTTGTACCAGGAAAGCCAAAGCATTATGTGTACACTGCAGTGTCGAAGTAGGAGTCCATATCTGTGACATATTTTTCCTTCCAAGTATAGGTGCTCCCTGCCGCCGTTGGATAAGCAGCTGCAGCAGCAAGTCGTATACTCCTAGCTCACTCATTTGTTGCATAATTTAATTTTTAATTTCTTTGCATGTTTTTGGTACTTGCATTATTTAATTCATAAATTTCGGGAGTATTATAGTATTTGAGAGTTGTAGCATCGCGTTTTAGTACCTGAATAGTGTAAAATCGCGTAGTCTCCTTCCGCCGCCGAGCAGTGTGTCAGCAGTGCGCAAGTAGCAGCATTACTGCATTTACTAGGCAATCTTGTATTTTAATAACCGTTTAAATTTTGTGTCGATTTGTTTGCGCTCTGTGTAGATTAGTTCAGACTTTCTTTCCGCAACAGTTTTTAGCCTGGATAGCGACTGCAACTGCTGTGTTCGGATGCAGGCTGAGTTGGCATCCCTTCGCTCCCAGCTTCAGGCAGTGTTGCCTTCGGTCACACAGCTTGAGGCTGTTGCCAATGGGCATCACTGTGGGGGTCCGGATGGGAGTTTGTCGGGGACGGCCAGCTCGTCCCACGCATCCCCCGATCGGACTACGACTGTGGCTACCCGGGATACTGCCCACATTGAGGCCGATCCCTCACCTGTTGTAGAGTGGGAGGTCGTCTCGAGGTGTGGCAGGGGGCGAAAGGCATTCTGGAGGGCTGAACGGAAGGCCTCTCCAGTTTGTCTGACGAACCGGTTTCAGGCTCTGTCTCAGGCTGATACTGATCTTCGGCCTGACATGGCTGCTTGTCCTGTTCCAGAGGTTGCCCCTCAGTCTACAAGATCCGGCCGGTCGCAAAGGGTTGCTGGTAGTTGGGAGCTCTAACGTCAGGCGCGTAATGGGGCCCCTTAGGGATATGGCAGCAAGAGCGGGGAAGAAAACCAATGTGCATACCTTGGGGAGTCATTCCAGATGTGGAAAGGGTCCATCCGGTTGCCATGAAGGGTACAGGGTGCACTCATCTGCAGTTGGTCGCTCATGTCGGCACCAATGATGTTTGTGGCTATGGATCGGAGGAAATCCACTCTGGCTTCCGGCGGCTATCTGATTTGGTGAAGACTGCCAGTCTCGCTAGCGGGATGAAAGCAGACCTCACCATCTGCAGCATCGTCGACAGGACTGACTGAGGATCTTTGGTACAGAGCCGAGTGGAGGGTCTGAATCAGAGGCTGAGACGGTTCTGCGACTGTGTGGGCTGCAGATTCCTCGACTTGCGGCATAGGGTGGTGGGGTTTCGGGTTCCGCTGGATAGGTCAGGAGTCCACTACACGCAACAAGCGGCTACACGGGTAGCAGGGGTTGTGTGGCGTGGGCTGGGCGGTTTTTTGGGTTAGATGGCCTTGAGCAAGTACAGAAAGGGCAACAGCCTCAACGGGTGCGGCGTAAAGTCAGGGCATGCGGGGACCAAGCAGCAATCGGTATTTTAATTGTAAACTGTCGAAGCTGCGTTGGTAAAGTACCGGAACTTCAAGCTCTGATAGAAAGCACCGACGCTGAAATCGTTATAGGTACAGAAAGCTGGCTGAAGCCAGAGATAAATTCTGCCGAAATTTTTACAGTTACAGACGGTGTTTAGAAAGGATAGACTGCAGGCAACCGGTGGTGGAGCGTTCGTCGCTGTTAGTAGTAGTTTGTCCTGTAGTGAAGTAGAAGTGAATAGTTCCTGTGAATTATTAAAGGTGGAGGTTACACTCAACAACCGAGCTAGGTTAATAATAGGCTCCTTTTACCGACCTGACGACTCAGCACCATTAGTGGCAGAACAGCTGAGAGAAAATTTGGAATACATTTCACATAATTTTTCTCAGCATGTTATAGTCTTAGGTGGAGATTTCAATTTACCATATATAGACTGGGACCCTCAAACGTTTAGGATGGGTGGTAGGGACAGAGCATTATACTGAGTGCACTATAAGAAAATTACCTCTAGCAATTAAACTGAGAACCGACTCTTGGAGATAACATCTTGGACCTACTGATAACAAACAGACCTGAACTTTTCGACTCTGTATGTGCAGAACAGGGAATCAGTGATCATAAGGCGGTTGCGGCATCTCTGAATATGGATGTTAATAGGAATATAAAAAAAGGGAGGAAGGTTTATCTGTTTAGCAAAACTAATAGATGGCAGATTTCAGACTACCTAACAGATCAAAACGAAAATTTCTTTTCCGACACTGACAATGTTGAGTGCGTTTCGTCACAGGGTTATTTGGTAACCGTGATAGCGTTACGGAGATGTTTAACAAACTCAAGTAGCCGACTCTGCAAGAGAGGCGCTGTGCATCGCGGTGTAGCTTGCTCGCCAGGTTTCGAGAGGGTGCGTTTCTGGATGAGGTATCGAATATATTGTTTCCCCCTACTTATACCTCCCGAGGAGATCACGAATGTAAAATTAGAGAGATTCGAGCACGCACGGAGGCTGTTAGACAGTCGTTCTTCCCGCGAACCATACGCGACTGGAACAGGAAAGGGAGGTAATGACAGTGGCACATAAAGTGCCCTCCGCCACACACCGTAGGGTGGCTTGCGGAGTATAAATGTAGATGTAGATGTAGATGTAGGTAGATGTTGGCTGGAATTGTTAAGGCATCGTGTTTTGAGTATGAATGATAATCTCATCATTATTAGTAAATGTTATATAAGCCAAAGGTTTGTAGGAGAAGTATTCCTGATGTACAATTTGCTCAAAATACCGAACTAATGTTTTTATATCAAATGATACCATTGCGTGGATTGAAGCTTATTAATATAAGGAAGTTTTAATTCTCACAGGTTATCACAATATTCTTCTGCTGTGCAGTGATGTACTGTGGTCTGTGTGCATTGGTTTCATGTCATACACGTATCACACAACTGCTGCTGCAAGAGTAAACATACTACAATTTCCTCGCCCTGAATAACGAATACATGCCCATCTTGCCTATGATATTCGACTCCAAATGGTCTAATATTTCTACAGTCACTGGAAGGTATGTGGCATGGGTGTGCACAACAGTGTTTTCCGTGGTACAACTATGGGGAAGAATCTGTAGATATGTAAATCAGTTTGTCGTTGAGTTACACATTCATTGTAATATACACTTGACCCAAATTGTGTTAACAGGTAGTATACACATTGGAGGTGACTCATAAAATTTATCAGCATTCTTCACGAAAACTTGATTCCTAGAGAAACCTCGTAGTGGTCTTGTTGAACTTCTGTGTCTGAAATCTGTTGTTTGTTCTGTCGTTGTTATCTTTGTTTTAACTCTTGAGTAGGAGCACATATGTATAAAAAGATCAATCACTAATAACATTGTTTTGGATCATTCAATTGTTATTTTACAATTGGGGACCCATAACTATTTCCTCATTATTCCTTTAGCTAACACACTATAAGCTATGTTGTCATACATCGAAGTGAGCAGCAGTAATAGAAAATAAACAGCGAGATAGGTAAAAAAAAATTATGATCCAGGCAAGAGAATGACCCAGATTCCAAGCTAGTGCCACGATCCCACTATGAGGTAGTTATCTATGAGATAATAGGTTATCAAATAAGTGGTTGACAGGGATCTGATGCAATTGCGTTGTTTAATGCTTCAAGTGGGTTGTCACTGTGGGGTCATAATTGTATGTGGCAACAGAGTGATATAATAAGAGGTTATTTCATTATTGTTTAATTAAAGAGTGATTTAGCTGATGTAATGTAAGTTTATTTTATCATTGTTTAGCTAAACAAAGAACAAATTATGATTTGGCTCATACTTGTCTAACTCGGTAACATAAATATAGCTATTACTTGCATATGTACAAAGTGTGCTGCACGCCTTTTCATGTTGTGGAAAACTGTATTCCTCCTCGAAAATTAAACATCTTGACGTTTGAATGTAACGCAAACCAGTTTACAGATTGTTTTATAAATGCGTTTAATTCATCAGTATCGTATGCACGAGAGGGTATTTCCTTGAAGTCTTTACCTCTTCCTAGACGTACTTTATTCTTTGTGTCAGTGACATTAGGAATCCTTTTGGCTGTTTCAGATCTGATCAATGCAATATTCCACTGCGTCTTGCTTAAAGTACCTAGCGGAAAGTAAAGTGCGTGTGGAACTGACGGCCATCTTTTAACATTAGAGTATATGATATTAAAACGTAACCTAAATTGATGTAATGATGTGCATCATGCCTGATTTTAATAAGTTGCCAGGAGAAAAAATGAGGCAAATGTGTCCACACCGATATCTATCGAAGTTTTTGTATTGCTGAAAATTGTAGAACACATACTTGTTGATAAAATAAGGCATAATTCTTCTAGTGGGTGAATGTATCCGAATGAATCAGTGTAATTAAGGTCATTAATTATTTTTTATTTTTTTTTTACTTTTTTAATAGAAGTCACACAGTAACGTGCAGGTTTTCCTGCTGCATAAATATTTACAATAACTCTTTAGAGTTCCTCCTGAGTTTAAGCATCGTATTCCACTTAAACACTCCACGACATATAGGAATGTGAAATTTTTTTACGATGTTTCTTAGATCAGTATTTGTAAATGCTTTATACATTAATACAGTTAGGAACATTTTTTGTGAAAAATTCAGGTCTGTTCTTGTATTACTTTTCATTCAGCAACCGATTCTGTCATCACACAGTATTATTCTTTCCATCATAATGATTCTTTTCGCCTCAGGCTGTTCTTGAACACATTTAGAATATTTCACTATTCGAGAGATGGTTGCTACTCTCTTGCCCAGTGATCCAATACGTGGAAGTGCCTCCATGACAGGAATTAGCATTTGGTTACTTACAACTGATGTTTCAGGGAGTGATAGAGCCCCTGGTGAAACTGATCCTCCCCATCTTTCTCCTTTCTGCTTCGGGGTATTTCTAGTTGCTGATACTGTCGACTGTATCCCATGGATTCTTTATTTAAGTGCAAAATGAGTGGTATTCGTAATTTGCGGGATATTTGTGTCAGAACCGAAATTAATCTTGGTATACACTGACTTATCAACTGCCATGAGGAAATTTCTAGCTCTATACCGTTCTCTTTCCCTAGAACATATCGTCTTAGATTCATAAGCTAAAATTCGATCTGCATCATGACATTATGCCAAATCTTTATTTGCAGTGTATGCAGTTTCATAATTTCAGTTTCAGCCTTAAAGTGTCGGTGCGAAAGTGATAATTAAACTGCCATAATTTTGACAATTTCAATTTGACTGGAATCGTCTTCCATACCACAATAACTTTGCACTATGACGGTACCCTTTTACGTACTAAACAGGTTTCGAAAAACTTATATCACCTCGTGTATATCTTCGTACTTGTAAAATTTCGTCAATGTCTGCCTTTGCGTTTAATATTTAGATTAACTTCAGAACGTGTCTAACATCCAGAATACTTACAATGCAACGTTTTTTAAACTGCGTCAACCATTGTGGATAGTGTCTTCATGTCACCCATAAGAGCTCTGCTATTGTTCTGCTCTTGAGAATTTACTCTCCTAATTCCTTCAATGACCAATGCAAGTAAGCTTCTACGGTTTTTGAGAAGTTTTTGTTTATTTTAATTTCCATATTGCAATGGTTCACATTTTCAAGAGTTTGAATTTTCGTACTATGTTTCTCGATATTATCATTCAATTAGGAACTCCTGTGACATGAATTTTTCAAAAGTTTGTTTTTCTTTTGTATTTATGTAGTATGACATTAGACTCTTTCGTTGATAGATTCAATTTTTAAATCAACGTACGTATATTAGAGACATGTGTAATCCCCTTCGAATGAATGCATGTCATGCATGCAAATTTCTCTGTGGTATGCAATATACTGACACATTTATGTATTATTACAGTATCTTCTAAGAAACAAACACTCAAAAATTTCTTATATATCACCTGACGTTAAGTTTTCTTGTTTTATCAATAACCATAAACATGCACTCATTGTGACTATCAATCTCCATGTTCAATAAACGCCATGTCAGTTTCTACATGTGCTTCATGAATGTGTTTCACTTTTTTACTGTCTTGTATGAAAGGGATATTAAGGTGTTATCTCTCATCAACTGGTTCAGAATCCTGGAATATGTCTGACTCAAATGAAAGACGTCCATAACCATATGATGACCGAAACATAAACATTTCCGTATTTGATCCTGGTGTTCCACCACAACATGGTCAAATATATTCATACAATTCGGCTCTGCGCTTTCTGTTGCTGAGATATCATTGTTTTCACTGAATGTGTTTTAAGTTACACCATCAATGCTCAGCAATATTTGCCCTAATAATTGGTATCTGTGTTGAAATAGTGTTTTAGAAAATATTTACTCATGCTCAAATCGAATCCAATCAGAATTTGTTAGCACTGCGATATAACATTTGTTGTGTAGCAGCTTAATCGGCCCACAATTCATATATTATCAGACAGGACTATACGATTCTTCTTATTCTTCTGGTCATTGGTGGCATTGCAGGACCAGTCAGTTACCATGAAGACCTTCAAATAAGGATGTTTCGTCAAATCAGCCTTGGTGATATCAATATGTCTACAAGGTATACAAGGAATTCTCTAAAGAAAAAAAGAAACATTCGTATGTGTTTAACTAACATTGTTTGTTCATGTACTCAGTAGCTGGATTTATGTAAATATGTAAATAATAATGTAGTTCTACACGTACATCTCGCATCCAGTTCATACATTTTTCCACATAGTGATGCACAGCCTTTGACATGAAACTGAGCAATTATCATTCCCAAAAGATGTAGAGTTAATTCTGTTAATTGCACCAAATTGGTCCATATTTTCTTAGAGACCCTACAGACACATGACTTCTAGCTTAGCAGTTTGTCTGTAGCATACTGAATCGTGTGAGTGGCGTAAATAAAATTTTTAAAAAGTATGCTGTTGCACACTAATGTACTCTCACCCACTAAAAATTTAGTACTTCGTGGGACGTCCTCTGCATGGATTATTTGATGTCTAATATCGCTAAAGGAGCTTGAGCATTTCCACTCTGAAGATGGCAGTAGTTTTCACTCAGGTGTCATATAGACAAATCTTCTCATACAAGGATAATGCCACTTCAATGTCACTACTCCCAGGATATTGGGAATAAGCACTACGCAGAAACTGCAATGTAACATCATTCCAACTTTAATGCATTTACCGTCACTTCTGTTTGACCTATGTGTTGACGTAAACTGAATTATTTTGACATCTGCAGGAAAAAGAAAACACTGGCAATGAGTTAAACCTACACTTATGATTACATCTATTTTTCATGATTGCTAATGCTTCAGTGACAGCATCTCTGAAGTGGGGAGGTGCGGTGCGCGTTTTGACATTTTGATACTTTTCATGCGACTGGAAAATTGCTTCATCAGGTACCGTTAAGAAGTAACATCTGAAACAGTGTATGCAACTTCAAAAATGTATAGCTGTATCTTCTATGCTCTTGGCTATAAAAAAAATACACATCTATAAAACTGCATACTCATTATAGTTTAGCCATTGGTAGCGAAACTACTATATTTTAGTGCAATTACGTCACTGGCTACGATTCAACCACTGCACATGATTATAAATTTTTAAATAGAAGCAAATGATGAGATGGTGAAATAAATCAATTTTATCAGAAATACTATGACTTTGTTATTACACTTTTTATACAGCCATCACACACAGGAACACTTATTCTGTCAGTTTCTTTATATTCCTCAAATTTGCTCTGTATTGCTGTCAAACGTATAAAGACAACCATTATGTGGGCATTCCATCAATAAGGTCTACTAGTACAGGTTTATTACCGGTGAGAGGTATGGTAGCAGAATTTGGTCCTGCCTGAATACATGACTTCTTGTGTTATTATAACTTACCCAGTCAGCCTGTGCAGTTGAGGCGTCAACTTGGCTGATTGTCATGTGGGGTAGCCAGATTGCATTCATGGTACTGCCAGGGATTTTTACTTGGTGGGAGAACTGGTGCTGAATTCATTCAGCTTCTTGAGGCCAATTGAGGCTCCATTCGGTCGATTAATGGTTGTCGCAAGGTCAAGAAACGTAACAAAACCAGGAGAGCAGTCTGCTGTCCATTTGCCCCTCCATGTTGCATCTGATGACGCCATTGAGAGCCAGAATGTGGATGTGTACCTACCTTACCTGTTACTCATCCGCACATACATTATCCTTACGGAAATGGCTCAAAAATTCATAAAATCGTCTTCGACATGCAGTTGCTATCCGCTCAGCCTCCTGTCGTAAGCGATAATAGCTTGTAAAAAAGCACACAAATTCACAAAGTTTGAGTGACGTAAATAAATCCACTACAAACAACCTCTACATGTTAACTTCAGTGTTAGAGCTCTCATGTTCAAATGTTCAAATTTGTGTGAATTCCTGAGGGTTCAAACTGCTGAGGTCATCGGTCCCTAGACTTATACACTTTGAAAACTAACCTACACTAAGGATGACACACACACATCTATGTCTGAGAGAGGACTCGTACCTTGGATGGGGAGGCTCTGCACATATTGATGGTGGGCGCCTTCTCGGTAAAAATGTAGATGTCTGCAGGGGGATGAGATGGATTACATTCTTTCATTATGTGACTCCCATGGTAATCCATTGCCTTTCATAAATATTCCCACTGTGTCCATGTATTTTGTATTTTAACACTGTTTTTGAGATCGTAGATTTAAATTATTACTTTGCAATCACTATCAGAGTGTGTGCCTCCATTTACTCATTTAAACTCACCGCTATTCAGTTGACAAGTAGTGGTGAAGAGAAATATATTGAAAACTCTTAGATGACGCTCGATGAGTCATGGAGGTGCAGACATTGGAAATTCGAACATCCTGCCCCAATATATCTAGTAGTTGCTTCAACCACAAAATAGAATTAAATATAAATTTCTTCTGAAGACACAGTGTGAGAATCCTAAAGAACATAGTTTAGTAAAATTCTGTGAGAATGTGATAAAAAAGAATCAATGCTTAGATAATCCATAGTGATGGGGAAGTAATCCGATTAAGTACGATGAAACTCGCATTAAGGTACCAACAATCGTTAGCACTTAGAGCAGGAGCTAACATGCAGATTTTCAAGGTATCCTTCGTGAGTTAGACTTTATATTCATCGAGGATGATACACGTAAGTGAAGAAACCAACAAGACAATAACAGTGATAACCAGAGGACAGGAAATGGAAACGATGGCAACAGTAAGAGGTGAAGGCCGAAATTAGGCAGGAATAAATGACTAAATCAAGGAAACTTGAATTCAGGTCGAAACAGAAATGTATACAACAGCTTATTTTACGTAAACAATAACAATAACAGAAATGGGAAGTTTCGAAATGGCGACAATAGACCAAATTATTTTCAGCCACAGAATCAGGGCTGCTCGTATTCGAACAACCGTCCGGGTCCTGTAAAAAAATTACAGAATCGTAGAACGTCAAAGCAGCAAAGAAAAAAATGAATTATCTGGCGTTGAGACGAGACCAACTAACCCAGGCAAACATCAGAATGAACTAGCAGTAAAGGTGGGGGACCAGGAGGATAACGAACAACCCACGAAAAATTATGATGTTAACTGCAAACAGATTAATTGATTTACTTATGATTCAGAACAAGAGACACTAGTGATAGAGGCAGAACAGTTCGGATCGAGAGCACAATCACCGTTTTGGAACGCGATTGATTGCGTTCAAACTGATGATGGGGCAGAAGTCCTGCCAATCGAAATACTACAAACAGAATTTGTTGAGACATTACGGCGTTTACACAATATGTATGATATAGAAAAAGAGTAAATATAGATCACGAGGATAATGAGCAACCAGGTGTCACCTCAGTTAGAGTACAATCTGATGGCAAATCTGATATAAACAATTCAGGGCAATATGATGCGATAGTGCGAACATACATGAAGAGTGTAGCTAAACTACACCAGCAAAGACTGAGAAAGCCATTAAGAGACATGGAGATGAAGTAATCGATGTATCACCACCACAAAGTTTGTAGTTAGACTACAAAGATTAATAGGCTTGTATCTGACAGGGTTGAAGACATGCTGATGAGATGTGATAAAAGTAATTGACCACTTGTGGAACACCCAATAATTGGGGCTCAGATTGGTTACACAGCTGTAAATTTAGTAACTGACAGCGGAAATGAGATGACAGCCACTTTAGAACACTGAAGATGTGTTTAAGATACGAAAAGTGAAAGAACCAATTGTTGGTCAGGATCCAAAGCTTTTAGGGATCAAGCAAAAAGTCACTGGGGATGCACCAAGCCATGTGAGCCATTTAAAAAGAATATTAGCGACACATTGTGAGACAGAGAGTTCTAAAAACTAACTGAGCCGAGGTATATTTAGTGATGTTTCAGATTATACGGTATTAATAGAGTTTTTAACTGCAGTTCACCTATACACCAAATTGCAGGTGAACAAACAGAAAAACGATCTTTGAACTAATGGAAGAGGATTGGAGATATGGATATTGGCATAATTTTTCATCTGAAAAGGTGATGACAAAGCAAAGATAAATGAGACTGGAAAGATGTCTTAGAGTTACAGTAAGAGTAGAGGTGTTCCAATAATTTGGTAGTATATTACTGAGATTATTTGATGAAGATATATGAGTTAATCAGTGGGGGATCAGTTTTGGTAAGAGACTTTGTGTTGCAGGAGTCAACAGCGAAGAAGAGAGTACATAGGGTAAATAAGAATGATGAACTAATAGTAAAACACTTATTGATGAAAAACTAACGAGTTTGAATTCCTAGAAATAAGTGCTAACTTCATGTGATAACTAATGCTTTCAAGGTATATCATCATTAGTCTACAATTTATCTATTTTTCTAAGAAGCTGAGGAAACTTGCTTAAGATTAAAGATGAATAGCATTTGTAATGAGAAAGGAAATAGAATTTGATTTAATTAATTGTTGAACACGGCCAAGACCATTTTTAAGTCTTACGACAGCTATGGAAAGAAAACTGGAATTAGTTCGCCATGGGTTAGAACATTTTTATAACACGAGTGGACACTAAGTACCCAAGAACGACGCCTGACTGTTCTGTGACGTTGATCTGCTAATAAACTTAACAGTCATGGAAGTATATATGGAGCTCCAATGCCACGCTCTCGTAATACTAATTCTGAGATGATTCCCTGTTTACTTCATCTATACGGTGTCACACACCACATTTGGAAGGGCTAAGACATGAGCATTAATAGAAGATGAGGCAGGTGTATGAAAAACTATGTACACCATTATGTCATACAATATAACAAGAAAAACAAAGAGATTTTTTAATACATTATTTAATATCTTTTTGATATTATGTGGTTATATATATATATATATGCGCATTTTGGATTTATGAGTGCTGTATTTTCAGAAGTAGTTGAGATTTCTGATTTGTGTCTTTATATATATAATATTATAATATACATATTTATGTACTAGCTGAAAAAAAGATTGAGATACAGTTGTTTTTGAAATGCTTTAATATATTATCTTCAGATGATAACTGATTATCTACACAACTTAAAATAGATAAAGTTATACAGACTGGTTGAGGCTACATTTCAGTTCAATAAATAAAACTTTCCTCAAATTCACGCATGTCTGTTATCATGCTTCACCTATATGGTTGGTGAAGGTAATTTATTGAGAAACCTTATTTTGACATATGTTGTTGGAGAAGATAATTCATTGAAAAACATTATTTTGATATTTCCGAAATGTAAGTTTCAGTCAGTAACCTGCAGGACAGGATAACAATGTGTGTCATTAATATGTACCGAAAATTAGTAGTGAAAAGACATAAATTATAGAAGGATTCACAGAGACTAATTTTCACCAACTAACATGAGTTTTATGTCAAAAAATCAATGCTCTTCAAGCCGATGAGTTTGATACCCCACAAGCCATACTTTGCTTAGAGTCACGTTATTTGCGTAGCTCAGAGTGTAATTAATTTATCCATGGCTGACATGAACTCAATACTAACATAATCCACCTAATTTGGATGTTGATAGACAAGTAGTAGTTCTGCAACAATGCACAGAAATGTAAACGAAGCTTCCCATCTGACCTGGCCACAGCGACATGGAAGCCAACTTACAAAAGCCATAAACCAGCGAACCAACAAGAGCAATTAGGGATACGACATGTGGACCGCACCTGGCATTTTCAGCTGAGATAACTACACAATAATAAGTCACCGTTTCGCGTGTCATCTGATGCACACCTGTACCGAAGTAAACATGTTAACGCAGTAGGGGTTCCATTTTTGGGAGTGATGAACACAGCTCTTCCATTTATGCAGAAACGTAAGAACACAGAAAGTGCACCATCAGCGTGACCTAAGGAACAGTCTTATGACACTCGCATGTAGAGGATGTGCGATCCACATCTGCTGCGCGAAAGACTTTTAATTTAAGGACGCACTCAGGAACACTGCAGGAAGCCACTTTTGAGATGCAGACACTTCGACAATAGTGTCGTGGCTTCGGAACAGACATTTAGTTGTGAACACTTGTGTGTTTTGGTACACATTCGAAAATCACTTGATACTGGCGAGGACGACGCTTAATGTCCACGTAGACTGCTTCTGTTTGGGCAGTGCTTGTTAGTAAACGAAAGAAGGGGGACAGATCGTTGGACCAGATGAGACTAGCGTATGCTTCAGTTCATCGCTGAAACCCCAGTGGACAAGGAAACAACGAAGGGTGCAGCAAAAGCGCTCATTCGCCGAAAGTAGTTCTGGCAGGAGACGAACCCACGGTAGGATAAGGGCAGTCTTAAACGATATAGGCAATTATGAGTAAGCAATCTGGGGGGCAATCTCTTCCTAGAAAGGCCTTGTACCGGACTGAGTTCATACAGCCATGTTGTGGCTCCGGAAGAGACATTTGTGTGTGTTCTTGAGGCTCTGATATCTCTGACTGGAGACTACGAGTTACGAGCTGTGCTAGTTAAGTTCTGTTGTACATTTGGGGTAACAGTGTACGCATAGCTCAGTGTTGGCAAGTGGGCACAACCAGTTGATTTACCCAGAGAAAAACATAGTTTTTAGACTTACGAAAACTTTAGTCAGATTACGACTGTATATCTAATTAAAGCCAGAGTAGAGCTCAAATAGAGAACAAATACGCCGGGAAAATTTCAGAAGTCACATCAGAGTAGAGCTGTCAGCCAATAGGTTCGCAAGGTGTCTACTATCACCCGTCGACACACGCCACAGCCGACTACGGCCGCCCTTATCGACGCATTCTGCACAAGGTAAATACCGCTTTGCTCAGGCGCTAAGTGTGCGAGCCACTAGAGTGCGTTCACTTCATATCTACTTTAGACTGGAGTTGACCTGCGTATTTTTCTCATACCCTCGTGTCCACATCAACCACTTATTGCGCGTGTTTTCTTGGGGTTTAAATTCGAGGAAGGCATTCTGCAGATGTAAGAGTTGTCCAGCTACAATAGAGTAGTCAGTGTACCGTCAATTGTGCGATTTCATAACAGTGTTACTCTAATGTTTTTGGAGTACATTTTCGTGTGTTCAGTGTTACGTTAGTATTTGTTTCTCACTTGAGATTACACTGGTGTAACAACTGTTTTTATAAAGTTTCATTTGTTTATCTTGTTTGAAGTTAAGTTCAGTAAGGTTCTTTTGTGTTATTTTTTCCTTCACCGACAAATACGCAAAATGAAGCCACTGTGTGTGGTAATTAGTATGATAAAAATACATAGTACAGGTAGTAAATCGTATGTTGTTCTAAAGTAGAGGTTACCCAATCCTTGTTGACAAAGTTCAGGCTTCTCAGGACTAACTGTGCGTGGTAATTGGTAAGAACAGGCCATACTAAACCAGGCAAGTACAATAGAAACTTCTCCAGGCGCAAAATTCACTGGGTACACTGTACAAACCGTATGCCTACTCTTTCCAAACAGCGAAGCTAAATAACAGTATCTGTCAAGTGGGTCACCATCATGATGTCGCAGTCTTTTACTCCATGAAACAGTCTCTAGACAAACCAAATATCTGTCACCAAAATTACCTACAGTGACAGTGTTTGAACAAGCTACCTCCAAGATAGTGTGCGTCATCAAATTTACCTATAAAGGCAATAATTCGAAGGAAGTATTAACTCGCTATGTTACATAGAGTTTTCCATCGAACATTCTGCCTATTTAAGAAAGATAACAGACAATGTTCTCGTGGCCATTTACCACACTACGATTAATTTTAAGTGCCATTATTCGTATGCTGAAAGGTTACTACAACTTTACGGTCATTAAACCGTAAAATTTGTAATTCACTGTGATGGAGGTAGTTGACTGTACCTGCTTTAGCTATGAACCTCTTCTAGAGATAGCTGATTAATTATCCGTTACTGGAATCAGCTATGTCAAAAATTAGTTCAGTGAAACATTTAATTTAGACAGCTGTAGAACGACTACCTGGATCTTGTCAAGGGTTTATGCACTAAAATTTGGATACTGTGAAAGATATTTATTCCAACTAACCACAGGGAGACGAGGGATATGGTCATGTACGCATAAGCTGTATGTCCTTTCATATGTCGTTATTAAACTGTATTAGTATTATCTTTTACATTGGATGCTATTTTTATAGTTAACGAAAGCTCACTTTTTACTTCATTTTATGGAAACCGCACAAAAATTCAACTAATTTAAATTATAAGGAAAATAATAATTGACTTATTAATGGTCAGTCTGCGCGAAGAAGATATAAATGGCTGATAAAGTTGGCACTCGACTTCGTTTATTTCAACAAGAGTAACAACACAACAAACAAAGAATGGATTTCTGTCAATATCATTATTGCGGCAGGCGAGGAAACTTTTCCCGGTTCTAGTAAGCGACTTGAGCTGTACAAACCCATTAGTTCCCGTTAATAGTTTTTAAAGATATTTTGATTTCGAATTTTCCCTTTCTGACAGAAGACAACTTTTCGCGGTGTATTAGGAGCTGTAAGGTTTTAGATTCTACCTATTTAGTTCCGTAGATGTTCCTTCTGCATAAAGTAACTAGTAATATGATTAGAATGGTTAGCAACTGCTACCATGATGCTGGTGCTGACGCAACATTTTTGTTGTTAGTGATAACCACTGTTGCGCATCATGATCAGCTCCTACCTCGTGTAATGTAGATGCCAGTGGAGGATCGAGAAGTGAATAACAAAATGTTTGAAGTGGCCACTGAGAGTGAGGAAATGCGTGGACAGATGGGATTGCTTTATGATAATGGTTGACGGGGTGGGGATACTGAAGAGGTTAGAAGAATTAGGGCTGTTGTTGGTCGCTTAATACGCAGAAAGCTTGGAGACTGTGATCAAAAAATAGTAGGCGAGTTGTTTGGTGCTCAGGGACTTGTAAAATACTGGGATTGCTGAGAGGCAAACCAAGCGAAGGAAAGGTCGATGAAAATTATTGGCGCTGACCCTAGAGACCGCTTAAAATGTCTGGTGGTATTGGTAAAGGGCATAGAAGTGAATATAGTGTGCGTACTGGAGCAGGTGAATGGGACCAGATTTTAGCGGTCTATCCGCCGCATAGACAAGATAGATGAGTGGGGATGAAGCTGGTTCTTGGCCTGGGGCCGACGTTCTTTTAGAGTAACAAACACTAGGCCTCCAATGATTTGTTATATAGCTGTTGGTTACTATGACTGGATTTGCTGGTGCCCTTGTTTGCCGTCTACCGTCTATGGCACTCAGTGTGATTGATGAAGTCATTCCATTATGTAATCACTGAGTTGTGTGCGGCTCGCGTTGATGCCGTTCATAGCTTGGCATCTTGTAATAGCGATAGTGGCGTCTCGTAATCTTAGTGTGTTCACTGGCGCCACTATGTTTGCTCGCCTTGACGTCCGTCAGTGGCAGCGGCAGCGCTTATCAATAGCGCGTACTGTGGTACCGTCTTTGGAGCGGCCTCTTGGATTTCCAGGTCGTCGTGTGTCGAGCGAGGCCAGTTGGGACGGAGGTGCAGTGAGGTCCGGACAGCCAGCACTCGTCCGACCACTGGCGACACACATGCTCTGTCAGACGGAAGGATGTGGTCGCGAGAGAGCACGAGCACATGAAGGACAGGATTCAGCGAGTTTTAGTTGAATGGCCCGTGATATTGGAATAGTGCAACTTTCACCTGTGTGTGTGTGTGTGTGTGTGTGTGTGTGTGTGTGTCCGCCAGTCGAAGTTCCTTCATGGCAGTAAGTTGTGAGTCGACGATGTATACTAGGATCTTTCCCGTGCCTGACTTGGTTGGTCGTTCGGTCAATCGTCGCAGCGTATGACATTCATTTAGTCTTCTGAACGCATCTGCCTTCTCTGCGTTTGTGCCGACATATAACTCGTCCGGTTTGTTTCACAGTGACTGGTTTTGGTATTGTGAGTTGTTGGTGGAATTGTTTTCCCCGATTAGTGTGTATCTTGTGGTTTTGAATGAGCAGTTATTTTAATGTTGTCTGCGTACTGGATTTGGAGAGTAGTTGCGAACGGACATCGGGTCGGTTGGGGGCGCAGCAGTGAGCAGGTCGGTGTAGTGCGCGGCAAACCGGGGCCGCTGGCGGCGTGCTGCTCCTGTCGGATCGAGGAAGGGTAGCTGTCAGAGCGACGACTTCGTTGCACACCGAACCCTGGACGTTTGAGTGAAGAGTTAACTGCGAAAGCAACCTCGACGTTTCTGATATTTCGCCTTTGGTCGGCTGGTTGTTGCTCCCAGGGCCGCTGAGCCTGGCGGCAACTAGTGAAGTGTTTCGGCCTTGTGGTCGCTAAAACGCCTGTTACCTACCCTGGAGGTTAGCCTGTGTACCTTTACTACAGTGTACCTTTCCTCGTCGTGTTGATGCTGTCCGACACGGCGCGTTTTTGACAGTGGTATATCTTAGATGTAGAGTTTCTTTCAGCCTTGGATGTTTTCTGAAGTAGTAGTGCAATCTTTCTCTTCGCCCTGGCCTAAAAATATTCCATCATTGCACCGGTGATCGGACGTTAGGCGGATTGGTTAGTCGGTCGATAGGGGCTTAAGCGGCCTTAGTTTGAGCTGCAATCCTGTTACATGAATACAACACTTGTTTGCGTTTCCCACCTTATCTTATGTTTGAGTTACATTCCCAGGCCGACCCTAGGAACACTTGCTGAGAACCGCTTGTCCTGATTCCATAGATTGTGATGTTTGTTTGAAGGATATTTGTAATTTTCTAATTTTTGTAATTTTCTAGTTATTGTTGGTGTGGCATTCAGCCTAGCAATAATTTCATGTCTTTGGTGATAAGGCCTTCAGCCATGTTACAGTAACATTTTTAAGCAAACTCGAATTAAAAGCAAGAGATTTACTTTAAAAGTTTTTTTTTTGAATTGTTTTTCTGACTTCTAATTTAGGCCTTCAGCCATTTGTTATTTGAAATTATTTGTGACTTTCAGCCTAGAAATAATATCGCTTTTTTTCATAATAAGGCCTTTAGCCATGTTACAATGTGTTGTTTTAAAATTTTAATTTCTTTAAATAAAGTTTACGTATTTGTTGTGCAACCGAGAGTAACTGATTACGGCCCCATCCACAATCGTAACCTTATCCTTTCCATCTTGAGAAACCAGCTCTCAATCATCATGTCCAGTAATTTTACCCATTCTTCTAGTTGGTGTTTTCCGTATACTCCTTTAATCGCCGATTTTGTACAGAAATTTCTCTTTCTTTAACAATCCATGGAATTTTCAATGTTCTTCTTTTCCAGTTTTCCCACTGCCCATTATTCACTATTATACCATGATTTACATTCTGAGAAATTTCTTTGTGAAGTTAAAGGATACACTTATTAGAAGACTTCTTTCGCGTTACGTTATCCTTTCCTGTAACACTCAGTATCTTATAACCTTTTTGTTTTATCTATCATATGTCAATTTGCTTGCTAGATAGTGGAACTGCTCCAGTTCGTCATCTATAAGGTGCCCTATTTTAATGGTAAGTTTCCTGACGATGTCATTTTTGCTACGTCACATTTATCTCTCTTTTTCTTTCAGTCAAACTGCTGATCTCAACAGAATGTTCATCCTACTTATAAGACCCAGTAATTCTTCCTGACTTCACATCGGATAGCTAGGTACATCATCTGCGAATCACTTCATTGTATCCTGGATTTTATTCCCACTATTTAATCTTCTGTTGGCTTTATTGCTGTTAGATATTCTGGTTGAGCTGTAGCGTATAAATACTGCGTCCATGCCCAGTCTTCCACAACTGTCAAATACTATCTCTGAATTCCAAACTTCCAGCTATCTAACGGTCTTATTGTATCACTATATCAGACTTTTCCTTTTTCTCATAGGCCTTCACTGTTCTCTGACCAACATGCTTAACTGCATATTTCCTTTTGAAGTCTTAACGTGGATCACTTTCATTTTAAATTATAAGAAATTCTTTTTGTGGTCGGTATGCTGTTTTACAATTCCAAGTTTTACCATTGCAAAAAAATTTTACTGCCTCCCACCGGCTCATACGATTCGTTACATGAAAACACATGCGCCCTACGTTCAAAACACTTGCTTTGTCCGAACTAAAATGCCTCACCACTGACTGCCAGGTTGACACCGAACTTAGCCTCCACAAATACGGCGCGGGTACAACATTTTGTTCCACTGAGAGTTTGACTATCGAATAAATTACTGCTATGCGGCTCTGAACTTAGAATTTTGAAATATTGCTTACAGTTTCAAGTTAATTTACAGCTTCAGCTCTGAATGCCTCGTGTTTTTCTAGGTACGCTCTGGCGACGCGTATGTCGTCATTCCTCTAGTGTCTTCAACTGAAGGTTTTTCAGCATTTGTGTAGCACGTTCCCTTATTCCAGAAAATTGTGTGAAAACTAAGATCAGGTGTCTTTGAAGATCAGTATTCCTTCTTATTTAGACATGGTATGAATACCACATACTATAAATTCCAGTATAGCGAGTAAAATATTGTCGAAAGAAATGTTTTTCATAAGGAAATTCAGTTTTGCAGTATTCAAACAATGAAATAAAATCTACCGTTCAGTTTACCTAGAACTACCACTCTGATTGTAGCACTTCAATTCCCCAAACATTGTTACTCCAAGTATGCCTCATTAATCACGCAGTCAGAAGTTGACTTCTAGGAAATAGTCGTAGAATGTCACACGAGACATCCTTACCGCAAATTTTTCTACTACTTTGTTGGCGCTGTTGAGATACAAATGTACAGCTGTTACGTAATAATGGCTGAAATTGTGGCGTGTCTGTATGTGCACTGTGGAGTCACATTAATGTGACCACCGCTTATGTTCGACGTCAGCGTGGATTGGCCACTCTCAGAGTGCAAGTGACTGCACAGGCATTGGAGGGTATGTGGGTATATGAAGCGCGAGTGAGGTTGGAGGGGTGGGAGAGAAGGAGGGGGACACAAAAAAAAACCAAACATTACTGTCGTTGTCGTAGTGCGGAAACGGAGCGACGAACCAGGCGTCCAAAAGTGCATGGGCATTGGCTTCCGGGACAATTGTGGAAGAATTTACGAAACGATTAACTTTATAAAGTGCCGCGAGCAGCCAAGTTTGAAGTATACTGTGCATGGAAAAATGGCGATACGCAACACCGGCGCTCAGTAGCCCGTGGTGCACCAGATCAACAACGACTGCAGAGATTTTTACTGGCGAATAGACGAGCATCTGCTGAGAAACTACTGCCCAGACGAACCATCGGACTACCAACAGCTTCTCCTCGTCGATCGTTCAGCGAACGTTGCTGCGTATGAGCCTCCGTAGCAGGTACCTGTTTTATGCACCTATGCTGATTGCTGTTCATCGCCGACGAAGGCTGGAACTTGCAAGTCAATACCGGAAGTGGACGGATACTGAGTGGCGACGGGTGCCTTCTCAGATGAATCACGTTTCGTGTTGTATCGAACAGATGGCCGTTGCTGTGTAGGCCTATGGTGTTGTTACGTTTGAAAATAATGATGTCCGGGTCGGGGGGGGGGGGGGGGGGGGGTGTTAATTCCTAGAGAATGCTTTCGCCGCATTCCCTTGGTGATATCGTCATTCCACGAGGCACAATGAATCAATGCAAGTATGGTTCTCCTTGGCACAAAGACATCTATCAGCAGCACAATGGAACGTGTGAAATAGCTCTCAGCGTTCGTGCGTGGTTCGAAAAGCATCAGTATGAGTTTACCGTACTCCCCCCCCCCCCCCCGCCAGAGTCACCAGTTTGAAACACAATCGGGAATCTGTGGGACCATCTCGACGGTGATAGCATTTGTGTGAATCTAAAGTGTATTTACGTCATACAACTGTAGTGTAAGATTCAAGTGTTCCGATTGAATTTGGGTTTCTAGCCGGTCGTCGGTCATTCACCAGACGATATTTTGACTGGGAACCCGAAAGGCATCTTCAAGTGAGCCAAGGAACACTGACGAAGAGCTGCTCTGTTCTTCAATATATAGCGCGCAGCGAGTATTCGGTATATGCGACAGAATCAAGTTGACATGGACCACTCTTTCGGCGCCAACACGCTCCCTGCTACAACCGCGGAACTCAGCTGACCTCTGCATTAGCACTAGTATTCATTTATTTTATCAAACTCTAGGTACATTTTTGATACAGATTTTCAAAATACGAATCCTGTTATACATTTATGTAGTCTCCTCACAATGAGAATCATTTTATTTGGTGATATGGAGACTAAGAAACATTGGAATTTAATGTTTATTCAAAGACGATGTCATTTAAGACGGAGCACAAGCTGAGATGAAAGATAGGTTGAGGAAGTAAGTAGTGTGTGCCTTTGTAAAGGAATCAAACCAGTATTCATCTTCATCGATTTAGAAAAAACACCTAAAACTAACGGGGATTACAATCGCGTCCTCTTGGTCACAAACGAGAGTGGGAACCGTTGACATGTGAATTACTTGAGTAACTTTGGACCCAACTGAACATGAGGCCAAATTAGGCGATTTTAAAGCTTGTTTTCTTTTCAGATGCTCCTTTTTCCAAGGGCTCCCATCAGGAATAAACATACTGCGTTGTAGTTTTATCAAGATTATTCCTCGGAAGGTTGAAATCACACTCAGTCCGTAAACGTTATCACTTTCTGTTTGTTGGCTTATGATCGTGTAACCATACGTTGCATTGCATTGGACGTAAATGTTTGTCTCGATTTTGAACATACCGCGGCAGAAAATTGTATCGCATGGGTATAGAAGAGCTAGGAAACTCTACAGAGGCCCTTGCAGGCTATAACATCTCCAAACCACGCAGCAGCAGAGAACACAGCTGCCGGACTAGCAAGGAAGATAGTTTGTTTTGTGAGAAATGTCAGTGCCCGTGTTATTCTGATGGACATGCATTCACGTCCAAAGGACTTTTCATAGTAATCAGAATAACACTGGCACTGAAGTATCGCATTTATGTACCAATACTGGGCCAGTGACTTTCAAGTAGAGCCTCTGACCTGTACGGGAATTTTCGTAATGGACGTACGAGTGCAGGTCATGGATCAATGGTTGACGACATATGGAAGTCTGAGTCTGGCTGGGAGTCATGCACGGATAGCCAAATGATAAGGCGATCGCTCGCGATAAGCAAGAAATCAGGGATCGAGTCCCGGTCCTGCACAAATTTTCGTAGTCGTCAATCCATTTACAGCTAATGATAGTCATTCGCAGTTGTAAAGTCAGCTGATTTGTTAACCTGTTTTGTTGTGGCTGATTCAGGCCTCAGCCTTTAACTGCGGTGCGAGCTGAACGCAGCTGCAGCATTCCATAGATGCTGAAGTTTGTGAAACTGCTTTTGCACTCGAATTCCTAAAATTGTATTTTTTCCGTAGTTGCTTGATAGCCGAGAGCTATGACGAAGAACCATGGACTGCTAGTGTACGTGGGTGTATTCCACCCAAAGCTAACGTATCACACGTTTTTCCTGACTGAACAATCATGTAAATGACCGTGGACATAACACACTGAGAGAACACAGTCATACTTGTATAAGACCTCTCTCCTCCGGAGTCAAAATGGCGTGGCCGATCTTTTCAGTGACCCTTGTATTGACGATCGTCAGCCACAGCTCTTCGCGCTTATTTTCAGTTGGGATCTATAGTGACGAGGTATAAAAACTTGGTGAAGATTTTTCATCCCAAATCTGCGTCCTTGCACGTATTCAAAACATATTGTACACTAACCTACGGTGGTGCGGGGCTAAAACTATTAACAGTAAGACTCCATCGGCACTGTGGCCAAATTTACGCTATATTTCAAGTAAGTGCAGCGACGCTAAGCCTTTTTTCTGTATTTTGTGACAACGCCACTATGGCTCCATTACTTTAGGACATGTAAACTTATACGGAGGTCGTTATTGCCGACCAAACCCCGTAGTCTAACGACGAAAAGGGTTGTGATCATTTATGGAAATAAAACTTAGTAGATTTCTACTAACTCTCGACTATGCTGCAGATTGTGAAAGAACGCCTGTGACTGGAAACTATGTCGACATCCACTAAATTTAAGTTCAAGTGGTAAAATGGCTCAGAGTACTATGGGACTTAACATCTGAGGTCATCAGCCCCCTAAACCTAGAACTTATTAAACCCAACTAACCTAAGGACATGACACACTTCCATGCCTGAGGCAGGATTCGAACCTGTGAATGTAGCAGCAGCGCGGTCCCTGATGGAAGCACCTACAACGGCTCGGCTACAACTGCCGGTACCTAAATTTGAGTGGTAGGAGATACGGCTTCTTAATGTTCTTCCGTCGGTCCCTCGTCATTTAAGAACTACGATGATAGCGTCGTCGAGGAGCAGTACAAGTAATATTAAATCCCCACAGCATCCTTTCATTTCGGCAGAATCAGTCTAACAGGTACCCTAGGCTTACCAGAGATAAAAAAATACCTGATTACTGACTATGTTTTACGAGCACCAGTTGGAAGACTGGAGTAAGAGCTATAGTCGGTAGCGATAGAAATTTGTATGCGGGGTAAGTTCCACGACATGATGAAAGCAGTTGTGTTGTTACGATTCCGAAGGAAATGGAGTGGATATACATGTCAAATACCGCACAATCTATATAGTGGCATGGCTGTAAAAATCGTTCAGAGCGGTACTGTAAAAATCGTTCAGAGCGGTACTGTTTCGAGTAATGGAAGAGAAATATGGAATACGAGTAGGAGGGAATTGCTTTCGCTTTATGGGAGACAAGGACACACTAGAAACTGTTTTAGAACTATATCTAATAACAGGGTGTAGATTTGGCAAAGAATTTAGCAACTAGAACGTACATTGCAGGTGTCGATGTGGATAAAATGATTTTAATAATGTGGAACAAAATAAGATCTTCCCTTCTGAGGTTGTGGAAAACTACAGCGATGGGTAATTCATGTTCTGTGTGGAATGTACAGTGGAGTAGTTAACTCAATGTCGCAGAGACAAAAATCTGGAAGAGGTAAGTTATGGTTTTTCATTGTCAACAGTGATTTTTAATTTGTAAGTTTAGGAGGCAATGTTCGAGCGATCTGTTCTGGGCAGTATTTCAACGTGATTCGGTTCTTTCGTAACATAGTAGTGGTCACTGAAAACGAGCAGGAATTGAAATCTTTAATGAAATATAACTTGTGCCAGTTGATGACAGTAGTAAACATATAGACAAAGGGAGCACTGAGGTAATGCTGTGAGCGGATTGACTTTCGGATGTGCTAATAAAATATTAACTAGGACGAAAAACCTATAGTTATGGAAGTATGGTTCTGCCTTGAACTAACATAGGTTTTTCTTCTGTACCACCCAAACAAGTTGCCATTAGGTTTGACAGTTGTCAGTAGGTTAACTTATTTCCGTCAAATTATACGTGTCAAATGTTTTGTAGAATAATAGTTTAGGATAATAGCTTAGAAACGGTGCATGACTTGGTTGACTATATTTATTGATGTTCATGTGGATGTCTTTCGTTTGTAGTACTTCTCATATTTCTCTGGGCTAAATTGAAACTATTAGTTTTTCCCTCAGATTTTCTAGCGTTGGATTACAGATCTGTCGTTATCTAAATCTCTATACAACATTGTTTTATTATTTTCTTCTTTGTTCCTCATTTGTTAGGGTAATAGTATAGTTTTCGTTAAGTTTTGTGAGGATCTATTTGCAATAGGTTTTGCAAATTTATGAGTAGACATCTCATGTCACTTTGCAAAGATACACCGAGATATTCACTCGACGTGGATGTTAATCTTAATACAATTAACACTGTATTCGACTATTATAGGTTTGTTTCTAACACGCAACTACATCAGCTTATATTTTAGAGCAAGCTGCCACCGATCACACCAAATAGAAGCCGTGTATCTTTCTACAGTCACTATGTCACTTTGGCATACACTACATCGTCATCAGATACTAGCCGCAGACTGCTCCTCACCCTATCAGATCGCATTTGTACTTAGAGGAAAAGAGCAGTGCCATTACACTTCCGTGCGACACTGCTAAAGATAGAACAAGGTACTGGGTTGTAATATTCAAACGTCTACGAGACACTCAAGTATCTTCGAGATATTTCTGTGAAATGGTTTCCGGACATCTAGGAACGTTTCGTTTGCAGTTGGAATCCATTTTCTGACGAAGGAACTTCACTGTGATGTAGCATACAGGAGTACACGCATGTCAGCTACAGAGCCTGTGACCTCGTCAGCAAACGCATGGCCAGAGGGCGACTGTGTTAAGCACAGCAGCGTGTGGTGGGGACTACAGCAAAGCCACACAAGGCTGCGCGGACGCCGAGCAGCACTCTAAGCCGTGAGTGGTGCCAAGGTCCGCGTGCTTAGCGCCGTCACTAGAGAGGGGCGGTTTCGTGAGGCGAGGGGAGGGGGAGGGGCGCAGCGTCAGCACCTGCGTCGTTGGGCGGGCTCGGGGGATGACAGTGTGGGTGGCGGGGGGGGGGGGGGGGTGGGGGGAAGCAACGCTCTTACCAGCGTCGAGTGCAGGGCAGCCAGTCGGGCCCACCCGCATCTGCACACACAATTTAGTGCCGACTATTTATCGATCCGCCTTGTTGTATGACCGCAGTGCGAAAAAAAATATTTCCATCTAACGAGTCTAAAATTCCAGACCGTTTGTTGGTCGTATGCAGCCTCGTCTACACGTATGCGCCACAATCGGTCGAAATCTCTCACGTTTTAATGTTTCAAGCGAAAGGTCTTATAAAGGGGACTCCCGAAAAAACGTACAAAAATATAACAGGAGATATGGGACGTTCCATTGAACAATTTGAGGCAGAGAAACTGGGGTCGGAGAAGCCTGCTGAAGGAGATAATAGAAATAAAATTACATTACCGTTTAGTTTTTTATTTACATTAGTTACGCTTAACTGCAAATACCATCTTTGATACAATGAACATAATGAAAGTACCATTTGTACTGTAAACTACAAAAATGGTTCAGATATCTCTGAGCGCTATGGGACTTAACATCTGAGGTCATCAGTCCCCTATAACATAGAACTACTTAAACCTAACTAACCTAAGGACATCACACACATCCATGCCGTAGGCAGGGTTCGAACTAGCGACCGTAGCGGTCATGCCGTTACCTTTTTTTCAGAGCCACCTTACGGGCATATAAAATAAACTAAGCCCTTATCATGACTTTCAAGTAACCAGGTTCGTCCGCCTTGTTTCCTTGAGGAAATAAAGAATGTACATATAAAGAAACAGAGCGGTACGTGTAAACTCGTACGAATGTTAGTTGTAAATAAGCTAGAAAAAAGTAATGTTACACAAAGTCCTTAAGTCCGCAGCTCGTGGTCTTGCGGTAGCGTTCTCGCTTCCCGCGGAGGGGTCTCGGGTTCCATTCCCGGCGGGGCCAGGGATTTTCCTTGCCTTGAGATGAGTGGGTGTTGTGTTGTCTTCATCATCATCATTCATTCCCATTACGGTCGGAGGAAGGCAATGCAAATCACCTCCGTTAGGACCTTGCCTAGTACGGCGGTACGGGTCTCCCGCAACGTCCCCAACGCTCCTCGGAGTAAGGGACCACATCATCATCATCTCCTTAAGCTAGCTTCCCTGACCCCAGGTTCCTACCTCAAGTTGTTCAGTTGCGAATTGTCTACCACCTGCTACATTTTTGCACGCTCTCACGGAAACAGCCTGTATTTATCAATTGATCGGGGAGAGCAAAGACTGGATAGAACGTCATATAGATGCTTAGGGAGTGGGTGAGTTGTACGAGAGGCATTCAATAAGCAATGCTACACTTTTTGTCTGACTGTTATGTCATCTTTTTTTTCAGTATTCCAATACGTCATATTATTCCCCACTCCACTGGCTAAAAGGCAGTGTTTTTTAACACAATCTCCGCTCAGTGGGATGGCCTCACGCCACCTTAATAGGCAGGCCTGTATGGCCGCATGCTCAATCTACTGTTCGACGTCGGATTTAACGTGTTGCTGCCCCAGTAACTTTCCTCTCATACACGAAGTGCTACCCGTGAAGTGCATCATTTTGGATCGAACACATGGAAGTCGGCGCATGATTCGGGATATAGGTTGGATGAGGAAGAACAGTCCAAGGGAGCTTTTTGGGCTCCTCACGGATGCGCAGACTGGTGTGACACCTTGCGTTGTCATGGAGAAATACAAGTTCGTATGCATTTTCGTGGCGATGGACGTGCTGAACACGTTCCTCCAATTTCTTGCGGGTAGTAGGATACACTATAAAGTTGACTGTGGCCCAGTGAGGGAGAACATAAAACAGACGTGTGTGGGGCGACCATCTTGTTTCCAGTTCGACGTTCATCGCCTGTGACAACATTCAACAAAAAATTGCTAATACAAGCCTCGTTTCGTGCAAGCAATTCCGCACATATGGCCTTTTGTTCCTCTTGAAGGTCTTCTGTTAGAAAGCGAAGAACCGAGCGGGCAGCAACCTTCGCAAACCCCAGCTCGTGGACGTGTGTATAGCATTACGTTAAGCTGCGCATCGAGGTGTTCCATTTCGATCCGTCGATCACCTCGAATGAGAGTGTCCGTACGTTCCTACATAGCAGGAGCCACAGCTGTGTGCAGCCGGTTAACACGCGGGAGAGGCTTGTGCTACCGTGTAGCGATGAAGACAGATCCGTCGCCCAATTACTTGCCGTACTTTCGTTCGCTGCCAGGTATCCGTAGACAGTCCGTGCCTATGAATATCTGCGATGCCCTAATTTTTCGTCAAAAGAAACTCAATGATAGCTTTCTGCTTGTAACGGGCCGTCGTTACAGACGCTATTTTGAAGGCTACTTAAAGCGCCGCCACCTATCAGAACTTTCTGAAATTGTAGGGACTGAAGCGCTGTCAGACCACAAATAAAGCATTTCTTCAACCGATATTTGCCGACAAAATATGTGTGATGCGTTATTCATTGAGGTCACCTCGTACTGTCGCAGGAACTGTTGGGACGCACGAGCCGTGGACGGCTGCGCAGCGTATTTGAAGACGCGGGATTTCCTAAAAAACCCTCGTCATTAAATACGCTGCGTGGCCAATCTATAGGAGGCAATAGCTCATACGGCGAGATCCAGAGTGCATCTAACAGTACATTATACACGGTGAGTCACTAACTACTGCCACCTAGAGTAACTTCGCAATTATGATAGGAGCTGATAAGTTTCTGGGACAAATGTTGAATGGGACAAGGGGCCCGTAATGTGCCGTTGGTTTTTTCTTGCTGGGTTGGGTGGCTTCAGAAATATGAAGGTCAACTTTGGTTTTTTATATGGGAAGCTGTAGTTTGGTATTCATTTCTGATGGCGGCTACCGAGACGAATCAGATGATGTGGAACAGTAAGGCCTTTTAAGGTCAACGAAAGACGCCCATTTACAGAAGGTGTTCGAAATGATGACCATTGGTATCATTGGCATCAGTGCAGTGCTGCAATCTTCTTATCATGGACTGAGTGGTATTCCTTATCACATCGCCACTTATCGAAGGACATGATTTGACAATTTTCTCTCGCATATCTTCAGGTGTAGTTGGAACGTCTTTATAAACAATGTCTTTTACGAATCTCCACATTAAAAGAACCAGAGACGAGAAGTCTGGAGAACGAGCCGACCACGATACATCTCCTCCGCGTCCAATCCAACGATTTGGTAAATGTCTCTGTAACTCATTTCTAGCCTTCTACGTAAAATATACCGGACATGCATCGTGTTGATACCACATTCTGTTCCTTGATCATAAAGGTATTTCTTCCAACAAGAGACTAATGTTTATTGCAGGAATGGGGTTTACTACCTACCATTAAGATTTCCTATAATTCTGTGCTCCAGAATTTCACACCATACATTCACCGACCAAGGTTTCTGGTGTGCAACTTGCCGCAACAAACATGGAAGGATCAGTTGACACCGCGATCATAGCCTCACATCACCTATCCAGGTGTCGATGTGGCTATCACGCAGGCCTCCCATTTGGGAAGGCGAATGTTCACATCTGCATCAGATCATCCCGGTTTAGGTTTCCCGTGATTTTCCCAAATCGCTTCAGACAAATACCGTAGCTGTTCCTTTGAAAAGACACAGACCATTTCCTTTCCCATCCTTGAAAGAATTTTATCTAGTGCTCCATCTCTAATAACCTCGCTGGCGATGAGACGTTAAACCTCAGTCTTCCTTCAGCCTCACCCCTCCCCTATCACAGGTAGGCGGTCTACCGCCACATTACTGCATTGTCATCCCGCTCTGGGCTTTGTATAAAAGTTCCGGTCTCCAGTTTTACAAAAAGTTAGCTTAAATTTCATTGACTGGACACGAAAAAGTATTAAAATGACAGTCGATAAGTAAAATACATGGAAACTGTTGTAACAAATTATGAAATGGAAAACTGCCTTTATAGCCAACTGCATCCCTGTAACCAACAACAGTTGGAAACATGTTACATAGCATGTTTTATTCGAACTAGTTTACACTGCTTCCTCCTAAAATATTTACTATTATTCCTCAAACAGCCAGTATACAACAATCTGACGTTTCACTACAAAGCTCCAAGCGACCGCCGATTGTTCCCACATGAGACCAGCCTTTAAAGATGTCTGGTACAATACATAGAGGGCAGGCATACAAGTACTTAATACATGTAGTGGCTCAAAGTTTGGACTAGGAAATGGTTGTGAGCTGTTTCATTGTGCCCTATATGAATTCAGTAATAATAATCCAGTCTACTGAATAGTGTACGAACAATTTTAGAGTATAAATATGGATCATCAGATAAGAAACTGGGAATGGCTGTGTAGACAATGATGCATCCTAACAAAAGTTTGGACTCGACTGCAGTTTTGTTACAGTCAACAGACACTTTCCCTCAATTGACGGCTGCACTGGAACTAAAATTAATAAATTAACATTATTTTGTCATGACACCGCGCCGGATTAGCCGAGCGGTCTTAGGCGCTGCACACATGGACTATGCGGCTGGTTCCGGCGGAGGTTAGAGTCCTCCCTCAGGCATGGGTGTGTGTGTTTGTGCTTAGGATAAGTTAGGTTAAGTAGTGTGTAAGCTTAGGGACTAATGACCTTAGCAGTTAAGTCCCACAAGATTTCACACACACAGAGGGGTGACTAGGCAGCCTAATGCTGAACCCTTCCTGCCCATTGGAGTTCATGCATGGTGACTATGCTAAGCAGATTGTGATACAGCCACTTTAGGCGCAATGTGCCTAAATTATCTTCCGTACAAAGAATCTGCGACCAGTCATTTAATTTATAAGTGCAACACTGGAATGCCAAACTGGGCAAGATTATCATTCCAACATGAGAACAAATAGGGGATTGTAACAGTAATACTTCCCTATCACCCATACAACTAAGGACTAAGGTGAAAAGGGGAAGTATAAAAGCAAAACTCAGGAAAACCTGGACAACATTCAACCAAATTTAATACACAGTCTGCTCCATAGATGTAACGGCCAACTTTGTGAGATTGTAGAGGGAGTATTGAGGAAGAAATCCAGGTTAGAAACTAGTGTCCGAAAACATCATCCATCGATGCTATAGAGCGTCGCAGTTATAGGCATTGGTACCTGACACTAGGCCACCCCGTTGGCAGTAAATGTGACATTGAAACCTGACAGACCATGGGCGGAAAGTCTCTTAGTGCTGTTTGTTATTCAGTAATAGCGACTGATTTCTAAGACGTCGGTGGAGAAGGAGCTAGCTGCAATGCAGACAGGTCTTGTCTCAGGTGACAGCAATGCTATGTAGCATCAGTGTATGACAGTTTTGGACATGTATTTCAAACTGCACTTTATTTTTATTATGTATGACGAATAACACTGGAGAAAAATATACTGTTGATGGGAACCAGTGTCCGAAATCGTCATCCATCAAGGGAAGAGAGTGTCGTATAGGTGGTACACAGGGCCTGTCTATGCGGCAGCTTGCTCCGTCTTCCCGAATGGCGGTCGTGGCTCTCAGTCTAGAACGCTGTACAACGGAAAACATTGTGGGAAGTTCCACCAATGGTCAGTCACTGTACAAATTGCTGCAGAGAGTGCTGCCTAATGACAGGTGCCTATAACCTCGATTCTCTGTACCAGCGGTGGATCATGCTTCCGAACACGGGTACCAAACCTCGATTTGTTCCTCAAAACATCCTATGAAACCTCTTTATGATTGTCGTAACAATTCTGTAGCAAGATGTAGGAAATGATTTACGACTCACTTTACTACGTTTTCATTAAATCACTTATTAAACTGCCTGTTTCCTATTTTGTTGAAATTTTGCTGTTTCTTTTAAACTAATATATATATATATATATATATATATATATATATATATATATATATATATATATATGTGTGTGTGTGTGTGTGTGTGTGTGTGTGTGTGTGTTTAAAAATATTTTGCATCACCTCCGTTCCTAGAGTTCCGGAACCTGTATGGAAAATTGGAATAGAGATCAACATAAACATCACTTCCGCTCTTTCTATTGCTCATGAAAGCCACACATTGCATGTTATCATGTTATATCACCATACAGTGGGACCTTCAGAGTCGGTGGTCCGCCGCTCGCGATTAGCCGAGTGGTGTAGGGCGCTGCAGTCATGGACTGTGCGGCTGGTCCCAGCGGAGGTTCGAGTCCTCCCTCCGACTAGGGTGTGTGTGTTTGTCCTTAGGATAATTTAGGTTAAGTAGTGTGTAAGCTTAGGGACTGATGACCTTAACAGTTAAGTCACATAAGATTTAACACACATTTCATTTTGAAGAGGAGTGGTCCAGATTGCTGTACACACGGGTACCTCTAATACCTAGCAGCAAATCCTCTTGCATTGAAGCATGCCTGTATTCGTCGTGGTATACTATCCACAAGTTCATCAAGGCACTGTTGGTCGAGATTGTTCTACTTCTCAACTGCGATATGGCGTAAATCCCTCAGAGTCGTTGGTGGGTCACGTCGCCCTTAAATAGACCTTTCCAATCTATCCCAGGCATTACCGATAGGCTTCATGTCTGGAAAACATGCTGACCACTCTAGTCGAGCGATGTCGATATCTTGAAGGATGTCCTTCACAACATGTCCACGATGGGGGCGCGAACTGTCGTCCATGAAGACGAATGCCTCGCCAATATGCTGGCGCTATGGTTGCACTGTCGGTCGGAGGATGTCATTCACGAATCGTGCAGCTGTTACGACGCCTTCAATGACCACCAGCAGCGTACGTCGGCCCGACATAATGCCACCTTGCTGCAATCGCTGGACAGCCTGTCCAGGTTGCCTCCAAACACGTCTCCGACGATTGTCTGGTTGAAGACATATGCAACTCTCATCGTTGAACATGATACCAATCCTGACTAGTCCATTCGGCATGTTATTGGACCCATCTGTACCACGCTGTATGATGTCGTGGTTGCAAAGAGGGACCTCGCCATGGACTTCGGGAGTGAAGCTGCACATCACGCAGCCTACTGTGCACAGTTTGAGTCTTAACACATCGTCCTGTGGCTGCAAGAAATGAATTCTTCAACATGGTAACGACCATCCACTGCAGTAGTAGACCTTGGACGGCCTGAGAGAGTCATGTCATCGACAGTTCCTGTTTCCCTCTGTATGTCCATGTCCGAACAACATCGCCTTGGTTCACTCCTAGACGCCTGGACACTTCCCTTGTTGAGAGCCCTTCCTGGAACAATGCAACAATGAGGACGTGATCGACCCATAGTATTGACCGTGAAGGAATGGTCATGTGCCGGCCGTTGTGACCGAGCGGTTCTAGGTGCGTCAGTCTGGAGCCGCGCGGATGCTACCTTCGCAGGTTCGATTCCTGCCTCGGTCATGGATGTGTGTGATGTCCTTAGGTTAGTTAGGTTTAAGTAGTTCTACGTCTAGGGGACTGACGACATCAGATGTTGAGTCCCATAACGCTTAGAGCCATATCAGCCATTATTGTTCGAGCCGTGTACCACCTTTTGTTGAATGTTCCCTCCGCTAGACTCTTTTATATGACGGTATCTGTCAGCGATTTGCAAATAGGCTACTACAAAAAAATTCCAATGGTTTACCTTCATTTCCTTTTCACAGGTCTTAAAGCCGCTGTAAAGGGTAAGGACGGAGGCTATGTCACATACATTCTTCTATGCGGAACACTCATACTTGGGCCTGCAGAAGCACTATTTTTCTCAGTTCTTCTGGCTGAATAACGTCTTCTATTACATCCGCACAATGTTTGGTTTGCACATTCATGTGATGAATGACTGCTGCGTAATTCCCAGTCTCATGTAGATTAGTGAAAAAGCAAGACGAGACTCTCTATTTGGTACTCTGTGGCCAGACGATGAGCTACCGTGTTCTCTGCAAACAGCAACATCTTTTCCATTACAAAACTCTCACACAAATTGCACATTGTCATTCTCGATTCAGTAGAAATAGCCAAAAAAATCACAGTCAAAGATGAAACATTCAACTATGTAAACTGAATGATAACATGACAACTTGACCTTTATATACCAGGTGATCTAAAACTCAGTATAAATTTGAAAACTGAATAAATCACGGCATAATGTAGATAGAGAGGTACAAATTGTTACTCATGCTTGGAATGAAATGGGGTTTTATTAGAACCAAAACAATACAAATGTTCAAAAAATGTAAGACAGATGGTGCTTCATCTGGTTAGGATAGCAATAATTACCATAACAAAGTAAGACAATGCAAAGATGATGTTCATTACATGAAGTGCTCAATATGTCCACCATCATCCCTCAACAATAGCTGTAGTCGAGGAATAATGTTGTGAACAGCACTGTAAGGCATGTCCGGAGGTACGGCGAGGCATTGGTCGATGACGATACACTTGTGACTTCAGGTAACCCCAAAGTCAATAATCGCACGGACTGAGGTGTGGAGACCTGGGAGGCCAAGCATGACGAAAGTGGCGGCTGAGCACACGATCATTACCAAACGACGCACGCAAGAGATCTTTCACGCGTCTAGCAATATGGGGTGGAGCGCCATCTTGCATAAACATCGTAAGTTACAGCAAGTGTTTATCAGCCAGGCTGGGAATTATGCGATTCTGTAACATATCGGCATACCACTCATCCCTCACGGTAGCAGTTACAAAACCAGAATCGTGCATTTTCTCGAAGAAAAGGCCATTTTTTTGTTCTAATAAAACCCCATGTTATTCCAAACATGAGTTTCAATTTTTACCTCTCTATCTACATTATTACGTGGTTTATTAAGTTTTCAAATTCATACTGACTTTTGGATCACCTGGTATATGCATGAACAGTAGCTGGTCTAGTTGGTTGTATCCGCTTTGGACGAATGTGCTTATAGAAAACTCCTACGCGACCTAAGGTCGAGAACAAAGAGAAAGACATCTGATCTTTTCACGTGCTGCTCGGTGGAGGACAGTGAGGTTAAGAATCTAAGAATCTTCTACAAGGAATGACGTCATTCCACCCCATGGTATCCACCTTTAGTTCCCCATTATCCAAGCTGACGAAGTAGTTGGCTAATTATCTCGCTCCACATGTGGGACACTGAGAACATCATATTAAATATTCAGCAGATTTTACCAACCGAGTTAACGATATTCGACTTAGAGTGGGTGATATTATGGTTAGTTTTGATGTGATGGCGCTGTGTACCATTGTTCATTTCAAATACTGATTGGACCCAGCATGCCAATTCTTTGCAGGTGAAGTGATGTAGCTATTTAGACACATTTATTTTCTGTTCAGATGGATGGCGTTGAATGGGAATCCCGTTGGCTCCAGCTGGTTCAAACCTCTTCATGGAAAATTTTGGGAATATAGCATTATACACGGCGCCATTGAAGCCTAATTGTTTCTTTTGATACGTTGACGACACACGTTCGTCATTAGGCCCCTGAGATATGGGTTACTTGATGAGTACTGGAACACCTCAATGGTCTTAACATTTACATTTGGTTTATCACGGAGGAAGAAAAAGATGATTTGTTGCCCTTGCTCGAAGCCATCTTGCGTAAACGAGGTGTACGCCTTGGCCACAGCGTCTACAGAAAACCCACCCACGCCGATCTGTACTTCCACGCGATCTGCCATTATCACACGTCACAGAAGCGCATAGTTTTACAAACATTGGTGCATCCTCCAAGAATGATGCCCCATGAGCTGAGCCACCTAAGCCCTGTCTTCAGGAACAACGGCAATAACGTCCATGAAATAAATGAAGTGATTTAAGGAAACACTCACGAGAAGCCCATCTACGAGGATCAGGAAAAGAAAACTGCGTTTTTACCGTTCTGTGGGTCCGTCATGGGCACGAAGAGCCACTCGCTGAAATGGCACTAGATCACATCGATGTTTAGACGTCCGACAAAAATCCATCAATTGTTGAGACCAGTTAAAGACGCAGCACGTCTGAGAACACTGGGGGATCTACAAGGGCCCTTGCGAGTGTTGCCAGTGTTACGTTGGACAAACAGTGCGCACTGTGGAACAACGCTGAAAGGAACATGAGAGATTTTATCGCATACACAACTACGACAATCTGTTTTAGCTGAGCATGCTTTGGAAAACGCCCACCTGATGTGATGTAACTAAACATCTATCGATGAGTCACTAACGGCATTTGGGTTTGTGTAATTAAAGAAGCGACTAAATTAAAAATCTTCGATAAAACCCTAAATGAGAGGCAGCCGGCCGCTCAGCATGGTATGGCATCCAGTGGTCGTGCAGTTTGAAGCAGGCACATCGAATGCTGAGTCAACATATGCCTATATATAGCGATGCTTCGGATGCCGGTGACATCATAGCCATCAACTAGTGTATACAAGGGCGTACTAGCAGCCCACTGGCAGTCGTACCACTTGACAATGGCCAAGGAGTGCTTGGCCGAAAGCTCGGGTATTTTTAATAGCTAGACGCGGCTGGAAGCCCGGAAAGGTTTTATTCAGTTTTCTAAATGATGATTCTGGCGGTTAAGATGTTACGGCACAGAGCGGATAATCACACATGCATCTAATGACCTCCTAATCTCTGAACACGGTTCGCTCAACCATCAACGTTATTGTGACGCAGTACTCTTTCCCCTTGTGCCTCTTTAAAGGAGAGCATAAGGCCCTGACTTCCTTTAATGACAGAATGCCATGGAAGCTCTTGGAATTTGGAATAGGAGGATATTTGGTGAATGGACTGGCCTGGCTGCTCCCCCAACTTGAACCCCACTGAGCATTTATGCGTTGGAAAGGGTGCATTGCAGCACGTCGATATGCACAATATACCATGCAGCTGTTGCCAACCGTGTTGATGGAATAATGGAACGCCCAACCTCAGGAACTCATCGCCAACCTCGTGGCCAGCATGGGACTACGTTGCAGAACATGCATTGCCTTCTGTGGTTATCATACGCTCTATTGAGGACCATGTCCCGCTTTCTGTAATGTCCACAGGACCATTGTAAATCACACTGACTTTAGTGTAACTGCGAGGGCTATTCGGAAACTAAGGAACGATAGGTCGCGAAATGGAAATCACAGTGAAAATCGAAACTGTTTTATTTGCAACGGTTAGCTACACCTTCCAGCTACTTCTCTACACAGTCACCGCTCTGACATAGACATCTGTCATAGCGTTCTACCAACTTTTCAATTCCCTCGTTATAGAAGACAGCCGCCAGTGCTTTTCGACAATTTTCTACTCTGGACTGGAGCTCGTTGTCTGTGTCAAAATATTGGTTCAAATGGCTCTGAGGAGTCATGAGCCTTAACATCTGAGGTCACCAGTCCCCTAGAAATTAGAACTACTTAAACCTAACTAATATAAGGACATCGCACAGATCCATGCCCGAGGCAGGATTCGAACCTGCGGCTGTCGCACGGTTCCGGAATGAAGGGCCTAAAACCGCTCGGCCACCGCGGCCAGCGTCAAAATATTGTCTTCATAGCCAGCGGTTCATTTGATCACAGATGAACCTCAGGGGTATCCAGTTACGGGCTGTATTGTGAGTGATCAAACACTTCCCATAGAAAACACTGCAGGAGCAACTTCATTGGCCCCTGCAGAGTGCGGCCAAGAATTGTCGTGTAGAACGAACTGCATGACAGTTATGTTATGTGGATTGCATAGCTTCAGGCTAAATCTTTCGCCAGGCCCTCATATGTGGCGGGTGACACTAATTTCTAGCTATCTTTACGTTCTCATTGTGAGCTCAGAACTGAAAAGAGAGATATCATGTGATCGACGGGCGTAATAGTCACAGTGCTCAAGGCATCTGTGCAAAGCCTTATCAGATTTTCACGGTATTTTTCATTTCACGACCGATCGTTCCTTACTTTCCGAATAACCCTCGTATTATCCTTAAATAAAAGTTACATTTCTGTTCCCCTCGTATGTCTTCCAGTCACCTTCTGCAATATACTGTAGCAGTTGTTTCCTTAAATGGTCCAAGTTTCATCTTGCAATGTTAGTAATCTGTAACACAGCGTGCGAAAGTTGCTTTCGTCCACACTTTTTGTACACCAGTGTGTTCATTATTCTTTACTAAATGCCCGGTGTGATCAGTTTTCTGTTAGAGCAACCGCAGCTGAAGTAATACTTGTCTCTGAAATAAAGGGCTTCAACTGTATATGTACTTACAGGAACACGTCCGGTTTGAGGATTCTGATCACATCTTGAGATTCACACCTTCGAGATAGGAAACATACAATCGACAAGATCTAGAATGAAATTTTAGCTCTGCAGCGAAGTGAGCTCTGATACGAAACTTCCTTGCAGATCAAATCTGTGTGCCGGACTGGTCCGGTCTGAAGATTGAGTTCTTGCCCTTCCCGTTCCAGACTTTAATGTTGTACTGACGTCTGAGTATTTCATATTCGTTATAAAGATCTTTATGACAGATATTTGTTTTTATTATAGTGACACCACTAAATCGGTCATGTTTCTGCAAAAGTTCATTTACAGTTAAAAGCGGTTTACTTCAGAAACATGGGCTTCATGGTCCCTACTTGTCATTAATGTCGAAGGCGCCGTAGTTTGCAAATGTATGCCGTTGCATTCTACGAAACAGTTTACAATACACTAGCTTGTTGTAGCACCTGGCTTCGCACGAGCCTGCGGGAGGGCGTATGGGCTCTAGGAGTCAGTTGGAAGCAGTGTGGAGTGGGTCAGGAAGGGGGGGGGGGGGATCTCGCAGGCACAAACCTCAGTCGTACACCTCAGTTGTAGTGTAGCTGTGGAGTGAGCTAGGCGGGGTTTAATAATGTTCTCGTGACTTACGTACTTTTTGCAAATAAAGTGTGAGATATAAGGAAGAAAGTGTGCCATGAAATAATGCGTCGAACAAAGCCAAGGTTTATATTTGTAAATTGAAACTCTGCTAATAAACAAAATTCCTGTCCAAATAATAGCACAAGTGATAAGAACATTCCTGTATCGCAGAGAAGTAATGTCGTAAAAGTTAATTAACAAATATCTACAGGCAGCAACGCATTCAAATCATTATTGGCACTAACAGTTTTAACAGAAAATGCGTTGGAGCCATTTTCAAAAATATGTAATAGAAATTATTTATACGATATCTACGAATGCTGCGCAGGCTGATACGTGTTCCTCAGCTGTGATGAGGATGAAGACATTTTTAATAAGCACAATGAGGCATAAGTAATGCTTTCTACAGAATATGATTCAAAGCATACAGAATTTGAGTAAAAGATTATTGACTTGTTCGC
This sequence comes from Schistocerca gregaria, assembly GCF_023897955.1. Lineage (NCBI taxonomy): Eukaryota > Metazoa > Arthropoda > Insecta > Orthoptera > Acrididae > Schistocerca > Schistocerca gregaria. The sequence goes on from NC_064925.1 coordinate 410,333,204, forward strand.
TTCCCAGACATGATACTGTACATTCTGTAGAGGAATTGCACATTGGTATGCTTCACTACCATGTTGAGATAATGCTTGTCTTATTTCTGGACAATTTATTTAATTTTTAGTTATATTTGTGCTAGCAATATGTGTGTTTCATACGAACTTTGCCACGATTTTTATACGCACGAACGACTTTGCATTCGCATTTGAACACCACCACTGAGATGAGCCGTCACGGGCTGTATGTTTTAGCTAATACTGAAGGTACACTGAGTAGGTGAAGATTTGGAGAGTGCTTTCTTAAAACAAGGAAAACCTAATGCAAGTACGGTATATATTTGTTCACCTCCAAATTAAGCTCCATTGACCACAATTAAATTTTGACGCCGTCTACACAAGAGGAGTCTCGCTTCTTCTCGGTCAAAATCATGCATATATACACTCCTGGAAATGGAAGAAACAACACATTGACACCGGTGTGTCAGACCCACCATACTTGCTCCGGACACTGCGAGAGGGTTGTACAAGCAATGATCACACGCACGGCACAGCGGACACACAAGGAACCGCGGTGTTGGCCGTCGAATGGCGCTAGCTGCGCAGCATTTGTGCACCGCCGCCGTCAGTGTCAGCCAGTTTGCCGTGGCATAAGGAGCTCCATCGCAGTCTTTAACACTGGTAGCATGCCGCGACAGCGTGGACGAGAACCGTATTTGCAGATGACGGACTTTGAGCGAGGGCGTATATACGGCATGCGGGAGGCCGGGTAGAGGTACCGCCGACTTGCTCAACACGTGGGGCGTGAGGTCTCCACAGTACATCGATGTTGTCGCCAGTGGTCGGCGGAACGTGCACGTGCCCATCGACCTGGGACCGGACCGCAGCGACGCACGGATGCACGCCAAGACCGTAGGATCCTACGCAGTGTCGTAGGGGACCGCACCGACACTTCCCAGCAAATTAGGGACACTGTTGCTCCTGGGGTATCGGCGAGGACCATTCGCAACCGTCTCCATGAAGCTGGGCTACGGTCCCGCACATCGTTACGCCGTCTTCCGCTCACGCCCCAACATCGTGCAGCCCGCCTCCAGTGGTGTCGCGACAGGCGTGAATGGAGGGACGAATGGAGACGTGTCGTCTTCAGCGATGAGAGTCGCTTCTGCCTTGGTGCCAATGATGGTCGTATGCGTATTTGGCGCCGTACAGGTGAGCGCCACAATCAGGACTGCATACGACCGAGGCACACAGTGCCAACACCCGGCATCATGGTGTGGGGAGCGATCTCCTACACTGGCCGTACACCTCTGGTGATCGTCGAGGTGACAGTGAATAGTGCACGGTGCATCCAAACCGTCATCGAACCCATCATTCTACCATTCCTAGACCGGCAAGATAACTTGCTGTTCCAACAGGACAATGCACGTCCGCATGTATCCTGTGCCACCCAACGTGCTCTAGAAGGTGTAAGTCAACTACCCTGGCCAGCAAGATCTCCGGATCTGTCCCCCATTGAGCATGTTTAGGACTGGATGAAGCGTGGTCTCACGCGGTCTGCACGTCCAGCACGAACGCTAGTCCAACTGAGGCGGCAGGTGGAAATGGCATGGCAAGCCGTTCCACAGGACTACATCCAGCATCTCTACGATCGTCTCCATGGGAGAATAGCAGCCTGCATTGCTGTGAAAGGTGGACATACACTGTACTAGTGCCGACATTGAGCATGGTCTGCTGCCTGTGTCTATGTGCCTGTGGTTCTGTCAGTGTGATCATGTGATGTATCTGACCCCAGAAATGTGTCAATAAAGTTTCCCCTTCCTGGGACAATGAATTCACGTTGTTCTTATTTCAATTTCCAGGAGTGTATATCTGTTGCTGTTGTCGTTGTTGTCTTCAGTCTGAAGACTGGTTTGATGCAGCTCTCTACACTAGGCTGTTCTTAAAAAGCTTCTTCATCTCTCATTGACTACTGCAAATTCCATCCATTTCATCCTGCTTGCTGTATTCATTCTTTGGTCTCCCTTACATTTTCATTATTTAGCAAACTGAAAATTCCTTGATGCCTCAGGATGTGTCCTTTCAGCTGATCTCTTACTTTAGTCAAATTGAAACACACATTTCATTTTTCTCCAGACTGATTGAGTACCTCCCGAGTACTTGCTAGACTGACCGAACTAACCATCAGCATTCAATTGTAGCAATACGTTTATGAGGTTTCTGTTCTCATATGGTCAGAACCGTTTATAACACGCGTTTCATTTCCGTACAGAACTACACTCACTCAATTGTGGTTGCACCTACTATACAGATATCAGTATGTTATAGGTACACACGTCCACTACCCCTCACCTCAGCAAGGTCCATCCATCATTCTTGGGGAATAAGGCGGTGAGAGGATGATTAAATAGGTAGATCGAGCTAATGAACTTAGAATGGAAACTGCTAATGAGTTTTAATTGAAATGATAACACTTAGTGACAACTTACTCACTGTAGTAACAATTCAAAGTGTCCACTGCCACTGTCACTGCATAGCAATATATTATATTCACATAACTATTCTGCCAAGACTTTACGACGTCATTGAAACCTAAATTATGGGTAAAGGGATGTAAGGCGAAAGGTTGGGGCCAATCTACCATCATGTTCCGTTACCTGTTACTATCTTACTGACGTCAGTACCTCTGAAACAGGTAAACCTTAACTATGTCATTCTCCTCTTTTATTGTTAATCGATACTTTATGCATTGCCATTGACTTACGAGAAAGAAATAAATACGTTTTGTTACATACCACATCATATTAAACCAACGTACAAGTTCTAATACCATTTAATTTGTTGTGTGAGATAGTTTCTCTGATAAAGTTAATTTAAATTATGTTTTTCAGTGACACTTTTTTTATATCTATTTATGAAATTGTAATATTTTCCTACATCTGTGTAGGAAAAATGGCAGAAAGGCACTGGAGGAGTGTGTTTCGTAACTTTGACAGCAATGCCGGAGGGTCAGAACCACCTCAGTACGGCCCTGCTGTACCACATGATTAATACATGTCTGTAACGAGGAATGCCCCATTTTCGACACCCAGTCCTGAATTGCAAACAGGTTAACATTGTGGACACGTGTCAGAAGATTGCCAATTGTTTTATAAAATCGCGCCACCAAAGTTTATTAAGGTAATTACCTCTTTGTTATCAGACATGGCCGGTACACATGTGGATAAGATATATTTTCGATACAGATATGAATTCTCTAGCTGTATTCGTACCTGTTATCGTCTCCTCGTCAGCAGGTTTCGCGACGCTTATCGGGCACCTCTGTGTTGCTTACAGATTTTTTCTTCCCTCCGTTATGTGTCATGTGACTGGATTGATGCGGCCCACCACAAATTCTTCTACTGTACCTCTATTATTCGCAGGTTGTATCCCAACCTTTCTCTTCCTCCACAGTTTGTACCTTCTGTACCTCCTTCAAGTACCATGAAAACTATCACCTGATGACTTAACAGATGTCCTATCATCCTGTCCCTTCTTCTTGTTAACTTTTCCCATGTATTACTTGTAGATTCTGCGTAGAACCTCCTTATCCCCTACCTTATCAGTCGACCTAATTTTCAACATTCTTCTGGAGCACTGTATCGCAAATGTTCTTATTCTCTTCTGTTCCGGTTTTCCCACAGTCTATGACTCGCTGTAATACAATGCTGTGCTCCAATCACACATTCCAGAAATTTTTTCTTCGAATTAAGGCTCATGTTTGATACTACTACACGTCTCTTGACCTGGAATGCGCTTTTTGGAAGTGTTAGCCTGCTTCTTATGTCCAGGTTGCTCTGTCCGTCGTGGGTAATTTTGCTGCCTACGTAGCAGAACTCCTTAAATTCGTTTACGTTGTGAACACCAGTCTTGATGTTAAGTTTTTCGCTGTTCTCATTTCTGCTGCGTCTTCTATGTTTCTTCGATTTACTCTGTCTCTATTAGGTACTCACTGTCCACTCCATTCAGCAAGTCCTGTAACTCTTCTTCACCTTCATTGAGAGTAACAATGTCATCAGCGGATCGTGTCATTGATATCATTTCACCTTGGATTTCAACCCCACCCTTGAACCCTACTTTTATTTACATCATTGCTTCTTCGATGTATAGATTGGACAGTTGGGGCGAAAGACTACAATCGTCCCTTACACCCTTTTTAATCCCAGTAGTTCGTTCTTTGCCTCCAGCTCTTATTTCTCACTCTTGGTTGCTAAATACACTGTATATTACCCGCCTTTCCCTATAGCTTACTCCTATTTACCTCAGAATTTCCAAAATCTTGTACCATTTAACATTGTCGATGGCTTTTTTCAGGTCGACAGATCGTATGAACGTTCCTTGATTTTTCTTCATTCTTGATTTCATTATCATCTACAACGTCATGACTGGCTCCTTGGTCAGCTAAAATTTACGTTAATTACTTATGTGAAATTCAAATAAGGCAAAACAAGTGCTCCTCCTTAGACAGGATTTTACTGGCCAAACAGATATTTGCATATTCTTCATGATCACTACAAGGAATTCATACGTAGTAAGGGAGACACTTTACAGCACATTTCTCCTCCTACGTTACTTCATAAACTAACTGTTCGCCTCAGACTGGGTTTTCCGCGTACAAGCGGGGTAACTTTAAGCCTCTGTATCTCAGAAACGGATAATGATACGAAGAAAATTTTCAATACTGTTCGAGATCGGATTTTTATGAACACATCGTATGAATTACAGCAATTTTCTATGCTTATCTTCTCGGAATCCGCGGATGGGTTTTGGTACCGAAAAAAGCAAAATTTTGGGGTGTGTAGTGATAATAGATAAAGATTTTTAAAACGGAGAGATGCCTCTTCTAGAGAAATGACTGGAGATTATACCGTTAAGATTGAGCAATTTGCTGCGGTTACTTATATCTCACCTCTCAATGGATTTTACGTGTAGAAGTAGGGTAATTAAGAACCTACGTATCTTGCAAACGGATAAAGATATCAAAAAAGTTTTCAGGGTCGTTCGAGATCGGTATCTTGGGAATATATCGTAAAAACTTCAGCCATTTTCTGCAAATGGCCGTCTTAGATTCGGTTCTGGTCTGAAACTTCCTCGCAGATTAAAACTGTGTGCCGGATCGCGACTCGAACTCGGAACCTTTGCATTTCTCAGGCAAGTGCTCTGCCTAATGAGCTACCCAAACACGACTCACGCCCCGTTCTCACAGCTTTACTTCTGCCAGTACCTCTTCTCGTCTCGGTTCTGGTCTGCCGATGACGGTGAAACTGTAGTAAAAAAAACCTTTTTTTTTTAGGATTTTCCGAGGAGCCATCCATGAACTAACGGTGGCTGCATATGTCCCGTCAAGCCAACCGTAGACCACATTGCTCCATTTTCGTAAGCAGGAGGAAACGTGTAATATTTCGACCTTGTGCTGTAGGATAGTGACACCAAGACGATTCTTCTGTTACGAATAGGAATGGTCCCTAGCCCAAGGGCTGTCCCAATTATTGACTCTACCTTTTTATCATCAACAGAATCCACGGTATGAGCACATAAAATCTCCGTTTTCATGCGCGACGTTTTGGAACATGTTAGGTACACACACTGTCACATTAACACCGATGATTGCCGGCGAACAACTGCCATAACTAAGTAGAAGAGCGTATGATTAAAAATGGCAGTACCAGAACTAAAAGAATGAACAGACCTTTTGTTCTGATGTGTAAATCTGGTGAGTGGTTTGATATGGTTCGCTACTATTCCCTCTAACGTGCCTTCGTCCCATAGCAGAAACCACGTACAACATCTTCAGTTAATGAGACTATATATTCTAGTCCTCCTCTACCATTACGATCTTTTATTCATCAGATGTCTTTAGTAAAATAGAAGTTAAGCATAAACGCAGAGTTCAGTATAAGTTTCCTTACTTTGTTTGTTTGTTTTCTTTTTTCACACTTTTCTCGTACTGACACTGTAATACATGCAACCATTATTAAACTCCACTTGCTAAAATTTGACTATCTAATTTCTGAATAAACATACTTCATTCTAACCTGCCAAGGGAACACTGAGTAATACGGAGGAATTTTAGCAGTTATCAATTTGATTCTTTCCCATTTAATTGTTTAATTGTTCATAACTAATTGAATGGCAACACAGCAGTACAAAGATGTACTGCCGGACCTTGGCGTGACATAGGCTAAATAATTCAGCAAGAAATCCAGTCAAATTCAGTAGGTTTGATAATGGCGACCTAACCGTTTGCCGAAATACTGTACCCGTTGGACACTGAGGAGAGGCAATACATCTATGCATTGTTTTGTCAACGAATACGCCGGTGTTAAGCGTTACCTTTAACTCGGCAGATTTGTTGGTGTAAGTTCCGTAGGATACCAACACAGTCTGGGGCTTGACTACGTTCCACTACGGAATGCTTTATTGATTCTATTTTGCTTCATGTTTTCGGCTCCTCGTTGTTTGCCAATTTAGAAATGAGCGACTAGTCCTGAGAATTATGGGAAAAGAGTACGACTTTCAGAAAACGAAATAGGATCAGTGATACCTTTGAGCATGTATCTAATCTGCTTTTGCAGGATCACTGACCTTGAATGTTGCCTGCCAGTCGTGCGAATGAGAGGCGAAGCTTGTTGTGTAGTGTAGCACTAGACAAGCTAAGGAATCGCAAGGTAACTACAATGAAAAGCCAAAGAAACTGGTACACTTGCCTAATATCGTGTAGGTCCCCGCGACTAGGCAGAAGTACCGCAACGCCATGTGCCATCGAGTCCACTAATGTCTGAAGTAGTGCTGAAGGGTACTGTCACCATGAATCCTGCAGGGATGTTCATAAACCCGTAAGAGTAACAGGGGGTGGAGATCTCTTCTGAACAGCACTTTGAAAGACATTCCAGATATGTTCAATAATGTTCCTGTCTGGGATGTTTAGTGGCCAGCGGAAGTGTTTAAACTCCTTAAACTCAGAACAGTGTTTTTGGACCCACTCTGTACTAGTTCTGAATGTGTGGGGAGTCGTATTGTCCTGCTGGATTTGACAACGTCCGTCGGAATGCACAATGGCCACGAATGGATGTAGGTGACCAGACAGGGTGCTCACGTACGTGTCAACTGTCAGAGCCATATCTAGACATATCAGGAGTCCCATATCACTCCAACTGCACACGCCCAACCCAGTTACAGACAATCCACCTACTTGAACAGTTCCCTGCTGATATGCAAGATAGATGGATGCATGAGGTTGTCTCTATGCTTGTACACGTCAATCCACTCGATACAATATAATACGAAGCTCGTCTGACCAAATATGTTTCGGCGCATCAACAGTCCAATATCTGTGTTACGGGCCCAGGCGAGGCCAAAAGCTTTGTGTCGTGCAATGGAAAAGGGTACACAAGTGGGCCTTCGGTTCCGAAAGCCCATAACGGTGATGTGTTGTTACGTTCTTGCAGAATCTTTCTTCGGCTGTAGCGATGTCTGAGATTTGATGCTTTCCCGGATTCCTGTTATTCGCGGTACATTCGTGAAATGGTCGAACGGTAATATCGCCACTTTATGACTACCTCCGATATGCTGTGTCTCATCGCTTGTGCGCCGCTCCGACTCACTTGATAACCTTTCACTGTAGGAGCACTAACCGACCTAACAATTGCGCCAGACACCTGTTGTCTTATATAGGTGTTGGCGGCCGCATCGCCATATTCTGAACATGCATACCTATTCCAATTTCTTTGGCGTTTTAGTGTAAATAACTGTTGCGTCGAATGTCAAACTCGTTCAGATGCTGTGGAAAAAATAAACGTGCAACGTAACTGATAGACACAGTTGCGTCTGTTTCGTCTACAGTTGTCATTTCTTTAGCGCTGAGAACTTTTACAAAAATATCTTCAGATCAAGGTATAAAGAGGGTATATATTACTCATGTGTCTCAATAGCGGGTCCAGTTTCCTTTGAACAAGACGCTTATAAGTTTTCTGTGATTCCTGTAAGTCCATTATGGGTATAAATCTAAACATTATGTTTCTTAAGCACATTTTGTACTGACCAGTTTCTCCATCAGCAGTATAACTTGCATCAATGAAAACAAATTTTGTATACTGTAAATAAATTTATTTAAAGAGCGAAACAGATTACGCCTTTCTCAACAGGGCGGTAATAGTTATTGTTCTGGAATCTTGCGTTATCTTGGTTTGCCGATATTGATTTTAGGTTTAAAACCGTAAAATGCAAGGGTCATAAGAGTTCAAAATGCATACCGTTTCTTATCGACTGCATTGGTAATGATAATGTGGTAAAATTAGCAAGATTCGCCATTTCCCGTGCTTTCGCTTATTATTAACATATTCAGCTCGAAATTTCTGCAGTGTTACCAAAATAATATGCAAATACTGCGAATGAGGCCAGACTGGCAATGGCAAGGAAAGCGTTTCTGAAGAAGAGAGATTTGTTAACATCGAATATAGATTTAAGTGTCAGGAAGTCGTTTATGAAAGTATTTGTATGAAGTGTAGCCATGTATGGAAGTGAAACATGGACAATAAATAGTTTGGCCAAGAAGAGAATAGAAGCTGTCGAAATGTGGTGCTACAGAAGAATGTTGAAGATAAGCTGGGTAGATCACGTAACTAATGAGGAGATATTGAATAGGATTGGGGAGAAGAGAAGTTTGTGGCACGACTAAAAGAAGGGATCGGTTGGTAGGACATGTTCTGAGGCACCAAGGGATCACCAATTTAGCATTGGAGGGCAGTGTGGAGGCTAAAAATCGTAGAGGGAGACCAAGAGACGAATACATTAAGCAGATTCAGAAGTATGTAGTTTACAGTAGGTACTGGGAGATGAAGAAGCCTGCACAGGATAGATTAGCATGGAGAGCTGCATCAAACCAGTCTCAGGACTGAAGATCACAGCAACAACAACTGCGAATAACTCTATACATTCATTGTAAATAGCCTGGTTTTAGCGGTAGAGACAACTTCATGCGTGTATGTCATATTTTTCTGTAAGTTTTGTCTTAATTCTCAAAATAATGCTCGTTATATTCCGGCTTTATGGGCAGAATTGCTCGCGCGCCCGCGAGTCCAATATTATGGGATCACTGTTTCGAAATCTCCTAGTTGTCTTCGATACTGACACTTAAGTTTGTATTTCAGCCCAGTCCAGATGTGGCTAAAACCTGCCTCTGTATCTGTGCAGAAGCCTGTAGCACTGAGACGTCACCCTCGGGCTCGACGACGCATTAAACCACAAGATGCGGAAACATTCCAAAGAAAGGCCACAGCTCAGAGCTTCATGTGAGGTATAAGGTCGATTAAAGGTGTCACATTGACACCAAATGTAGCCACAATTTTGGTCAACCCAATTGTGGAGGTCTCACACAGTGAGAAGATCGTAAAAGCCCTTCTTACCCATATTTCACCTTTTCTTTTGACTTCTCTGCTGTGGAGGTTAGAATGTCGATGCCCAGTGTCTCTTATGGGTGGCCAAGGAAAACATTTCGTACACGACGCCGCTCACGGCGTCAATGAAATAAACCCTATCACGAGGGCGTTGATGCCCACCGTTTCGTGGTCGAAAACGACAGTTCGCAGTGCGCTGAGCAACAGTAAAACGTTCTTGAAAACCCTTGGCACTGTTGACACGCTATTACGTTTCAACCCTTCTCTAAGGGTATTGTTATGCTCCATCAACGGTGAACGCGTTCACAGTCCTTTGGAGCGCAGCGCATCCGCGATTTTTTACTCTCGAGTACTGACTGTAACCACCAGGGACCGTTTAAACACATTCGACGAAATGTGAACGTGATCCGAAGCAGAAAACGTACTTCTGCTTATTGAGACCTTCTTTGCCGTGATCATGGGGGAGTGCAACATTTCCATTTGTTTCAATAATCTTTTTGAGGATCTCTGTGAGACTCCTTATTTCGGCAATACCTCCGGCGCCACAAGTTCAACTTCGTTGAACACGTAACAAACATACCTTTTATAAAAACTTCGACGTTAATTCAGCCAGTCGGTGTCTACAGCGCCTGAAGGTACGCCACCCAAGGGGTGTCGGAGAGGTTTTCCGACCGTAGTGATGGCCAAACGACTGAAACTCGTTTTTTTTAAATAAAATGTTTTACTCGTAGCCCAAGGCGGTAATATGATAGTTTTCAAAGCTAAAGCTTTTCTTTCTCCTCAATCTCCTCCGCATATGCTATCCATCCCTTATCCCCTCCATCCTCGAGCTTCTCCCGCGTTTGTACGAAAATTTACCACAGTCTACGCAGCTCCACACCTCAAGACAACATCAACAGGCTCAGTGACCCATAAATGTGTACTAATCTGCTTACCAGTTATAGTTCCAGTTCTCATATAATTTTTAGTCTCCCACTGCTCTCCCAGCTTCTTGACCACTATAAAAATTGCCATTACTTTTTATCCTGGTCACTGCTTCTCAGTCAGTCCGCAGAGCCCTAAGTCATGAACTACCACACACCTTCGTTCACCTTCTTTCTCCCGGATATACCAAAACATTCTTTTATATTGCCCTCATCCTTATAATCGTCTTTCTTAATTTCACACAATTTACTAGAAGCTGACGTCGAAGGACTGCCAAGTAAATCGTCATCCACATCTTACCACATAGTGTGTTTTTAGCTGGAAATGGAAAAACTTTATTTTATAGCATTTTAACGATAGTATTTTCATTCCCTTAACTGGAAAAATCTATATGTACCTTTCTACCTCAACTGGCGCAAAAGCAGCGGTATGATAGCTACTTGGCCGCTCTTCTTTGTGTAGGGAATGAAAAGACCAATTACAAGAAATACAAAAAATAAGAGCAACCCGTACCTATGATTAGAAACAAGATGCACATCAACAGTTAGTATGTCATTTTTATTTTGGATGAAGCCACAGTCGTAGTTAAGTTTTTAATAATGTTGCCGCCGTTTGGCTAGTATTTTTAACGTTATTGTTACACGATCCGGATTTCCGTCTTAGGCCATTTTCAGGTACTAAAACTTATTCATACGTACTTGAAAATGGATTCTATAACAACGAAATAAAAATTATTACAGTGAAATGGCGGAAGCAACTTTAAACATTACAAAGTAGTTTGTAGCCTACTGTCAGAAATTTCAAAGCTCAAAGGCATCATATTTATTTATAATCGTTCGTTACTGAACATTTTACTTCCTAATAATTTATGAGTCGAAACAAGGCCCCCGGAGTAGACAACATTCCATTAGAACTACTGACGGCCTTGGCAGAGCCAGTCATAACAAAACTCTACCAGCTGGTGAGCAAGATGTACAAGACAGGCGAAATACCCTCAGACTTCAAGAAGAATATAATAATTCCAATCCCAAAGAAAGCAGGTGCTGACAGATGTGAAAATTACCAAACTATCAGTTTAATAAGTCAGAGCTGCAAAATATTAACGCGAATTCATTACAGACGAATAAAAAAACTGGTAGATGCCGACCTCGGGGAGGATCAGTTTGGATTCCGTAGAAATGTTGGAACACGTGAGGCAATACTGACCTTACGACTTATTTTAGATGAAAGATTAAGAAAAGGCAAACCTACGTTTCTAGAATTTGTAGACTTAGAGAAAGCTTTTGACAATGTTGACTAGAATACTCTCTTTCAAATTCTGAAGGTGGCAGGGGTAAAATACAGGGAGCGAAAGGCTATTTACAATTTGTACAGAAACCAGACGGCAGTCATAAGAGTCGAGGGGCAGGAAAGGGAAGCAGTTGTTGGGAAAGGAGTGAGACAGGGTTGTAGCCTCTCCCCGATGTTATTCAATCTCTATATTGAACAATCAGTAAAGGAAACAAAAGAAAAATTCGGAGTAGGTATTAAAATTCATGGAGAAGAAATAGAAACTTTGAGGTTCGCCGATGACATTGTAATTCTGTCAGAGACAGCAAAGGACTTGGAAGAGCACTTGAACGGAATGGACAGTGTCTTGAAAGGAGGATATAAGATGAACATCAACAAAAGCAAAACGAAGGTAATGGAATGTAGTCAAATTAAATCGGGGGATGCTGAGGGAATTAGATTAGGAAATGAGACACTTAAAGTAGTAAAGGAGTTTTGCTATTTAGGAAGTAAAATAACTGATGATGGTCGAAGTAGAGAGGATATAAAATGTAGACTGGAAATGGCAAGGAAAGCGTTTCTGAAGATGAGAAATTTGTTAACATCGAATATAGGTTTATGTATCAGGAAGTCGTTTCTGAAAGTATTTGTTTGGAGTGTAGCCATGTATGGAAGTGAAACATGGACGATAACTAGTTCGGACAAGAAGAGAATAGAAGCTGTCGAAATGTGGTGCTACAGAAGAATGCTGAAGATAAGGTGGATAGATCACGTAACTAATGAGGAGATATTGAATACGATTGGGGAGAAGAGAAGTTTCTGGCACAACTTGACTAGAAGAAGGGATCGGTTGGTAGGACATGTTTTGAGGCATCAAGGGATCACAAACTTAACATTGGAGGGCAGCGTGGAGGGTAAAAATCGTTGAGGGAGACCAAGAGATGAATACACTAAGCAGATTCAGAAGGATATACGTTGCAGTAGGTACTGGGAGATGAAGAGGCTTGCACAGGGTACAGTTGCATGAAGAGCTGCATCAAACCAGTGTCAGGACTGAAGACAACAACAACAACAACAATTTATTTCTGTCACTTACGATTATAGATCGTTTCATGGGCTCTAGGAAACGAATAGTAACACGCATGCAATACTGTGAAACGTTCTAATGACAAATTTATGCAAGATACTTGGGGTTTGCGACTTGAAACTGATATTTACCGTTATGATTAGAGCTTCTGCATGATAAGCACTCGCATTTGCGGCTAATGGTATTACAAATTCGATCTCATTAATCTACGAGAGGGAAACACGGCAATAACTTGTTTGATTCGTGTTCCGCCTTCGGACATTTAGCAAGCATTTGGCAGACATACTCGGTTCTCTGTTTGCTAACACATGTTGACTGTTGGTCAATGAACGTATTTGTCTACGCTATTCACATCCATGAAATGTTATCAGTGGAAAGCGCTTATTTAACGTTGCACTTCTTCACTTCATATTCTCACGAAACTCTGAATCATTTCATCGTTTTATGACAAAAATGTGTTTTTTCCCCACTAAGTTCAGTATTAGAAACGTAACAGATTTGTCCTTTTCTCAGATGGTAAGTCAAATTATTTTCGTCACACCACCTCGGGGAAAATTGACAGCACATCAACAAATTCACGTGTTCGATATCGAATTTTTTTAAAAATGTATTACTCCCTCTAGCCGGGTTTATTAAGATTGATGAAAGTTTGACCGGTTAGTGGTGAGTGCTTGTATTCAGCCGTTGATGCAAGAGAGAAAGTTCATTATCCATATTAAACTACACAGATATACAGTATAGAACTTATCTTCCTTCCCGTGTGTATTCAGAAACACGATAAGTGGACCTTTGTTGAACGAGAACTCGCTGTCCCGTTGTCATAAACGAGAAATCTTAAAATCACTGTTGGTGGCAGTTGAAACACGAACGAGATGATCATTTAAAACGCTATCTGCAGCTTGCAAAAGAATGCATGTAATCTGCCCGACGCTTCTAAACGTTTATTAAAAAGGCATCATCAGTAGGCGTCCTAGAAAATTACGTTATGTTGGTTCACTTTTCGTACCACACTTACCAACCATATCTTAGATGCCGAGGAAGCGGGATGGAATCGTGATTGGTAGTCACAATTTATAATTAAAACAGTTTATTGACATTCCGCCCTTTAAGGAATCTGACAATAACAAATTGTGCACCAGCCACTAGATAAAGCTTTGAAAATACAGTTAGAAACCCGACAAACTTAGTACTCAAATAAACAATTCCTTAACATAAAGTTATAAAAACGTAATGTGCCAGTCATTTATAGCAACGTTGAGCATACCATTTATAAATTACTTCACATAGCCACTTAATCAAACTCCTTAAAACCAATCATACATTAAGATGGTCACACTTAACATTCTTCACTAAAATACCCTTATAAAATAACTATTTCAATCAGTTAAAGAAGCACTTGTGAAAAGGTCAGTTACAAACTTAACGTTTCGTTGCACAAATACCCCTGGCTTTATTTTCTCTTATTAAGAAAACAGAATAACTGAGAAACTTCAGAAATTCAAACTCCCATATAGGTTTCCCCTCACGATAAATATAATGAATATAGATACCAGTAAAATGTGACTTAATGACACTTCAACACTAGTGCCAAGCTAAGATCCAATTACATAACATAATAGAACAAGACTCTCCCTCGTAGATGAAAACTGTGTGACGGACCGAGACTCCAACTTGGGACCTTTGCCTTTCGCGGGCAAGTGCTCTACCAACTGAACTACCTACGCACGAATCACACCCCGTCCTCACAGTCTTACTTCCGCCAGCACCTCGCCTCCTACCTGCGAAACTCGAAGGAGAGCTTCTGTAAAGTTTGGAAGGTAGGAGGCGAGGTACTGGCGGAAGTAAAGCTGTGAGGGCGGGACGTGAGACGTGCTTGGGTAGCTCAGTTGATAGTGGGCTCTCAGCCGTGGCCTCTCAGCCCTCACGCCGGCATGTGCTCCGCTGCCAGGTTTGTTTACTTCCGCGTCGTAGCTTTAAGGCTTGCGTCCGTCCATCGTGAACAACATGTCGAGCGTTTACCGCCGTGCAACCCTTAAAGTTTCCTTCCCAGCTGAACGTGCGCGACCACGTGTACAGTTGAAACGTTCCTACATGAATATGTTCGTTTAGATCCTAACCACGATCTTGGAATCCATTTTTCGATCACGAGTAGTGTCGCTTATGTTAAAATGACTAACACCGAGGTATGTGAAGATGTTATTCGCCGACATTCCAAAGGACCTAAGTTCAAATTCTTTGATGGTCACGTCGGAGCTGTAACACTTGAACTCGCAGAGTACGGTCAACGCACGATTAGGGTGTTTGAAGTAAGTTTTGAAGTTCCTAAGGATGAAGTTGTCTCTGCGTTACAACCATACGGTAACGTCATCGGTTACATCGAGGAAAAATGGCAATCTTTCATGACCTACCATGTCCTTAATGGTGTGCGTCAGGTCAAAATTGAACTGAAAAATCATATACCATCATACCTGACAATTGGCGGGGTCGAGCCATTGTCATGTACGACGGCCAACCCCGAACATGTTCGGTTTGTTGACAAGAAGGCCACGTTAGATCAGCCTGCATGCGACGCCGCGTGATCCAGACTCCGATCGCCGAGGAAGCGCCCTCAGCGGTGATCACTCAGATCCCTGTCAAATATGTCAAGGTTGCCCAGGAAGGTAGCACCTCTACCCAGGGTCTTCCTGCTCCGTTGACGAAGTCTGATCAGGTAGATGCAGCCGCTACTGAGATTCCTTCTGAAGTGCCACAGAAGCCAGATCCTGACCTGCCGAATCTTCGCAGCACTGTGACTGAAAATGCTACTGAGACGGACTTTGTTCAGGGAGTGGTACCTACTTATGCTTTCCTTCAGACTGGTTCGGAGCCAGACAACAGCCACCCGGAATCGAACTCTGAACGACATGTTCTGAACCAAGGATTGCCAAGAAAGAGAAAGAAACCTAGCCGTACACCCCCTGATGAATCCATTCTACGGATGGATACCAGGGATGCAGACCCGAAGATGGACGACAAAACGCCCTTGATAACCGAAACTCTGATGCGAACTACCCGCCATAGGCGATCACTGGCAACGAACACCTTACTGGCGCCGTCACCCCCACAGGTCGACGTTGAAGAGAGCCTATCCGCTGAGCCGAAAAATACGTCTCCTCTCCAGTTGGGTGAAGTGCACAGCCGATGCCTAGCGTGGTATCGGTCTCCTGGACAGACGACGTGGAGATCGAAGGGACTGGGGTGGACGTTGCTGATGATGGGGCGCCCCCATCGCTTGCGTCTGCATGCTCTCCACAATAGCAGCCTCTTCAGCGGACGGGCAAGATCGACGACCTCTTGCTCCTGAAGAAGGTGTCCCCTGTGCCTGTGGGACTCCAACAGCAGCATTATCGTATCGCAACGATTAACCTTGCGACCTTTCGTGCACCCCACAAACTATCGCTGCTCCTCGATATGACTTATGATGCGGACATAGATATTGCCCTTTTTCAGGAAGTGCATGTCGCCGATTTTTCACCACCACATGGTTTCACGGTGCATTTTTCTCACGCTTCGAACACCGGTAGTGGTGTTGCCATCATCTTACGGGAAGGTACTTCTGCCGAAGCTGTCCTATACCTCCCCAACGGCAGAGGTATGGCCCTTATTCTCTTTTGTGTATGCATCGTCCACATTTATGCGCCATCGGGCTCCAGCTACCGTCGTGAAAGCAATGCCTTCTTCACGAAGGAAGTTACACCCCCTTTTATGTGACCACATGATGACTGGGTCATGGGTGGAGACTTCAACGGCACCCAGCGACCTCAGGGTCAATTGCCGCGTCACTCATCATGTGCAGCTCTGGAAACAGTCATGCGACTACAATTTGTCGACACGTGGAGACATGTTCACGGTGATCTTTTGGGCTTTACGTACTACACTGCGCACTCCTCTAGCCGACTGGTTCGCATCTACATCTCGCGATCCCTAATTCAACACACTTGATAGGCTGAAATCTGGCCTGTTTCTTTCTCAGATGACGAAGCTTACTTCTCTGATGTTGTTTTCACAAGACAGGCAGTATGGCACGGACGTGGTTTATGGAAACTGAACACGGCACTTCTTAATTAACCTGACTGTCGACTTCTAATAGAAAACACTTGGATCACATGTTATAGACGCCGTAACACGTATCCGTCTACCATATCCTGGTGGATCCAGTGTGCAAAACCTGTTCTTCGAAAAACTTTGATCCGGTATGGCAAAGATGTTCTCCTCTGGAGGAAGAGCACTATGTACTTTTACTACAAGATTCTATGAGAATGCTCCACAAAGGCAGCCTCCACTGAGCGCCATACAAGGATGAACCATGCTAAGGCCCAAATCACAAATCTCATGCGAAGGCATTTGGAAGGAGCGATAGTACGATCTCGTACTGTTGATCGCATGCCTCATGAACATTCGTCGATGTACCATATCATCCAAGAACACCAAAATCGAGGCCGAAAATTGATTCACGTCCTAACAGACCAAGAAGGGCGTAGCTACATAACCCCATCTGCAATAGTAAATGTGCTTCACGCCCACTACGAGCAGCTCTACGCCGCAATTCCACATTCCCCAGAGCTGATCGAGGAAGTCTCACAGCTTCGGTAGTATCCCAGGAGATGCGGCGATTGACTTGATGTCTGAGGTGACTGATGATGAAGTCCACGATACGATCCGGGCAGGAACCAAATGGCTCTGAGCACTATGGGACTCAACTGCTCTGGTCATCAGTCCCCTAGAACTTAGAACTACTTAAACCTAACTAACCTAAGGACATCACAAACATCCATGCCCGAGGCAGGATTCGAACCTGCGACCGTAGCAGGCGCACGGTTCCTGACTGCGCGCCTAGAACCCGAGATCACCGCGGCCGGCGGGCAGGAACCATCAACCAGTCCCCAAGACCCGACGGTCTTCCCCTCGAATTTTATTGCACCTTCCGTGATTTGTTGGAGTCCACCTTCATCTCCATCTGTCGGGAATTGGTGTCTTCGGAAGTAACTGTGACGGAAGGTTTCATGGAAGGAATTACTGTACATAAACCGCATGGTGGCAACAATATCAGTGACTATGGGCCCATCACCCTGATTAACAGTGATAGGAAAATCTTCACTCACCTTTTGGCGGCACGACTTAAAAACGTTGCCCGATATGTTGCGTCGCAAGACCAAGAATCTTTGGAAGGGGATAATAATATCTGCATGGCTTTATGCCGCTACAGGGGTATGGTGTCTGGTACACAGGCACAACGCCTCTCTGGGGCATTTCCGTCTTTGGACTTTAGCCAAGCTATTGATAGGGTCGACCATTCGTTCCTTATGGCCGTTCTCCACAATATGGGTTTCCCAGTCGCCGTTATCACGGTAATGATGCGCCTTCTGCGGGGTGCCTCATACAGGATTATGTACAATGGCAGACTCACTCCTCCGATAACAATAGGTCGATCCGTATGTCAAGGTTTCCCTCTATCAGCGATTTTGTACGCCTTTTCCTTGGAATCCTTGCTATGTGGACTAAGACTACATGTGGTAGGGTTGTTCATATATCGCCAACGATTCTGTTTCACGGCCTATGCTGACGATGTAGTCGTCTGTTTACTTAATGCCGACGATGTTCGAGCTGTTTTGACGTGGGCGTTGGGTAGCTGTTTAAACGTACGTAGAGTCACAAGTTATGTTCATTGGCACGGGACTTCCCGTGGAGTGCGTTACACCTCTCACCACCGTGGATACCATTCGCTGTTTGGGAATAGATTTTTCGTCTGATCTCCGGCGTTAAGCCACCATCAACTGCCGACGCCTCCTTTTAATGATCAGAGCAGGTCTTATGGACGATCGCCTTCGATCCATAGATATTCTCCAACGAGTTCGATATGTCAATGTATATATCGCATCCCAAGTTCCCCATGTAGCACAAGTTCTACCTTTCCCGCTTACTGTGGTACGTCGCATGATGGCAGCGATGGCATCTTTCGTCAGCTCTGGGCTGTTGTTCAAAGTTAACTACCCTTACTCTTCCCCTTGAACGAGGTGGGATAGGTCTGTTCCACATGCCGGATAGAGCTCGCGCCCTATTTGTCAGCTCCCAGATAATGGTATGGACACATTGCCCAACGACCCTCACTGGTCTTCTCCTGCCGGCTTATACGCCAGTCTCACTGTCAGCCCCAGTGATGATCTCGGATGTTCCGGACCAGTTCCATTATTTAAGATACTCCTTCCTTGAACTCAGTTACTTACGTCTCACCATAGGAAGACCGCTTTTACTCAAGACAAAGACTGTATACAATGTCCTCCAATTAGGTCGTCCACCTAACCTGATTGAACAAAAGTTCCCCCAGGTTGCCTGGCGTCATGTATGGCGCGCGGTGTTCACCTGTTACCTTGACACGAATGTTCAATCTGTCTGATACCTAACTGTCAGTTGTAATCAAATCAACCAACCTCGCCTTCATCGTATCCACCTCGCCCAATCACCTCTTTGTTCCGCGTGTGGAGTGCCAGACAATAACGAACATCCGTTTGTTTGCAGACCGGCTGCGGAGGTTTGGCAATTGATTCGTCTTATTGTGGCGTTTCTAACGCGGGACATTCCGGATTCGATTACTGCCCTTTCATTATTATCTCCGGAACGCGACTATTTTCCTCAGACAAAGACCAATGCTGTGAATTGGATTCGCGGACATGCCATTCGCTACCTATTTGGACAAACTGTAGACTCTGTACTTGATTTTTGGTCATACCTCAATGACCGTCATTATGTCGTTGTCCGTCACCCAAAATACAGACAATTTTTCCCGAACTTCGTTGGGAGTGCTTTCCACGACTCGCCTCGCATTTGGACTGTGTTAAGACAAGAGAGAAGAAGATTTCCTGTTTGACCCAATGAACATTTCTGAACAATTGAGCGGAACACATCAGTTTCGAGAAGACGTGACTCAACATATTCGCAGAAGGACTCTGATCAATTACTCAACCAAAAGAAACAAAAAAAAATTAAAAATTCAGAAAAAAGGATGATTTTGTTTTGTTTGTAAGGGTAGCCCTAACCTTGAATTCCCATATTTCCCCTGGCATATAGGCAGCTTTCTGTGGTAGGTTTAGTCAGGAGCCAAGGCCTAGAAGAAAAATAATAGAGCAATTACCCGCGAATGGCAAAGGTCTGGAGTTCGAGTCTCGGTCCGGCATACAGTTTTAATCTGCCAAGAAATTTGGAAGGTTCATATTAGCGCACACTCCGCAGCAGAGTGAAAATCTCATCCTGGATGATAGAACCACTTACATAAAAAACAAGAGCAGAAACACTGATCTTTAAAAATTGATGTTCACGTGCTCAGATGTGTTAATAAAAGACTACTAGAAAGAGCCGCGCAAGGAACTCTGCAAATGCTGTGTCATATAAAGTTTAGCCAGTTGCCAGTCGCTAATATTTAAGGAAACAGGTTCGTATAAGAACAGGTTACATAGAATATATATTTATATATCTACCAGCATAACCCGCCTTGGCGAAAGGAATATAAATACTGAACTTCGGAAGGCGGTATGTGAGCAACTCTCGGTATTGGCCAGGTTCTTAAACACTGCCAGTCCTAGACCTCGGATGACACTTCACTCCCCGCCAAGGCGCTGGCACAATCAAAGCTTTCTGCGCGAATCACAAAGACATTCCAGCAACTCTGAAACATAGAAACCCTCTGCAGAACCTTTGTCTCGATACATGGATAAGCGTGTAAAGGAACACATTACACTACTGACCAATTCGTAACTTTGACCTTAACGATTTTACACATGGGCAACTGTATTAATGGAATGCAGGTTTGAAAACGCCAACATAAAATCATTTGATTACAAGAAACACAGACCACTACTAAAACTTGTGAGAAATTTTTCAAATAATGGCCGCCATTTAACTTATCCCAACTCAACTCTCCCACACCAACTTAGAGCTCGACTATGAAAGTCTCGGCACAATAATAAAATTTAAATGCCTGTGAGTGCGACGGTCAACAAAACACAATGACGACCACTTACTCCATATCACGTACACGAACGAAGGAGCGGGTTCCACAGCTTCACCGCTTCACTTCAACTTTTGTTCCCAGCTAAGTCACAGAACTTGTATCTCCAAGCTGCCCATGTCGCCAAACAGCCCGACCAATTTCACACCACAAAATATAACGGTCATCACGCTCGTTTAGGCAGCCGTTGACACTCGCCTCCCAGCGAATGTCCCGAGATCTCGAAGGCTAACAACTGAATCCCTTCGCCTGGCAACCCGGAAGATAAGACACGCGAAAAGCAAAGACTGCTTAGCGTAACCACAATAGATCTCAACGATACATGAACAAAATAACACTAGCGCAAACTCGCCACGGCTCAATAGATTTAGATTTTAGAGTGTTGTTCTTTTTAGGGTCCACAGATTTCCGATAAGCGTATTACAAACGGACGTAGAACAGTGCACTATTCGATTGTATTTGTGTTACACACCATCGCGAATGTGATGCGTGCCTTTGCATATGTACTGGCTATATAGTCAAAGATGATGTGAATCCTGAGTCTTGTAATAAGTAATTGAAAATGATCAAGAGTCGCAATAAGCTAACAGCACTGACAATAAATTTTACAGCCTTTTTTCGTTATTGAAACACATGGTATGTAGATTTTGAAAAGTTCTTATAAGAAGTAAGGCTACACATGAGCTCTCCAGTTTCAGGAACACTAGAAAACAATATTATGTATCATCTACAATAATTTATTTATTAAATCTATATTGAAATTACATATAACATACCATGCTGAGCTAATTGAATGCTGGAAGATGTCCAACCCTAATAGATGATCAATCAAAAAATCAAAAAATAAAGAAAAACTGGTCACTTACGTGCACACAGAAGCAAAGTGTGTAAAAGGTACGCTGAAGAGCCAAAGAAACTGATACACCTGGCTAATATCTTGTGTGGTCCGACCGAGCATGCAGAAGTGCCACAACACGACATGGCACGGACTCAACTAATGTCTGAGGTAGTGCTGGAGGGAACTGACACCATGAGTCCTGCAGGGCTCTCCATAAATCCGTAAGACTACGTGGGGGTGGAGATCTCTTCTGAAGAGCACGTTGCTAGACATCCCAGATATGCTGAATAATGTACATGTCTGGGGAGTTTGATGGTTGGCGGAGTGTTTAACCTCAGAAGAGGGTTCCTAGAGCCATTTTGTAAAACGTCTGGATGTGTCGAGTGTCAGTTTGTCCTGCTAGAAGTGTCCAAGTCCGTCGGAATGCACAATGGACATGAATGGATGCAGGTGATCCGACAGGATGTTTACGTACGTGTCACTTGTCAGAGTCGTATCTAGAAATATCAGGGATCCCATATCACTCTAACTGCATACGCCCCATACCATTACATAGCCTCCTCCAGCGTGAACAGTCCCCCATTGACATGGAGGGTCCAAGGATTCTTGAGGTTGTCTCCATACCCGCACACGTCCATCTGCTCGATACAATTTGAAACGAACTCGTCCGACCAGACGTGTTTCCAGTCCAATGTCAATTTTGATGGCCCCAGGCGGGTTGTGAAGGTTAGTGTCGGGCAGTCATCAAGGGTACACGAGTGGGTCTTCGGCTCCGAAAACCCATATCGATGATGTTTTGTTGAATGGTTCGCATGCTGACACTTGTTGATGGCCCGGCACTGACATCTGCCGCAATTTACGGAAAGGTTGCACTTGAGTCACGTTCAACGATTCCCTTCAGTCGTCGTTGGTCCCGTTCTTGCAGGATCTTTTTCCCCCCATAGCGCTGTTGGAGATTCGATGTTTTACCGAATTGGTGATATTCACAGTACACTCGTGTGATGGTCGTTCTGGGAAATCCCCAGTTCCTTGCCGGCTATAACATCACTTTGAAACTCACTTAAATTCTGATACCCTGCCATGGTAGCCGCAGTAATTGATCTAACAACTGTATCAGACACTTGTTTTCCTATATAGGCGTTGCCGACCGCGGCGCCTGTTTTGGCTGTTTACATATCCCTGTTTTGAATACGCATGCGTATACCATTTTCTTTCACGCATCAGTGCAACATTCACAGTAGAAGCAAAACGCGATTATGAAATAAACTTTATACGCAAGAATTGAAAAACAAAGCAGAAAGCACAGTTTTGAAATTTATCGCTAACTCTCATACCATCATACCCCAAAACGATTTAATACGATGCGCGACAGATACAGACAAGAAACACGAGAGCATTCGAACAGCAAGAGAGGGCTCATAACAAAGAATTAGTATTACCAAAATACTAGGTACGCCAATGGGTCACGTTAACCAACCCTTCTATAGCTAAAGAGAAGTGAAAGAAATTCGTGACACTTATCAGGGGCAGTTTCATCTGATCGTGATGTCGTCACTGGTAAACTTAAAGCTACAGCTTCCAAATTGGACCACGATCGTTCAGAGACAGTAGTGTTGTTCTCCATTTTAAAGGTATCATCCATCTGCTGCCTACTCCGCAGGCAGACGGATAAATAGGGGAAATACTGAAAGAGGCAGGAAAATCAGGGAAGCTTTCCTCTTCCGTAGGTAATGGATTAGTTCCACCCTAGGGCAAGAGAAGGCAGTTCCATCCCGAAGCATCGATCCCAAGACTATGGGGAAAAGGAGCATGAAGATATCAGCTGTGCTAAGCTGGTGCAACATAACGACATCACTTGAGCTACGTCTTAGCTGGGCCAATGAAAAATGTGTCCTTCACACCAGGTACATACAATACGTAGTTGTGAGAAACTTTCATTTTGGCGCCACCAGGAAGTCCTTACAGTATGCCTGGAGGGAATAAGTATGGAATTCTACTTCAGAGCAGGCTCACATTAAGTGTACTTAGTTGTACAACCCGTATGCATAATTGTCACCTTCTACGAAAAATGCAAACAAGGTGGTAATCAACGTATGAAAGGACAAGGAAAAGGAATGTTAATTTATGGCATCCACTTAGATATTTCCAGCCCCACTTTGCGGCTACCCTCTACTGTAACTGGAACCTCTACCTTAGGCCTCACCGCTGTCTCAATTAACTTACTCGACCCACAGCTAAGTATCCTGTCTGCCGGGAATCTTACATATCTCAATAACATAACAGGCCCTAACTTGCTCGCCTCTCTAGATAGA
Organism: Schistocerca gregaria; assembly: GCF_023897955.1. Classification (NCBI taxonomy): domain Eukaryota; kingdom Metazoa; phylum Arthropoda; class Insecta; order Orthoptera; family Acrididae; genus Schistocerca; species Schistocerca gregaria. The sequence goes on from NC_064925.1 coordinate 410,357,088, forward strand.
ATGATATGAACTGAGATTGGCCACATAACAGTGGAACGCATTCTGGAGCAAGTGATGTAATACAGGGCACAGCATCACCGTCACCTCAACACGATAGGGACCTCTACTTGACCCACCTGTGTAATTCTTGCAGTTATTGGCATTGTATACTGTCAGTTCAAAGGGAAGGTCAACCAAATCCGAACACTGCCCACCTTCAGCCTGCAGCTCCTGAGCAGTACCCATGACACCACCAAAGGCTTACCCCAATCAAGGACAAAATCGCACCTAAGCAAACAACGAAGGAGAAAGCCAGGCACGAAGTGTAATCGAATGCCACACCTGGTATAATATGCCTACTCCACAGGAATTGGCTGAAAAAGTATATTGTATGGAACTATGAACAATGATGCTTGAGATTCAGTTTTTCCCAATTAGGGTACTAGATTTCCATAGGAGGGAGGAAAATGTAGAGTCCAAGACTCACAACAGAGGTTGGAGCAGAGGAATCCGCTGGGTGTGGGATTGGGGACACCTCATGTCAGAAATCGCCCTGTCGAATAGGCTGTTACATAAGACCGAACATCCAGACTGCCCGGAACGGTTACTGCGAGTGACCTACTGCCAGTTATGACACCTGGTCGCGTTCGGTAACACGCCAGTACCTTAACGAGTAGCCCCGACGAGTAGCTACTTATGACGCAGCTGGGATCGGAAGCCCTGACCGTCGGCAGAGTTCCTGCTTTGGGAACTGCTCTGTGGCACGTCACCAGCCAATTAGACACGTCGAGGCCTTCCGGCCAGGGCTACAACATGGGCCTTCTTTGCTCTGGGGCTCAGAGCACTTCGCAGCCAGTGTCGTCCTCGCCGCCACCTTTCCGTGACGCAGCAGTAGCAGCTGCCGTGAGTTCCTAGTCAGCACATGGGGTCAACACAACCAGCCCATTGGAATCAAAGGCTATCCAGTATACATGTTATTAATAATGCAGCGTTGCAGTTCACCAAAACCTTCCTCAATGTTGTTGGAACTCCGGCTTCACCAGTACCACCCCACAGCCTCCCGCCAGCCTTTCCTGTAATTCTTAAATACCTATTAAGTTCAAGTTCTAAGTTACACTTCACTTTTCGTGAGTGAATGTTTGAACTGTGAGTGTAATTCTTTCGCCAGTTGTACTCCACCATTTGATGATGCTGTACACTTTTAGAAGTGGTATGTAGGTGGATATGGTACTTGCGAACAAGTTTGCAGTTTGCTGCTGGTAGAAAATATAACAGGATCTTCTAATGAAATTTCAGTCCCCAACTTCGTGGTCAGAATGAGAAAATTATTTTTTGACACGTCATCCATATTGGAAGAAAGAATCATCTTAATGATAGAAATGAGAGCTCGTACGGAAAGATTTAACTGTTCCTTTTGCCGGCCGTGGTGGACGAGCGGTTCTCGGCACTTCAGTCTGGAACAGCGCGACCGCTACGATCGCAGGTTCGAATACTGCCTCTGGCATCGATGTTTGTGGTGTCCGGTTAGTTAGGTTTCAGTAGTTCTAAGTTCTAGGTGACTGATGACCTCAGATGTTAAGTCCAATAGTGCTCACAGCCATTTTAACCATTTTTTGAACTGTTCCTTTTCCCCTGATCTATTCGAGAGTGGAAAGGTTGAAAAGTAGCTAGAAGGTGGATCGGTGAACCCACTGCTAGGTGCTTGATTGTAAATTGTGAAGTAATCATGTAGATGTAGAGATGGGTGACTACAAGTACCGCATCTGAAGCGAAACGTTTCTCTTCGTTTCAAATTTTTCCACAGCCCATGAAACACTTCCGTACATTTCCGTGTTCCAACAAACATTCTCAGAACTTGCTTCCTCAAATTAATGTCGATATTTGGTACTAACTGACTACTTCTGCCTCTCTTCGCCTATGTTGGTCAGTTTTTTATGCCCTCCTTGATTCGTCAGTGATGCTTTAGTTTGCTACCTCATTTACCTCTTACTCGCTAATTATGATGCAGCCTTTTTCGCTTATCTCGTATCTGCTAATCTGCATTACTTCCAGCTTTCTTTGATTTGCCGTAATTCTCTAGTGTGTACTCATGAAACAGTTCATTCCACTCGATAGATCCTGCAATTCTTCTTCACCTTCACCGAGGATAACAATGTCATCCGCTCAGCTTGAATTTTAATGTCAATCCTAGAGCTCTCTTTTCTTTTTCAATGTATAAATTGAACAGCAGTGACAGAATACCACATTCCTGTCTTACACCTTTCATAATTCCAGCATTTACTACTCGGTCTTCAATTGTTATTATTAGCATTAGTTTTGTTGTATGTGTACTGTATAAAAACAAGTCGTAATTTAACGTTGTAACCAAAAATTACAACAACATCTCGACCGATTTACTTCAGATTTTTACGCGATTCTTAACGTATTTTTGAGTTACCAGGCTTTTGGCTGTTTCGATGCAGCCTTCCACGAATTTCTCTCATGTCCCAATCTCTTTTTCTCAAACGGGAAATTGCATTCTACATCCTCAATTGTTAGGTAGATGTATTCCAATCCTTGTCTCCCTTTAGAGTTTTACCTTCTACAACTCCCTCTAGTACCATGGAAGTCATTCCCTTGTGTCTTAATAAATGTTTTACCACACAGTCCCTTCTTCTTGTCTATCCCACATATATCCGTAACTCACCGTTTCTTAGTACAGGCTCTTCAGTGCTTACCTTAAATGTTCTAATTTTTAGATTCTTCTTTAGCAGCACATCTCATATGCTTCTAATCTCTTCCGTTCCAGTTTGCCATAGACCATGTTTCACTGCCATAAAATGCTGTGCTCCGAAAGTACGTTCTCGGAAATTTCTTCCTCAAATTAAGGCACGTGTTTGATGCTAATAGATTTGTCTGAGCCAAGAATGCCCTACTTACCTGTAGTAGTCTTCAAACAACTTACGGGAATTCAGGCAGGTAAAATTTACAGCGACCGTCGGTATTTCGGTATGAGTACACCCAGCCATTTTCAAGGCACGAACTGCATTTTCTGCCTTGAAAATGACTGAGTGTACTCCCGCCGCAATATCGAAGGGCGCTGTAACTTTTACGTGACTGAATTAGCGTAAGTTGTTTGAAAATTATATACTCCAGGAGAAACTCAGGTCTCACAGTGTTAGTCTGCTTTTGACGTCCTCCTTGCTCCGTCGGTCAATTGTTATTTTGCTGCCTAGGTAGCAGAATTCCTTAACTTCATCTATTTCATGACCATCTATCCTGATGTCAAGTTTCTCGCTTTTCTCATTTCTGCTACCTCCCATTACTTTCGTATTTCTTCGATTTACTCTCAATCCATATTCTGTACTTATTAAACTGTTCATTCCATTCAGCAGATTGTTTAATTGCTTTTCACTTTCACTCAGCGTAGCAGTGTCATCAGCGAATCGTATCACTGATTTCCTTCCATCTTCCATTTGAATTCCACTCTTGAACCTTTCTATTATTTCCGTCATTGCTTCTTCGATATATGGACTGAACAATAGGGATGGAAGTCTACATCCTTGTCTTACACTCTTCTTCGTTCAAGCTCTTCGTTGTTTGTCTTCCACCGTGGTGTTCCCTCTTTGCTCTTGCACATATTTTATGTTAACCGTCTTTCCTTCTTGATTACACCTATTTATTTTAGAATTTCAAACATCTAGTATGAATTTAAATTGTCGAACGCTTTTTTCCACGTCGACAAATCCTATGAAGGGGTCTTTTTTTTAATCTCTTTAGTTATCAACCGCAACGTCACAACTCCCTCTCTCTGGTGCCTTTACCTCTCCTCAAGCCAAACTGACCGTCGTCTAACAGATCCTTAATTTTCTTTTCCATTCTTCGGCATATTCCAGTCTTGTCAGAAACTTGGATGCATCACATGTTAAGCTGATTGTGCGATAATTATCACATATGTCAGCTCTTGCAGTCTTCGGAATTTCATGGATGATGTTTTACCGAAAGTAGGGTATTATATCGCCAGACTTATACATTCTACACATCGGCGCGTGTCTTTGTTTTGTTGCTATTTCCCCCACTGATTTAAGAAATTCAAAATTTATCCATTCCACATTCGACCTCAAATCTCCCAAAGCTGTTCAAAATTCTGATTCTAGTACTGAATTTCCAATTTCTCCTATATCGACTCTTGTTCCTTCTATTATCACCTCACATACACACAATGATTCCTCCTCATGGAGGCCTCCAGAGTATTCAGCATTTAACAGTAATTTCCATGGGACTCTTGATGTTACCACACTTCTTTTAATTTCAATGAAGACAGTTTTGACTTTCCTGTATGCCGAGTCAGTCCTTCCGACAATCATTTGGTTTTCGTTTTCTTTGCATTTTTCGTAGATCAATTTGGTCATAGCTTCCCTGCACTTCATATCAATTTCACTCCTAAGCTACTTGCATTTTTATCATTCTCCATTTCCCTGAAATTCTTTGTACTCCCTTCGTTCATCGATCAGCGGAAGTACACTCATGTGCTGAAAGCACAGAACACCTTGAGCTACTGGAGACAGGACGTACATTTTCGCAAGACATGTACATTAGTATGTCCTGCTGAAATGATTAGCGTTTCAGTCACTTCGGTTCAACATGTGCCCTTTTTCCTAGTAGGCATGGGGTGATAACTTGTTCCATGTGAGATGCCTTTCGACGCACATAAAGTGCAAGTTGCGTCCTGTGGTATAGCCACATATGTTGCAATCACTTGATTCCTCTGTAGTGGTTGTCACTAGGTCACAGTGCTGCGCCCATCGTTTCGCCACGTCCTACTCATTTTCGATTGACGACAAATATGGTGATAGGGCGGGCGAGCGAAATGCTAACATCCTATGACACAAATAAGGTGCCTGTTCGTGCAGCAATGTGTGGTCGTTCATTGTCTTGCTCCAAAATGTCGTCTGGAGAGTTGTTCGGCTATGCCTTGGCTACGGGTCGCAGTATATCATTCACTTAGACACGTACCAACTTTGGTTTATGGTTGTACCCAGTAGTGCCCTACAGCAAAACGCCTTGAGTATGCACTATATATCTTGTGCGAATACAGTCACTGTGATGCCGCTCGCATGCCTACCGCGAACGAAAACGCGTCCATCATTTTCAAAGAAACGGAATCTGCGTTCGTCAGGAAATACTGTCTGATGCCATATTTGTCTCTACTGGCGTCATTCCATACACCATTGCTGTCTAACAGGTTCCTGCACATTCGTCAAAGCGTCAAAGATAGGGGGAGAAGTGGACGACGAGCACGTAACCCATGCCGTAATAAACAGCGATGGGCTGTCACCTTTTATGGTGTACGAATTGATCCGCTGTTCCGTTGCTACCCCAGAGCTGAGGAGGACGCAGATCTGTTGGGCATTTCGATTCGGATGAGGTGTCGATCTTCTTGGGAAGGAAGGGGGGGGGGGGGGCGGTCTCGGTAATGCGACCTCACCCCATGTCGTCATGTTCTGCGGCCTTCCGTGAACAACTCTGCACACACCCGTTGCGCTGCTGAAATTCTTCGTCTCACAAATGTAGCAATTTGCCGGATGGATGAATCACATTCTCTCACACCAATAATGCATCCCCTTTAAAAGCAACTGATCTGACGGCACAGTTCGCCCATACGTTTGCGACGCATACAGCACGCCTGTTCAAGTCACACTAATGCATTACTTTCGGGTTAGGGTGACAATAAGAGCCGCAAACACATTTTATCGGTATTTGGTGTTGGGCTGCGATATCGATATTGTCCTTGAAACTTCTAGCCGGTATGTTTCAAATGCTAATCGTTTGTGCAGAACATATTAATGTACATGCCCTGTGAACATGAACGTCCTATCTCTAGTCCTTCAAGGTGTTTTTTTTTAAACATGAGTGTACCCATTGGTTCTTCGTAGTTACTTTCTTTGTATGTATGCCATTCTTTCAAATTTCTGTGTTTGTCATTTTCAGAGATGTCCATTCCTATTCAACTTAACTGTCTACTGAGCTATTCCTTATCGCAGTATGTATGGCTCCTGACAGCTTCAAGCGTCTGTCTTCATTCCTTAGTACTTCCGGGACAAACTACTTTGCGCATTGATTCTTCTCGACTAGTCTCTTAAGCTTCATCCTACACTTGATCACTACTGAAGTGTGGTCTGGGTCTCTATGTGCTCCTAGGTACGCCTTATAACTCAGTATGTGATTTTGGACTCCCTGCCTGACGATATGCAATTTAAGTGAAATCGAATCTCTGCTTTTCCAAGAATACTTTCTTGTTTGTGATCCGTGAAGACAGTATGCGCTGTGAATAGCTGCAACTAGTGTCTCTACATTTCTACCACCAAGTCCGAATACTGAAGCACTTCCATTCCTTCCTGCATTGCAACTCCTATGAGTACTACATTTTCATCTTCCTTTACGTACTGGACTACCCTTTCAGTATTCTCATATTCACTGTTCATCTCTCCATCTTCGTCTCGTGACGTCAGAATGTATGCCTGATCGTTGCATGAGTTGCTTTGCTGTCGTTCCTCATGATAACAACCCTATCACTGAACTGTTCACAGTAACTTACTCTCTCCCCTGCCTTCCTATCCATAACAAATCCTACTCCCATTATACCATTTTCTTCTGCTGTTGATATTCCCCTTTATTCATCTGGCCAAAATCTTTGTTTTCTTTCCATTTTAGTTCCCTGACCCCACTGTATATAGATTGACCCTTACCATTTCCCTTTCCAGTTATTTTAGCTTCCCTGCCACGATCAAACTCCTGGCACTTCAATCCCAGAATTGTAGAAAATTGTTCTTTCGTTGGTTATTTAGTCTGTTTCTCATGGTCAACTCCATATTGTCAGTCCATTGTCACAGGTGGGAATTGGGTATTAGTCGGAATCTTTTTCCAATGATGAGATGACCACAATAATTTTTCAGTTACAGAACGCATGTCCTGTTCATACACATTATGTGTCTTTAACGTAGTGATTTCTATTACCTTCTGTATCCTCATGCCGTTGATCATTGCTGATTCTTCGGCCATTAGGGGCAATTTCCCACCCCATGGGCCCGAGAGTTCCCCGAACCTCTGTTTGCTTCTACAACCACTTTGACAAGGCCGTTGATTGCATAAGGTTGACTTCTCTTGTCGAAGGTCTTTGGCCGCGTTTGCTGATGATTTTTATTCAAAATTAATGAGTACATTTCATTCATTAACCAAAGATGCTATCCCAATACCAGGTGTACTTTTTAAGTTGAATAGTTTTTAACAAATATCATGGTAAGTTCTTGACTGGTTGACTTCAGATCTTTATGTAACACTAATAAAAGTTCGGACACAGGTAGGCTACATATTTTAATACATACCGTATACACACAGCATAGAAATATATAAAATTTGTACTTCTACTTTAAGGCTACTACCAAACATCTGGAAGAGTTCTAGACTCATCTATTTACTCGGCCTTTCTTAACGCGATAATATAATAACAATGTAGGATTCACATATTTCTAATGTATAAGTTATGCTAGTATATACAGACTGTATATGGGCCAGTTGTTAACAGAAGTCTCCAAAACATCTTGACCGACTTCCTTCAGATCGTTACACCATACCATGATAAACATACAGATGGATACACGCTTCATTTTCATTAATATATGTAATGTATATAAACATATATATCTACAATACATAAAAGAAACATTTTACTAAAATTGTCGAAAACTGCTTCTTTGATTTCCTTCGAATTTTCATATGATGCTCCAATAAACGTTGAGATGGACCTATGGAAAATATTTTAAACATATGTGGTATAAAAGTATATATGTACTACAGAAAAGAGGAAAATTTTTGCCAAAAATCTCATGTTCTTGAACGATTTACTTCAGGTTTCTACATGATACCATGTACAAAGTACTGAAAGCCTTAACATGTATGGTATATAAATGTATATGTATTGTAAAAAGGGGAAATGATGTTAGGAAAAGTTCTTGGCCGATTTACTTAAAATTTTTACACAGTATTCTAATAAAGATTCGAACAGATATAGGCTACGTATTTTTTATATTTTATATGAACAGTTGCATTTACGTAACTATCTAAACACTTGTCATTGTTCATAGTTGTTACTAAAAATCTGGAAAATTTTTTACTGAGTTTCTTCAAAGTCTCAATGTTACTTTAATCAACGTTGGCATGGACACAGGATACACATTTTTAGCAATAATTACCATAAGTTCTTCAGGAAGTTACTTCAGATATTTACATAATAGTTTAATAAACGTTTGGCAGAACATTGGCTACATAATTTTATAAAAGTATATGGTATATAAATACATCTATGATACTATGTAAAGATGAAATGTTGTTGGCGGAAATCACTATTAGTTCTTGACCGATTTACCTCATACACACACACACACACACACACACACACACACACACACACATATATATATATATATATATATATATATATATATATATATGTAAAAATTTATAGCAAAAATTTCAAGAATTTTCAACCGACTCACTTCAAAGTCTTACTCAGGTTTCTGCAGACGGGCATGCAATATTTATTTTTTTTTAAATAACAGTTAACACATTTTGTGTTAAAATTACGGGAAAGAAAATGCTGTACTTTCTTCTTTCTTCCAGTTAGTTTTCACTACGACAACTGGGCATTTAAACCGTTAGACAAATTATCTCTCACATCAGTATATAATCTTTCTCCTTCCCTATACCTTTTAATAACAATTGTATACAAAGCTGTGTGATGTTTTCTTCTTCGCATTCGTTTTTAACAGAAAGAAAGAAAGTCGTATTTGTAGCTTATCAGCTTGTGATTATAATAGTACTACGGAATCTGAATCATCCGAGCGTAATCATACCCATTTGCGGATTAAAGCTATGTGAAATATTGTCGTTGAAGTTACCATCCTCACAGACCTAGAAGCTGGAGTGGTCTGTCTCATACCTCGTACACAGATGATGCCAATCGATTTATCGCTTCAGTGACCTCAATTCCAAACAAGGTTTTGTTGGCAGTGACAATAAACAAGATTGTGGGGGGGAAGAGAAGAGAATGACAGAGAGGACGGATGACCTGGACATGGGCAGAAGCAGTTGGACAGAGGAGGGGGTAGGAGGTAGAGAGAGATGGGGAGGATAAGGAGGTGAAGAAAAAGGGGAAGGATGAGGTGATCGACAGAGAGATAGAGGGGAGGAGGAGGAGGAGAAGAAGGAGGGGAGATTAGGAGACTATGACTTATCTCCAATTACCATGCCTACTCAGAAATTTCGAAGCATTGTCAGGTTTGCTAGTACTATATGTTTCCTGTCTGTTTCTATATCTTAAATCTATTTACATGTCTTCAAAATTCCGAAAAACTTGCACCACTTTTCTCTTTTAGTTTCACGAATCCAGTAACTGTACCTTTTTGTAAGTCTTGCTTCCGTTATGGAGTGCAAAGTCAGAACTGCATCTCTGATAAATTTCTTCATGTGTTGCGATAGAGCCCCTTGGTTAGATTTGGTGAAATCAGCGTTTTCTCCATGCTTTGTGTCGTTGTGGCAGCACACCGGACTACTACGCTGTTGAAATTACATCAATCCAAACTCATCTACATTTTCCTTTCCGTCTAGCATCATAGTTCATATTTTCATCTTCTCTAGCATTCTATCCTTCGCCATTCGCTCTACGTGTCTCAACCACCGTATTCGTTTTGACTTGACAAATGTTACTTCACCACTTCCCAGTATTAATGCATGTAGCTTGGCGTTTTAGCGTATACTACAGCCTTCTCCTTCAGGTATTGGGTAATAAATTTTACGTAATACTTTTGACTCAAAGATGCTTAGGCCGTTTTCGTCACCTTCTGTCAGCACTTCATACCTCTACCCATAGGAAGTAACTGGTGAAGCTAGGCAGTTTTGTTCTGCTAGAATATCTTTCCCAACCGAATCAGTGCATACAACTAGAGGGATTTTAGTGTAGCACTGATAACTGCGCTCATACATATAATTTCCTCGTAAATTTGACAGGATTTTGTAGTCACAGATCCTATCAACCCTTGAGGTTTTATTTAGATTCCCTCTCCCCTTCTGTGTATTTTACATTTTATGTCAAGCAGAGTAGATAGTACCTAAATGGGTCTATAACTTATACGTTTGGACTTCTGACACACCGTATGAACTGGAACGACCTGTGTCATTTTTGAATTACGCGGAACACTTCGTTGTTCATGCATACTGCGTTCCTACAGGACTAAATGACATTCCTGACACTATCACGAATCACCACCCACTACAGCTCTCCGCAGTACAGGCAAGAAGTATTCTCGCAGAATCCTCAGTTTGAACATAAAAGCGCAGTTACTCTACGAAATGAAACGATTTGGCTCTAAATGCAAGCTGGCGTTACCACCGTGTTTAAGAGGCACAAGTGCGAAATGGCGGCTACACAGGATACTCAGTGTGAGCATTCGCCGGAATATTCGGTGGAATGTAATTCCAGTCGTAACCAATGGCAGCCAGTCACGTCTTCGTTTGCCGAATGTTCACTGCGAACTTGCTCGTAAAGGACGAAGAGTCTCCCGGCGTCAAGTGCGTGCGTTTACGAGGTCGTAAAGACGAATGGAGGCCGCGAGACTTGAAAGTCGCACTGCGGTGTCTGCCGGCGGTGCAGTGCTTGAGCGATGCCCTCGCATCTACGTTACACGCACTTCGGTAGATGAGATTTTTAGATGATGCGAATGCAACATACAGTGTATGAAACTTAGTAGTTCATCTTTCGATAGTCACAACTATGTTCAGTTTTTGAGAGAACAAATACTGGATTTCCGATTTGTGATTTTTAAACCTTATAAAAATCGTAACAAACGTTCAAGAGTTCGAAAGAAATGTCTTGACCTCCACAGGAGTTGGACCTTAAAATACCTTGAAACTCCTTAAATCACCTTAACACCTTGCAGAGAGATAACGAGTTTACTAACGTTCTCCGCTCCACGCGCAAGCTACAAGTATCGAGATAACTCATGTTTTCTACACATTGTCTGTAGATTCCCTCTGGTTTGATTTATTTCTACTACTACCGTTATCTAGGCGTTTACTGTTGTGCCAGAATTTTATCCCATGATGATTGATGAGGGTTGGTTAGTGAGGTGCTCAACTGCGCGGTCATCGGCGTCCGTACAGTGTCCTAATCCTTACTCAGTCCAATTTTACCCACATTGACAAATGATGATGAAATGATGAGGACAACACAAACACCCATTTCCAGTGCAGAGAAAATTCCCAATCAGGGTGGGAATCGAACCTGGGACCCCTTGAGAATTTACTCTTGAGAGAGACCGAAAGGACATTATCTATCGCTTGAGCCTTGTCCCACAGTGACGCAGGGTCAGCCATCGTTAATCAGATTTGTCATGTTATTGGTTAAGGAGTGACCGAATGTCGCCACCCCATACCCCCTCCCCCCCCCCCCCCCCACGTAACGGAATTAGTGTACCCAAACTGCCTGCATCGGGTGTAATCCATAGAATAGTGCGAATGTGTTCCGATGTCTGCGAGCTGTGTAACCGAGGCGGAACATGTGGACCAACCCGGTATTCACCTAGCGGGATGTGGAAAACCGCCTAAAACCCACATCCAGGCTGGCCGGCACTTCGGCACTCGTTGTTAATCCGCCAGGCGGATTCGAACCGGGGCTCGCGCACCTAACCGAGGAAGGAGCGCGTTAGTGCTCAAGGCTACCCTGGCGGGTAGACCGAGAGGACACTGTAACACCTAAAATATTAGTAATCATTATTGCAGCATAGATAAGAAGAATTATTTAACTTTGTACAATCCACTTGTAATGGTGCCATGAGGATTTACAACTGCCTCTGAATATTAATGTATTATATGCTACAGACGAATTACGAGTCTCTCACTGAGAATAGCTTAACAATAACCTTCACAAAGTGTTGAGCCTAATACATTGATCACACTGATGGCCGACTAGGACGCGTTTCTGTTGTCTTCTTCGATGATCGCGGACAGGCTGAGTGGTACTGTGCTCGGCCATAAGTAGAAGATGAGTTGCAGTGGCGTAGCGAAAGGTTTCTTGGTGTGGCTGAACCGGTGCTGCTCTCAGTCGTCGATTCAGCTCGCAGCGACTTTCTTTCCTTTCGGGTACATTGCGAGGTACCAACCTTGCTTTAACACCTCGCTCCTCGGGCGATACCACATTCACAACAATAGTTAATGTATCAAACTGGATTGCCTCCACGTACTTTGGCTTATTTAAGGATTTGATTGTATTCTGATATTTGATGTAGTTACTTTCTTCGCCATGATGTTCCTCCTATTGTTAGACTATCCAAAAACGGAAGAAAATGATTACATCGAAAATACTTTCAGGGGCTTCTGAAGACGATTATTCACATCTTCCTAGTGAGAATGAAGATACGGATAACTGTCTAAAACGAAACTTAGGACGACTGTTTCGATAGTGACACAATATGATCTCTAAAGAATCCTCAGTTGACAGTGTTTTCAAGTGATTCCAACAATAACGATGGATGTGACTCTGTTCTTGTGAATGCTTCGTTTCGTCATAATATTATTGTGTGTACCCTTTGAAGAGGGCTCCCGAGTCTTACTCGGGCAATAGCTATGTCAGCGGACGAGTGAGATTCTGGAGCCATCCCGAATATATTAATACTTACATTACTCGAAAAACGCCGTCAATTTTGACCCGATGATGGCATGCGCCACCTATTGGCAACAGACGTTCTGACAATGGTTTGAACGTCGTCCACCGACAAGTAGCGTAATGGCACAGCTATCAGACCGCCATCTGCCTCTATCCTTTAAAGGGAAAGGCTCGGTGAGGTGCAAACTTGTGAAGCAAATAGGCTACCGTACCACGGATACGAACACGGCTTCCTAAATCCAAATGAGGAAATCTGAAAGCAGTCAAATTTTGGCCATTGGTGGGTCATAGTCAAGGCCAATATTCCCACTATGATGCAGAAGAAGGGGCGTTGGTAGCTTATCTCATGTGCATACCATTGGCGGTCCATAGTCATTGGATAGAAAGGCACTATTCCACACTTTTGCTGGAAAAGGGTTGTTGGCTGAAATGCCTGCTACCGCTATGGGTTGGTCGTCATCAGTGGCTGGATTCAAAACGGACAGAGCAAGAGAGGGTGAATGTTTACCCAAAGTATTATTGTCCGCCGAGGTGACTTGCAACACGTTGTTTACACCGCGGCCCCGTATGGACGGGAGCTATGGCGGGGAGCCACAATGCCCGAAGCAGTCGTGCAATGAAGCTAGTATCAGCGGTCGCGTGAACATTCTCACACCCATAGACGAGGTTCTGGACGTCCGCGCAGCATAGACACGCGTCAGGATCTTCGTGAAGATTCTGTAAGTACCGCTACAATGATAAGATGGTTTGTGAGCCCCTAGACGCGTCAACGCGAACTTTTAAGAATCAATTATTAACAGTAGGACCATGGGCATTCACACTTAGAATCCATCTTCCGCTACGTGCGTGGCCGACTGGTGGGAGATGGAATGGCGCGGTGTAGGCTTCAGCTATGAAAGGAGGTTCCGTAGGCATGAAAGTGAGGGTCGTTTGCGCATACGACACAGATTTTATGAGCGCTGCATTCGTTCAAGACACAGTGACCCCACACAAGGCCTTACAGTCTGGGGTGCGATAAGTTACGAAGTGCATTCAAGTTCTAAGGCATCCGATTTTTTTTCTCCGGACTGGAAAGAGATAGAAGCATGTTCATTATTTTAAAATGAGGCCGCGTTCATTGTCAATACGTCCCAGAGATGGCAGCATCGTACGGCAGATGGAATTTTACCGCCAGCGGCGAGAATGAGAACTGTTTTAAATACTTAAAATGGCGACGTTTTCCTTTCTTGAACAGCGTGCAATCATTCGTTTTCTGAATTTGCGTGGTGTGAAACCAATTGAAATTCATCGACAGTGGAATTAGACATGTGGTGATGGAGTTATGGATGTGTCGAAAATGCGTTCGTGGGTGCGACAGTTTAATGAAGGCAGAACATTGTGTAACAACTAACCGAAACAATCTCAGGCTCACACAAGCCGGTCAGACGACATGATCGAGAAAGTGGAGAGAACTGTTTTGGGGCATCGCCGAATGAATGTTGAACAGATCGCAGCCAGAGTTGGCATTTCTGTGGGTTCTGTGCACACAATCCTGCATGACGACCTGAAAATGCCAAAAGTGTCATCCAGGTGGGTGCCACGAATGCTGACGGACGACCACATGGCTGCCCGTGTGGCATATTGCCAAACAATGTTGACGCACAACGACAGCATGAATGGGACTTTCTTTTCGTCGGTTGTGACAATGGATGAGACGTGGATGCCATTTTTCAATTCAGAAACAAAGCACCAGTCAGCTCAATGGAAGCACACAGATTCACCGCGAAAAAAAAAAAAAACTTTCAGGTAACCGCCAGTGCTGAAAACATGATGGTGTCCATTTTCTGGGACAGCGAGGGCGTAATCATTACCAGTTGCGTTCCAAAGGGCACTACGGTAACAGGTGCATCCTACGAAAATATTTTGAGGAACAAATTCATTCCTGCACTATAACAAAAACGTCCGGGAAGGGCTGCGCGTGTGCTGTTTCACCAAGACAACGCTACCGCACATCGAGCTAACGTTACGCAACAGTTCCTGCGTGAAAACAACTTTGAAGTTGCTCCCTACTCACCTGACCTGGCTCCGAGTGACTTTTGGCTTTTACCAAACAATGAGAGACACTCTCCGGGGCCGCACATTCACCAGCCGTGCTGCTATTGCCTGAGCGATTTTCCGGTGGTCAAAACAGACTCCAAAAGAAGCCTTCGAAACTGCCATGGAATCATGGCGTCAGCGTTGTGAAAAATGTGTACGTCTGCAGGGCGATTACGTCAAGAAGTAACGCCAGTGTCATCGATTTCGGGGTGAGTGGTTAGTTAGGAAAAAAATTGGAGGCCTCTTACAAGTTTCGTTCATCTTCTGTGTTAATTATTAGTTGGCATATAAGCAGACTCTATATCTCAATCAGGTTTGCGGCAAATTATGTTACTCAACGATGTCTGTAAATTCTTTGTATTCTTTACAGGTACAATGTGACTCCACTATAACAACATAAATTACCCTCAAAGACTTGACACTTATACCTTCTCATACCGTTTAGTTTTGATAATGGCTTCCGTTTGGTGAATAAGAGAATCCAAAATCTTCTTCATGGCAAAATGTTGAAATGAAGCCGCACACTGAAAGTGAACTGCTCTAGAGCTAACAGAATTGCAGTCAAACAAAAATTACGCGAAGGGAAATGTAGTGTGAGGAGGGCTATGCGAGGGCCGTTCAATGAATTCGAAAGTAAAGTTCTATGTACTGACTTGGCAGAAAATCGTAAGAAATTTTAGTCTTATGTCAAAGCGGTTGGTGGATCAAAACAAAACGTCCAGACACTCTGTGACCAAAATGGTACTGAAACAGAGGATGACAGACTTAAATCAGAAGTACTAAATGTCTTCCTCCAAAGCTGTTTCACAGAGGAAGACTGTACTGTAGTTCCTTCTCTAGAGTGTCGCACAGATTACAAAATGATAGATATCGAAATAGACGACAGAGGGATAGTGAAACAATTAAAGTCGCTCAAAAGGGGAAAGACCGCAGGACGTGATGGGATACCAGTTCGATTTTACACTGAGTACACGAGGGAACTGGCCCCCCTTCTTGCACCGGCGTACCGTAGGTCTCCAGAAGAGCGTAGCGTTCCAAAGGATTGGAAAAGGGCACAGGTCATCAGTTTTCAAGAAGGGACGTCGAACAGATATGCAGAATTATAGACCGATTTCGCTAACGTCGATCAGTTGTAGAATTTTGGAACACCTATTATGTTCGAGTATAATGACTTTTCTGGAGGCTAGAAATCAGCATGGGTTTCGAAAAAGACGGTCATGTGAAACCCAACTCGCGCTATTCGTCCACGAGACTCAGAGGGCCATAGACACGGGTTCACAGGTAGCTGCCGTGTTTCTTGACTTCCTCAAGGCGTTCGATACAGTTCCCCACAGTCGTTTAATGAACAAAGTAAGAGCATATGGACTGTCAGACCAATTGTGTGATTGAATTGAGGATTTACTAGATAACATAACGCTGCGTGTCACTCTCAATGGAGAGAAGTCTTCCAAAGTAAGAGTGATTTCAGGTGTGCCGCAGGGGAGTGTTGTAGGACCGTTGCTATTCACAATATATATAAGTCATCTTGTGGGTGTCATCGGAAGTTCACTGAGGCTTTTTGCAGATGATGCTGTGGTGTATCGAGAGGTTGTAACAATTGAAAATTGTACTGAAATGCAGGAGGAGCATCAGCGAATTGACACATGGTGCAGGGAATGGCAACTGAATCTCAAAGTAGACAAGTGTAATGTGCTGCAAATACATAGAAAGATAGATCCCTTATCATTTAGCTACAATATAGCAAGTCAGCAACTGGAATTCCATAAATTATCTGGGAGTACGCATTAGGAGTGATTAAATGGAATGATCATATAAAGTTGATCGTCGGTAAAGCAGATGCCATACTGAGGTTCATTGGAAGAATCCTAAGGAAATGCATTCCGAAAACATAGGAAGTAAGTTAAAGTATACTTGTTCGCCCACAGCTTGAATACTGCAAAGCAGTGTGGGATCCGTACCTGATAGGTATGATAGAAGAGATAGAGAAGATCCAACGGAGGGCAGCGCACTTCGTTATACGATCATTTAGCAATCGCGAAAGCGTTACGGAGGTGATAGATAAACTGCAGTGGAAGACTCTGCTGGAGAGACGCTCCGTAGCTCGGTACGGGCTTTTGTTCAAGTTTCGAGAACATACCTTCACCGAAGAGTCAAGAATTATATTTCTCCCTCCTACGTATATCTCGCGAAGGGACCATGAGGATAAAATCAGAGAGATTAGAGCCCACACAGAAGCATACCGACAATCCTTCTCTCCACGAACAATAAGGGACTGGAATAGAAGGGAGAGCCGATAGAGGTACTCAGGGTACCTTCCGCCACACACCGTCAGGTGGCTTGCGGAGTATGGATGTAGATGTAGATGTAGATGTAAGGTATAGATTGAGAGTATATTTCTAACTATCTCAGACATTTGTTATGCGAATAAGATCAATTTAATTAGAGGGTCAGCTGACGTGCGATAGAATGCCTGCGGGTTCGTCAAAGTAGGTACGTAACTATGCAGCCACGTAAACATGATTTCTTTCATATTGGAACATGTCACTCTGCACAGTGCACTGAACACGAAGGAAGTATTTTGTCAATGAGGGTGTTGATTTAAACATCCTGGTTGACGTACGAATGCATGGGTTGACGGTTATCTACACCAATAAAATTTTCTCGACCCTATAGATACGTCGTTTTTGAAGATACTTTTGTGAATTTATGTAAGCGTACTTTGATACCATCGTATTTCTTATATGGTAAATAGCATTTTACTAGAGTCACGGCGTTGCGATGAGAAGCCCATTAGCTCCACATTCTGACTAACGTTTTTATGGAATACTACGAGGGTATCGTCTTAGACACGGTTCCCGGAGAGCCTAGTGGTTTTCATCGCTACTTTGACGACACACCTGTGGTATGGCTTCATGGAGGTGCATTTTTGGACCAAATCCACAATATCTGTGACAGGGAGTTGACCCTGGAGATAGATACCACAAGGCAGAATGCTATCTAAAATGCAAAGCGGTTTCTCAGTAACTGTATTTGCCGGAAGCCTACCCACTGGACTGGAAAGAGATAGAAGCATGTTCATTATTTTAAAATGAGGCCGCGTTCATTGTCAATACGTCCCAGAGATGGCAGCATCGTACGGCAGATGGAATTTTACCGCCAGCGGCGAGAATGAGAACTGTTTTAAATACTTAAAATGGCGACGTTTTCCTTTCTTGAACAGCGTGCAATCATTCGTTTTCTGAATTTGCGTGGTGTGAAACCAATTGAAATTCATCGACAGTGGAATTAGACATGTGGTGATGGAGTTATGGATGTGTCGAAAATGCGTTCGTGGGTGCGACAGTTTAATGAAGGCAGAACATTGTGTAACAACTAACCGAAACAATCTCAGGCTCACACAAGCCGGTCAGACGACATGATCGAGAAAGTGGAGAGAACTGTTTTGGGGCATCGCCGAATGAATGTTGAACAGATCGCAGCCAGAGTTGGCATTTCTGTGGGTTCTGTGCACACAATCCTGCATGACGACCTGAAAATGCCAAAAGTGTCATCCAGGTGGGTGCCACGAATGCTGACGGACGACCACATGGCTGCCCGTGTGGCATATTGCCAAACAATGTTGACGCACAACGACAGCATGAATGGGACTTTCTTTTCGTCGGTTGTGACAATGGATGAGACGTGGATGCCATTTTTCAATTCAGAAACAAAGCACCAGTCAGCTCAATGGAAGCACACAGATTCACCGCGAAAAAAAAAAAAAAAAACTTTCAGGTAACCGCCAGTGCTGAAAACATGATGGTGTCCATTTTCTGGGACAGCGAGGGCGTAATCATTACCAGTTGCGTTCCAAAGGGCACTACGGTAACAGGTGCATCCTACGAAAATATTTTGAGGAACAAATTCATTCCTGCACTATAACAAAAACGTCCGGGAAGGCCTGCGCGTGTGCTGTTTCACCAAGACAACGCTACCGCACATCGAGCTAACGTTACGCAACAGTTCCTGCGTGAAAACAACTTTGAAGTTGCTCCCTACTCACCTGACCTGGCTCCGAGTGACTTTTGGCTTTTACCAAACAATGAGAGACACTCTCCGGGGCCGCACATTCACCAGCCGTGCTGCTATTGCCTGAGCGATTTTCCGGTGGTCAAAACAGACTCCAAAAGAAGCCTTCGAAACTGCCATGGAATCATGGCGTCAGCGTTGTGAAAAATGTGTACGTCTGCAGGGCGATTACGTCAAGAAGTAACGCCAGTGTCATCGATTTCGGGGTGAGTGGTTAGTTAGGAAAAAAATTGGAGGCCTCTTACAAGTTTCGTTCATCTTCTGTGTTAATTATTAGCTGGCATATAAGCAGACTCTATATCTCAATCAGGTTTGCGGCAAATTATGTTACTCAACGATGTCTGTAAATTCTTTGTATTCTTTACAGGTACAATGTGACTCCACTATAACAACATAAATTACCCTCAAAGACTTGACACTTATACCTTCTCATACCGTTTAGTTTTGATAATGGCTTCCGTTTGGTGAATAAGAGAATCCAAAATCTTCTTCATGGCAAAATGTTGAAATGAAGCCGCACACTGAAAGTGAACTGCTCTAGAGCTAACAGAATTGCAGTCAAACAAAAATTACGCGAAGGGAAATGTAGTGTGAGGAGGGCTATGCGAGGGCCGTTCAATGAATTCGAAAGTAAAGTTCTATGTACTGACTTGGCAGAAAATCGTAAGAAATTTTAGTCTTATGTCAAAGCGGTTGGTGGATCAAAACAAAACGTCCAGACACTCTGTGACCAAAATGGTACTGAAACAGAGGATGACAGACTTAAATCAGAAGTACTAAATGTCTTCCTCCAAAGCTGTTTCACAGAGGAAGACTGTACTGTAGTTCCTTCTCTAGAGTGTCGCACAGATTACAAAATGATAGATATCGAAATAGACGACAGAGGGATAGTGAAACAATTAAAGTCGCTCAAAAGGGGAAAGACCGCAGGACGTGATGGGATACCAGTTCGATTTTACACTGAGTACACGAGGGAACTGGCCCCCCTTCTTGCACCGGCGTACCGTAGGTCTCCAGAAGAGCGTAGCGTTCCAAAGGATTGGAAAAGGGCACAGGTCATCAGTTTTCAAGAAGGGACGTCGAACAGATATGCAGAATTATAGACCGATTTCGCTAACGTCGATCAGTTGTAGAATTTTGGAACACCTATTATGTTCGAGTATAATGACTTTTCTGGAGGCTAGAAATCAGCATGGGTTTCGAAAAAGACGGTCATGTGAAACCCAACTCGCGCTATTCGTCCACGAGACTCAGAGGGCCATAGACACGGGTTCACAGGTAGCTGCCGTGTTTCTTGACTTCCTCAAGGCGTTCGATACAGTTCCCCACAGTCGTTTAATGAACAAAGTAAGAGCATATGGACTGTCAGACCAATTGTGTGATTGAATTGAGGATTTACTAGATAACATAACGCTGCGTGTCACTCTCAATGGAGAGAAGTCTTCCAAAGTAAGAGTGATTTCAGGTGTGCCGCAGGGGAGTGTCATAGGACTGTTGCTATTCACAATATATATAAGTCATCTTGTGGGTGTCATCGGAAGTTCACTGAGGCTTTTTGCAGATGATGCTGTGGTGTATCGAGAGGTTGTAACAATTGAAAATTGTACTGAAATGCAGGAGGAGCATCAGCGAATTGACACATGGTGCAGGGAATGGCAACTGAATCTCAAAGTAGACAAGTGTAATGTGCTGCAAATACATAGAAAGATAGATCCCTTATCATTTAGCTACAATATAGCAAGTCAGCAACTGGAATTCCATAAATTATCTGGGAGTACGCATTAGGAGTGATTAAATGGAATGATCATATAAAGTTGATCGTCGGTAAAGCAGATGCCATACTGAGGTTCATTGGAAGAATCCTAAGGAAATGCATTCCGAAAACATAGGAAGTAAGTTAAAGTATACTTGTTCGCCCACAGCTTGAATACTGCAAAGCAGTGTGGGATCCGTACCTGATAGGTATGATAGAAGAGATAGAGAAGATCCAACGGAGGGCAGCGCACTTCGTTATACGATCATTTAGCAATCGCGAAAGCGTTACGGAGGTGATAGATAAACTGCAGTGGAAGACTCTGCTGGAGAGACGCTCCGTAGCTCGGTACGGGCTTTTGTTCAAGTTTCGAGAACATACCTTCACCGAAGAGTCAAGAATTATATTTCTCCCTCCTACGTATATCTCGCGAAGGGACCATGAGGATAAAATCAGAGAGATTAGAGCCCACACAGAAGCATACCGACAATCCTTCTCTCCACGAACAATAAGGGACTGGAATAGAAGGGAGAGCCGATAGAGGTACTCAGGGTACCTTCCGCCACACACCGTCAGGTGGCTTGCGGAGTATGGATGTAGATGTAGATGTAGATGTAAGGTATAGATTGAGAGTATATTTCTAACTATCTCAGACATTTGTTATGCGAATAAGATCAATTTAATTAGAGGGTCAGCTGACGTGCGATAGAATGCCTGCGGGTTCGTCAAAGTAGGTACGTAACTATGCAGCCACGTAAACATGATTTCTTTCATATTGGAACATGTCACTCTGCACAGTGCACTGAACACGAAGGAAGTATTTTGTCAATGAGGGTGTTGATTTAAACATCCTGGTTGACGTACGAATGCATGGGTTGACGGTTATCTACACCAATAAAATTTTCTCGACCCTATAGATACGTCGTTTTTGAAGATACTTTTGTGAATTTATGTAAGCGTACTTTGATACCATCGTATTTCTTATATGGTAAAGAGCATTTTACTAGAGTCACGGCGTTGCGATGAGAAGCCCATTAGCTCCACATTCTGACTAACGTTTTTATGGAATACTACGAGGGTATCGTCTTAGACACGGTTCCCGGAGAGCCTAGTGGTTTTCATCGCTACTTTGACGACACACCTGTGGTATGGCTTCATGGAGGTGCATTTTTGGACCAAATCCACAATATCTGTGACAGGGAGTTGACCCTGGAGATAGATACCACAAGGCAGAATGCTATCTAAAATGCAAAGCGGTTTCTCAGTAACTGTATTTGCCGGAAGCCTACCCACTGGACTGGAAAGAGATAGAAGCATGTTCATTATTTTAAAATGAGGCCGCGTTCATTGTCAATACGTCCCAGAGATGGCAGCATCGTACGGCAGATGGAATTTTACCGCCAGCGGCGAGAATGAGAACTGTTTTAAATACTTAAAATGGCGACGTTTTCCTTTCTTGAACAGCGTGCAATCATTCGTTTTCTGAATTTGCGTGGTGTGAAACCAATTGAAATTCATCGACAGTGGAATTAGACATGTGGTGATGGAGTTATGGATGTGTCGAAAATGCGTTCGTGGGTGCGACAGTTTAATGAAGGCAGAACATTGTGTAACAACTAACCGAAACAATCTCAGGCTCACACAAGCCGGTCAGACGACATGATCGAGAAAGTGGAGAGAACTGTTTTGGGGCATCGCCGAATGAATGTTGAACAGATCGCAGCCAGAGTTGGCATTTCTGTGGGTTCTGTGCACACAATCCTGCATGACGACCTGAAAATGCCAAAAGTGTCATCCAGGTGGGTGCCACGAATGCTGACGGACGACCACATGGCTGCCCGTGTGGCATATTGCCAAACAATGTTGACGCACAACGACAGCATGAATGGGACTTTCTTTTCGTCGGTTGTGACAATGGATGAGACGTGGATGCCATTTTTCAATTCAGAAACAAAGCACCAGTCAGCTCAATGGAAGCACACAGATTCACCGCGAAAAAAAAAAAAAAACTTTCAGGTAACCGCCAGTGCTGAAAACATGATGGTGTCCATTTTCTGGGACAGCGAGGGCGTAATCATTACCAGTTGCGTTCCAAAGGGCACTACGGTAACAGGTGCATCCTACGAAAATATTTTGAGGAACAAATTCATTCCTGCACTATAACAAAAACGTCCGGGAAGGGCTGCGCGTGTGCTGTTTCACCAAGACAACGCTACCGCACATCGAGCTAACGTTACGCAACAGTTCCTGCGTGAAAACAACTTTGAAGTTGCTCCCTACTCACCTGACCTGGCTCCGAGTGACTTTTGGCTTTTACCAAACAATGAGAGACACTCTCCGGGGCCGCACATTCACCAGCCGTGCTGCTATTGCCTGAGCGATTTTCCGGTGGTCAAAACAGACTCCAAAAGAAGCCTTCGAAACTGCCATGGAATCATGGCGTCAGCGTTGTGAAAAATGTGTACGTCTGCAGGGCGATTACGTCAAGAAGTAACGCCAGTGTCATCGATTTCGGGGTGAGTGGTTAGTTAGGAAAAAAATTGGAGGCCTCTTACAAGTTTCGTTCATCTTCTGTGCTAATTATTAGTTGGCATATAAGCAGACTCTATATCTCAATCAGGTTTGCGGCAAATTATGTTACTCAACGATGTCTGTAAATTCTTTGTATTCTTTACAGGTACAATGTGACTCCACTATAACAACATAAATTACCCTCAAAGACTTGACACTTATACCTTCTCATACCGTTTAGTTTTGATAATGGCTTCCGTTTGGTGAATAAGAGAATCCAAAATCTTCTTCATGGCAAAATGTTGAAATGAAGCCGCACACTGAAAGTGAACTGCTCTAGAGCTAACAGAATTGCAGTCAAACAAAAATTACGCGAAGGGAAATGTAGTGTGAGGAGGGCTATGCGAGGGCCGTTCAATGAATTCGAAAGTAAAGTTCTATGTACTGACTTGGCAGAAAATCGTAAGAAATTTTAGTCTTATGTCAAAGCGGTTGGTGGATCAAAACAAAACGTCCAGACACTCTGTGACCAAAATGGTACTGAAACAGAGGATGACAGACTTAAATCAGAAGTACTAAATGTCTTCCTCCAAAGCTGTTTCACAGAGGAAGACTGTACTGTAGTTCCTTCTCTAGAGTGTCGCACAGATTACAAAATGATAGATATCGAAATAGACGACAGAGGGATAGTGAAACAATTAAAGTCGCTCAAAAGGGGAAAGACCGCAGGACGTGATGGGATACCAGTTCGATTTTACACTGAGTACACGAGGGAACTGGCCCCCCTTCTTGCACCGGCGTACCGTAGGTCTCCAGAAGAGCGTAGCGTTCCAAAGGATTGGAAAAGGGCACAGGTCATCAGTTTTCAAGAAGGGACGTCGAACAGATATGCAGAATTATAGACCGATTTCGCTAACGTCGATCAGTTGTAGAATTTTGGAACACCTATTATGTTCGAGTATAATGACTTTTCTGGAGGCTAGAAATCAGCATGGGTTTCGAAAAAGACGGTCATGTGAAACCCAACTCGCGCTATTCGTCCACGAGACTCAGAGGGCCATAGACACGGGTTCACAGGTAGCTGCCGTGTTTCTTGACTTCCTCAAGGCGTTCGATACAGTTCCCCACAGTCGTTTAATGAACAAAGTAAGAGCATATGGACTGTCAGACCAATTGTGTGATTGAATTGAGGATTTACTAGATAACATAACGCTGCGTGTCACTCTCAATGGAGAGAAGTCTTCCAAAGTAAGAGTGATTTCAGGTGTGCCGCAGGGGAGTGTTGTAGGACCGTTGCTATTCACAATATATATAAGTCATCTTGTGGGTGTCATCGGAAGTTCACTGAGGCTTTTTGCAGATGATGCTGTGGTGTATCGAGAGGTTGTAACAATTGAAAATTGTACTGAAATGCTGGAGGAGCATCAGCGAATGGTGCAGGGAATGGCAACTGAATCTCAAAGTAGACAAGTGTAATGTGCTGCAAATACATAGAAAGATAGATCCCTTATCATTTAGCTACAATATAGCAAGTCAGCAACTGGAATTCCATAAATTATCTGGGAGTACGCATTAGGAGTGATTAAATGGAATGATCATATAAAGTTGATCGTCGGTAAAGCAGATGCCATACTGAGGTTCATTGGAAGAATCCTAAGGAAATGCATTCCGAAAACATAGGAAGTAAGTTAAAGTATACTTGTTCGCCCACAGCTTGAATACTGCAAAGCAGTGTGGGATCCGTACCTGATAGGTATGATAGAAGAGATAGAGAAGATCCAACGGAGGGCAGCGCACTTCGTTATACGATCATTTAGCAATCGCGAAAGCGTTACGGAGGTGATAGATAAACTGCAGTGGAAGACTCTGCTGGAGAGACGCTCCGTAGCTCGGTACGGGCTTTTGTTCAAGTTTCGAGAACATACCTTCACCGAAGAGTCAAGAATTATATTTCTCCCTCCTACGTATATCTCGCGAAGGGACCATGAGGATAAAATCAGAGAGATTAGAGCCCACACAGAAGCATACCGACAATCCTTCTCTCCACGAACAATAAGGGACTGGAATAGAAGGGAGAGCCGATAGAGGTACTCAGGGTACCTTCCGCCACACACCGTCAGGTGGCTTGCGGAGTATGGATGTAGATGTAGATGTAGATGTAAGGTATAGATTGAGAGTATATTTCTAACTATCTCAGACATTTGTTATGCGAATAAGATCAATTTAATTAGAGGGTCAGCTGACGTGCGATAGAATGCCTGCGGGTTCGTCAAAGTAGGTACGTAACTATGCAGCCACGTAAACATGATTTCTTTCATATTGGAACATGTCACTCTGCACAGTGCACTGAACACGAAGGAAGTATTTTGTCAATGAGGGTGTTGATTTAAACATCCTGGTTGACGTACGAATGCATGGGTTGACGGTTATCTACACCAATAAAATTTTCTCGACCCTATAGATACGTCGTTTTTGAAGATACTTTTGTGAATTTATGTAAGCGTACTTTGATACCATCGTATTTCTTATATGGTAAAGAGCATTTTACTAGAGTCACGGCGTTGCGATGAGAAGCCCATTAGCTCCACATTCTGACTAACGTTTTTATGGAATACTACGAGGGTATCGTCTTAGACACGGTTCCCGGAGAGCCTAGTGGTTTTCATCGCTACTTTGACGACACACCTGTGGTATGGCTTCATGGAGGTGCATTTTTGGACCAAATCCACAATATCTGTGACAGGGAGTTGACCCTGGAGATAGATACCACAAGGCAGAATGCTATCTAAAATGCAAAGCGGTTTCTCAGTAACAGTATTTGCCGGAAGCCTACCCACATGGTGCGGCTTCTGTAAGCTCTCAGCTACCATCACCTATCGCCGACATATTTAGCTCTGAGGACGTTGGAGAATCGAGCGGAAGGTGCTTGAAACGCTGAATACTGGCCGAAGGAACTGACATAGTAACTGAAAGCGTTCAAAGGAAACGACGAAGACCAACAAATTTTGCAATCTTTTTCCGAAGACTCGTATACAGAAGGCCCCCAGACGAGGAAAATAATAAACTTATGTCTTTGTCGTAAGTGTGGACGTTCTTCTGTAGGACAGGTTTTATATTTTTGAACAGCGCTGTTTAGAACTGAAAGCTGTTTTCACCTGCGTTAACCTGGAAAACGGAAACCTAATTATCTTCGACCAGACTAAGCAGTGGTGGCTTCGATTTTGGCGGCGTGGCACTCCTCTGGCGCCACTACTTGGATTGCCGAAATCGATATAATCACATGTCAC
Source organism: Schistocerca gregaria (assembly GCF_023897955.1). NCBI lineage: Eukaryota > Metazoa > Arthropoda > Insecta > Orthoptera > Acrididae > Schistocerca > Schistocerca gregaria. The sequence continues at coordinate 410,383,459 of NC_064925.1, forward strand.
GGGCTAGGGTCACTGGCAGAACCGTGTGTTGCTAGTTTGGAGAGCCTTTTTCGTGCAGTTGGCTGGAAAGCACATAGCTGCAGGTTGTTGCTGTTGGGGGGCTCCGGCTGTCCAGTGAAAGCCTCGAGAAGCAGCGAGTGGTTAAATCGGTCGGAGGCATGTCTTGTCGGCTCGCTTAAGGATTGGTAGCGGAGAGTCGCGGGAAGAGCAGCGGATGTGATGCGCAACGTGCTCCGCATTTCCTGGCGTACTCTGCAAGCTAGAATTTATGGCACCTCGAACAGCGTCTGTATGGACTAGAGGCAATGACACCCGAGCCTGGCATCCTAAAAGTTACAGTTCCTTCAAACCTGAGTAGAGTTAAATTTTTAAAATTTTTTTTGACTACTTGATACTGCAAGGCCACGTCTTTGTTAATGTGAGTTGACCTGTTATATTAACGCGCCCCTGAGTGATTGTGTATATGATGATCAGTCAATGTAACGGATCGTAATTTGTTGTTCCAGGCCATATTCCATGCAAATATACGAGTATTCTATGTTATAATTTGATTTCACGAAATTAAATTTGTAACATAATCTGTGTCAGAGGCAAGACACCTTCTGTAGATGAGTGTGCTTTAATTATTGAGTCAGCAGTCGCTGATATTTCGTCTAGCGATTTACAAGCAATTTTAAGGAATGTTAAGTTTGTAACTTGTGTGTTTTGTCACTTCGAAGATAAGTTAAACATTCGTACGTATCAGGGATTTTCGTGTGTATATTTATTTGCGCAGGTTACTGCTCCCTTTTGATGTGTGGTCGCAGGGTAGCTTTGGCACAGGACGACGCGTTCCTGCTACATGGGCCTGGAGCAGAGATATGTTCGCTCTCTGTCGTCGCATGACGTCTGGGTTTGCCGGCAGTCTGGTGCCTCTACCAGCCGCTACATGGTAGCTCAAGTGATGCAAAGTTGATCGTTTGATGCGTGCCACAGTGGAGTACCGACGGTTAATCGCGAATTATCAGTCTGTGCTATTTGGTGAATTCATTAAGCTCATGAGGCTTAAACCGTGTTCTGCAAGCATGAAGTTCGTCTCTCTGTATATGCACTTTAACTGCTCGTTTAAAACTTGTACCCATATTGTTACTTCTGATGCACACTAAGTTCGAAGGCCTTTTAACTATGAACATGAACTGTAGAGCCCTCCATTTATCCACCGTCATTAGCTAACATTCACTGTGAAACTTGTCAGCAGCTTCCCTATTGTCAGCTAAAGGAGCCTGCCATATTTCTCTGCTTATCTTCTATTTTGTGCAATAATACATTTATTTAAGGGTCATTGTCAATGTTTGTGGTGGTGTGTACCAGTTCAGAGACACATTTAAATTTCATACCCTCAAAGCTCCTCTTGTGTTTTTGGGCAATTGCATATTTATTGAGACTCATTGTTAATGCTTCTGCTTGTGTGTTCCACTTGGGAGTAACATTTATATTATATGCCTCCCCAGCTTTGCTTGTACATTGGGGAGTTCGCGTATTTTATTGCTTAAGGCTCACACATTCTTAAGGGCCATAATCAGTGGCGTGACTTGTTTTGTTATCCTTCCTGTATTTTGGATGGGCGTTACCCACTTGTGAAACTTGTCACCCATGCTTGGTAATTGTTAGTACATTTAATGGCTGCCTTGTAATCCATTTTACTGAAAAACTTCGGTTTGTTGAATCCTCTTGCAACCACGAATATCTGATGTGAGTTCTTACTGCTATTTTGCGCCCGTATACTCCTGGTTTCAAATCCTGCTCTTAACGGTGTAAACTGTTAAAGTTTGTTATTAATGAATTAAGCCTGTTCAAGTTCCTTAAATGAATGTGGGCATTTTTACTCTTGTAACAAGGTTTTACTAAAAGTGTAATTATAATATTGTGTTAACCAATAAAGTACACTTCATGAAACAACAAATCCCGTGTGTTTTACCTTAAAATTATTTCCACCCTTGTTTTGAGGTATCAGAGACATTACAAATGGACAAATTATTTCTAGAATAGCGTTACAAAAGAAGATATAGAGATAAAAACTCAGACAAGACACAAAATAAGGACTGTGGCACAGCTTGGGACATGCACATCGGAAGTTTGAAGCGTGCGCGACGGGTCCCCGGTGAAAATATTACTATATGTGGTGCTTGAGTGAGCATGGGGCCAACGAGATGTGCAGGCACTGTGGCATGCGTCGTGGCACGTGACAGTACAGGTCTCACTAGTAGCAGGTGCCTTCTCCGGCAAGGATCGTGTTTAGTGTTTCACGCTAGATTAAAACTTTCTAGCCTCTCTTTCATATACAGACAAGCCCTCGATAACACAGGACACAGTTAAGGAATTAACTGAGTACCCTTCCATTCACACAAATTTCCCCCCTGATCTCGGACGTAGCCGAGCTTTAGCGACCTTTTCAGTAAATGCAACTTATGTGACATCACAACTTATTTGCAGGGTCTGTGTTTCTCGTGGGCCCCTATTGGGCAAAGGTGACGTCACACAGCAGCACCGCTAAGACACGGCGGCAGCAATTGCGAAAACCTCACCACTTGACAATGGCTGATGAACACTCGAACGAAGGCGCGCGGACATTTAACCACTTGAAACGGTAGGACAATCGAGAATGTCCTAACACATGTTCACGGTAGCGTGAATGAATATTTATACGGCACCACGAAAGCACCACAAACGTCCCCATTGGGCCGTCGGCGAATTCGATGCCTTGCCATTTCAAATGAGGCAAAATTGCAAAATTGTGAACCGTCGTGTCACACCATACAGCCCAAGGGTAGATGCTGCCCAGTTTCTATGTCGTTTAAACCACTGAAGACGTGAATATTTATACCTGTCAGCACTAATCTTTGACGAGGTACACGAGTTCAAATCTTCACTGCATGCAGTTACCTTTGGAACTACCATACGGAAACAACGGAAACAACCACAGCAACAATGGCTGTAGCATTTTAAACCCACTGTCACTGACAAGACGTGAACCTCGCCTCTGGCCCTTAATGGTTACGATAGCTTTTCGACAACAGTTTTACAGCTGTTGTAACGAACCTTCAATATCAGGAGGACATGTGCTGTTGTTAACGTAACTACGCCCAGTTTTAAAATTTCCCTTCACCATTTCATTCACCCGATGCATAAGTGATTATTTATTTACCCCGGATCATTAGACTGACAATCGTGGTTGTTTGAATCCTAGTGAATCAATTCGAGAAGAATACCTGTGAACAATTTTATTCCTTCAGTTAAACTACATTATAGCCTTACGATATACAGGGTGGTCCATTGATAGTGACCGGGCCAAATATCTCACGAAATAAGCATCAAACGAAAAAACTAATAAGAACGAAACTCGTCTAGCTTGAAGGAGGAAACCAGATGGCGCTATGGTTGACCCACTAGATGGCGCTGCCATAGGTCAAACCGATATCAACTGTGTTTATTTTTAAATAGGAACCCCGATTTTTTTATTACATATTCGCGCAGTAGGTAAAGAAATATGAATGTTTCAGTTGGGCCACTTTTTTAGCTTTGTGATAGATGACGCTGTAATAGTTATAAACGTATAAGTGCGTGGTATCACGTAACATTCCACCAGTGCGGACGGTATTTGTTTCGTGATACACTACCCGTTTACCAATAGCAGAAAAGGTCGACATCGTGTTGATGTATGGCTATTATGGTCAAAATGCCCAACGGGCGTGTGCCATGTATGCTGCTCGGTATCCTGGACGACATAATCCAAGTGTCCGGACTCTTCGCCGGAAACTTGACGTTATTTAAAGAAACAAGAAGTGTTCAGCCACATGTGAAACGTCAACCACGACCTGCAACAAATGATAATGCCCAATTAGGTGTTTTAGCTGCTGTCGCGGCTAATCCGCGCATCAATATCTGACGAATTGCGCGAGAATCGGGAATCTCAAAAACGTCGGTGTTAAGAATACTACATGAACAACGATTGCACCCGTACCATATTTCTATACACCAGGAACTGCATAGCGACGTCTTTGAACGTCGTGTACTGCCACTGGGCACAAGAGAAATTACGGGACGATGACTGATTGTTTGCACTCGTTCAATTTAGCGACGAAGCGTCATTCACCAACAGCGGTAACGTAAATCGGCATAATATGCACTATTGGGCGACGGAAAAGGCACGACGGCTGCGACAATTGGGTTAATGTATGGTGCGGCATTATGGGAGGAAGGATAATTGGCCCCCATTTTATCTATGGCAATCTAAATGGTGCAATGTTAGCTGATTTCTTGCGTAATGTTCCACGTCTGTTACTACAAGATGTTTCACTGCATGACCGAATGGCGATGTAATTCCAACATGATGGATGTCCGGCACATAGCTCGCGTGCGGTTGAAGCGGTATTGAATAGCATATTTCATGACAGGTGGATTGTTCGTCGAAGCGCCATACCATGGCGCGCACGTTCACCGGATCTGACGTCCCCGGATTTCTTTCTGTGGGGAAAGTTGAAGGATATTTGATATCGTGATCCATCTACAACGGCTGACAACATGCGTGAGCGCATTTTCAGTGCATGTGAGAACATTTCGGAAGGTGAAATACTCGCTGTTGAGAGGAATGTCGTTACACGTATTGCCAAATGCACTGAGGTAATATCATTTTTAGCATTTATTGCATTAATGTGATATTTACAGGTAAACACGCTGTAACGGCCTGCGTTCTCAGAAATGATAAGTTCACAAAGGTAGATGTATCACATTGGAACAACCGAAATAAAATGTTCAACTGTACCTACGTTCTGTAATTTACTTTAAAGAACCTAACTGTTACCAACTGTTCATCTAAAATTGTGAGCCATATGTTTGTGACTATTACAGCGTCATTTATCACAAAACGAAAAAAAGTGGTCCAACTAAAACATTCATATTTCTTTACGTACTGCTACAATATGTAATACAAAATCGGGGTTCCCATTTAAAACGAACCAATTGATATCCGTTTGACCAATGGTAGCGCCATCTAACGGGCCAATCATAGCGCCATCTGGTTTCCCCCTTCAAGCTAGACAAGTTTCTTTCTTTGTAGTTTTTTCGTTTGACGCTTATTTCATGAGGTATTTAGTCCGGTCACAATCAATGGACCACCCTCTATACCTTCCGATGAAATGAAATATTTATACTTTCTCCTTTCGTCATCCGGTACTTTGCCCCATTTTCATCAAGAGCCAACGTTGGCTGTGCTGCAAATTTAGCATGCTCCGTAACAAACAACTTACAGCCAGCATAGTAAATATCTGTTTCCAACAGCAGCCAGTAAGAGCAAATATCATTACCTGAATTCTGAATTCGTATAGAATCGCCGCCAATAAATAACAAACTTGATGTAAAACAAGAAAATAGACTGAGACGCCAAAGAAAGTGGTATTGGTATGCGTATTCAGTTATTACAAAGATGTGTAAACAGTCAGAATACGGCGCTGCTGTCAACATCGTTATCGGGGCATATCATCTCCGAGGTAGCGATGAAATGGAGATTTGCCTCTACGACCGTTTCAAGACTGTACCGCGATTATCAGGAATACGGAAAATATCAAATATCGGATATTGCTGGGGCCGGGAAAAGATCCTGCAATAACGGGACCACCGACGATTCTGACAAGTAACACGTACGTAACCACCCTGTCTGATCACCAGCATCCATTAACGTCTATTGTGCATTCCGACGGACTTATGCAATTCCAGCAGGACAGTGCCACAACCCACACGTCCAGAATTGCTACATAGTGGCTACGGAAACACTCATCTGCGTTGATACATTTCCGCTGCCAACCAAACACCCCAGACATGAAAGATTATTGAGCATACCTGGGATGCCTTACAACGTGTTGTTCATAAGAGATCTCGGCCCCCTAGTACTCTTACTGATTTATGGACAGCCCTGCAGGATTCATGGTGTCAGTTCCCTCCAGCACTACTTCAGACATTAGTTGAGTCCGTGCCACGTCGTGTTGTGTCACTTCTGCATGCTCGCTGGGACCCTACACGATATTAGTCAGGTGTACCAGCGTCTTTTTCTCTTATGTGTACAACGCATATGACTTAATCGTGCAAAAACGTAAATTATGTATTTAAGGAAAGAATTTTAATTTCCGTTCACTACTTCCCTTACGCTTCCTAGGGCTTGAACATGTAAGGTAACAAGTCGTATCTATTTTATATCGGACAGTTGTGCAAGCCTACCAAAAATGTTCATAATCATCATACATTAAAGATTATTTTGAAACAGATGTTATATGCGATCGCTTGTGACTCTATATGGAAACAGAACCTTGTGTTCTCTACATCTACACCCATACTCCGCAAGCCACTTGACGATGTGTAGCGGAGGGTACCCTGAGTACCTCTGTCAGTTCTCCCTTCTATTCAAGTCTCGTATTATTCGTGGGAAGAAGGATTGTCGGTATGCTTCTGTGTGGGCTCTAACATCTCTGATTTTATCCTCATGGTCTCTTCACGAGATATACGCAGGAGGGAGCAATATACTACGTGACTCTTCGGTGAAGGTATGTTCTCGAAACTTCAACAAAAGCCCGTTCCGAGTTATTGAGCGTCTCTCCAGCAGAGTCTTCTACTGGAGTTTATCTATCATCTCCGTAACGCTTTCGCGATTTCTAAATGGTCGTGTAACGAAGCGCGCTGCTCTCCGTTGGATCTTCTCTATCTCTTCTATCAACCCTATCAGGTACGGATCCCACACTGCTGAGCAGTATTCATGCAGTGGGTGAACAAGTATACTGTAACCTACTTAATTTGTTTTCTGATTGCATTTCCTTAGGATTCTTCCAATGAATCTCAGTCTGGCATCTGCTTTACCGAAAATCAACTTTATATGATCATTCCATTTTAAATCACTCCTAATGCGTACTCCCAGATAATTTATGGAATTCCAGTTGCTGACTTGCTATATTGTAGCTAAATGATAAGGGATCTATCTTTCTATGTATTTGCAGTACATTACACTTGTCTACATTGAGATTCAATTGCCATTCCCTGCACCATGCGTCAATTCGCTGCAGTTCCTCCTGCATTTCAGTACAATTTTCAATTGTTGCAACCTCTCGATACACTACAGTATCATCTGCAAAAAGCCTCAGTGAACTTCCGATGTCATTCACAAGGTCATTTACGTATATTGTGAATAGCAACAGTCCTATGACACTCCCCTGCGGCACACCTGAAATCACTCTTACTTCGGAAGACTTCTCTCCATTGAGAATGACATGATACGTTATGTTATCTAGGAACTGCTCAATCCAATGAAACAAATGGTCTGATAGTCCGTATGCTCTTACTTTGTTCATTAAACGAATCTGGGGAACTGTATCGAGCGCCTTGCGGAAGTCAAGAAACACGGCATCTACCTGTGAATCCGAGTCTATGGCCCTCTGAGTCTCGTGGACGAATAGCGCCAGCTGAGCTTCACACGACCGTCTTTTTCGAAACCCATGCTGATTCCTACAGAGTAGATTTCTAGTCTCCAGAAAAGTCATTATACTCGAACATAATAGGTGTTCCAAAATTCTACAACCGATTGACGTTAGAGATATAGGTCTGTTGTTCAGCACATCTTTTCGACGTCACTTCTTGAAAACGGGATGCCCTGTGCCCTTTTCCAATCCTTTGAAACGCTACACTCTTCTAGAGACCTACGGTACACGGCTGCAAGAAGGGGGACAAGTTCCTTCGCCTACTCTGTGTAAAATCGAACTTTTAGCCCATCAGGTCCAGCGGCCTTTCCTCTTTTGAGAGATTTTAATTGTTTCACTATCCCTCTGTCGTCTATTTCGATATCTACCATTTTGTCATCGGTACGACAATCTTGAGAAGGAACTACGGTGCAGTCTTCCTCTGTGAAACAGCTTTGGAAAAACACAATTAGAATTTCGGCCTTTAGTCTGTCATCCACTGTTTCAGTACCATTTTGATGACAGCGTGTCTGGAAATTTTGTTTTGATCCACGTATCGCTTTGACATAAGACCAAAATTTCTTATGATTTTCTACTAAATCAGTACATAGAACATTACTTTCAAATTCATTGAACGCCTCTCGCACAGCTCTCCTGACACTACATTTCGCTTCGCGTAATTTTTGTTTCTCTGCAAGGCTTTGGCTATGTTTGTATTTGCTGTGTAGTTCCTTTGCTTCCGCAGTAGTTTTCTAACTCGGTTGTTGTACCACGGTGGTTCTTTTCCATCTCTTACGATCTTGCTTGGCACGTACTCATCTAACGCATATTGTGCGATGGTTTTGAACTTTGTCCACTGATCCTCAACACTATCTGTACTTTAGACAAAACTTAAGTGTTGAGCCGTCAGGTACTCATTAATCTGCTTTTTGTCACTTTTGCCAAACAGAAAAATCTTCCTCCATTTTTCATATTTCTATTTACGGCTGAAATCATCGATTCCGTAACTGATTTATGATCGCTAGTGGCATTTCGGCTCACGGACGTAGGGATTTTCGTGTTTGCGCTGAAATCAACAAAAAAAATTTCTAATTTGATCACTATGTTACATGTACATTTCATTAATGTTGTTACAGTTATTTCACTCTTTAACACTGCTTGGTCGCTAAGCACATACATCGGACCGGAACAAGTGCACGCCATCGGTAGATGCTCAAATAACCGCCTCATAACAGTTTTACACCACATATAACGCTCCAGATCGAGCATTTTGCTCGTTTATTGGATGTTCAATATTTTGTCAGCTGAAGTTATGCTTGCGACATCACGCAAATGATTAGTATCCTCCTTTTCCATCCGGTCAATATCTTCCATAGACCTCCTTCTTCACCTACTTACCATTTTTGGTATTCCGCAAAAACAGAAGTACACTACTGGCCATTAAAAATGCTAGACCACGAAGAGGACGTGCTATAGACGCGAAATTTAACCGTCAGGAAGAAGATGCTGTGATATACAAATGATTAGCTTTTCAGAGCATTCACACAAGGTTGGCGCCTGTGTCGACGCCTACAGCGTGCTGACATTAAGAAAGTTTCCATCCGATTTATTATACACAAACAGCAGTTGACCGGCGTTGCCTGGTGAGACGTTGTTGTGATTCTTCGTGTAAGGAGGAGAAAAGCGTACCATCACGTTTCCGTCTTTGATAAAGGTCGGATTTTAGCCTATCGTGACAGGGGTTTATCGTATGGCGACATTGCTGCTCGAGTTGTTCGAGATCCAATGACTGTTAGCAGAATATGGAATCGGTGGGTTCAGAAAGGTAATACGGAACGCCGTACTGGATCCCAACGGCCTCGTATCACTAGCAGTCGAGATGACAGGCATATCATCCGCATGCCTGTAACGGATCGTGTATCCACGTCGCGATCCCTGAGTCAACAGATGGTTCAAATGGCTCTGAGCACTATGGGACTTAACATATATGGTCATCAGTCCCCTAGAACTTAGAACTACTTAAAGCTAACTAACCTAAGGACAGCACACATCACCCAGCCATCACGAGGCAGAGAAAATCCCTGACCCCGCCGGGAATCGAACCCGGGAACCCGGGCGTCGGAAGCGAGAACGCTTTCGCACGACCACGAGATGCGGGCCAACTGATCGGGATTTTTGCAAGACAAGAACCGTCTGCACGAACAGCTCGACGACGTTTGCAGCAGACTGGACAATCTTCTCGGAGACTATGGGTGCGGTTAACCTTGACGCTGCATCAGAGACAGGAGCGCCTGCGATGGTGTACTCAACGACGAACCTGGCTGCACGAATAGCAAAGCGTCATGTTTTCGGATGAATCCAGGTTCTCTTTACAGCATCGTGATGGTTGCATCCATGTTTGGCGACATCGCGGTGAACGCACATTGGAAGCATGTAATCGTCATCGCCATGCTGACGTACCACCCGGCTTGATGTTATGGGGTGTCATTGGTTAGACGTTTAGTTCACCTCTTGTTCGCATTGACGGCACTTTGAACAGTTGGCGTTACATTTCAGATGTGTTACGAACCTTGGCTCTACCCTTCATTCGATCCCTGCGAAACCCTACATTTCAGCAGGATGATGCACGACCGCATGTTGCGGGTCCTGTACGGGGTTTTCTGGATACAGAAAATGTTCGACTGCTGCCCTGGCCAGCACATTCTCCAGATCTATCACCAATTGAAAACGCCTGGTCAATGGTGGGCGAGCAACTGGCACGTCACAATACGCCAGTCATTACTCTTGATGAACTGTGGTATCATGTTGAAGTTGCGTGGGCAGCTGTAACTGTACACGCCATCCAAGCTCTGTTTGACTCAATGCCCAGGCGTATCAAAGCCGTTATTATGGTCAGAGGTGGTTGTTCTGGATACTGATTTCTCAGGATCTATGCACCCAATTTGCGTGAAAATGTAATCACATATCAGTTCTAGTATAATATATTTGTCCAATGAATTCCCGTTTAGCATCTACATTTCTTCTTGGTGTAGTAATTTTAATTGCCAGTAGTGTAGTTCCATTGTCTTGTTCCACGGATTTTTGATAGCTCTCGTTTCATTTCCTTTCAGTGCAGTTTCTAGACGTCCACTCTCTGGTAGCTCTTCCCCAGGTCCACCTCAATACCTGATATCGGTATAGTTAGTTACTGATGGAGTTATATTCACCTGAGCCACTATTCTTCTGCTATACTGCTTTTTTTGGTAATCCTGTATAATCTTGCTTCCTATATAGAAGAGGTCGACGCTGTTTTTACTATTATATAGTACCTAATGTCGGTGTCATCAACTATTTATAGTCGTTTCTCCTAATCATTATTTTTTCTTCTCTCTTCTTATCCTTAAACCAAATTCCATGCTGAATGGTCTGAACTTAAAAAAGGCATCTCACATCGAATATAGACTGTCATTTCTGCTCGTATTTGCGGATTGTGTAGAAGTTAAAAGGTTATTTGAGATGCTGTCTAAAATCTACAAGACGCATTGTTTACCTGCAGATTTTCTGAAAAACAGTTTCTTCACAGAGCAAAAGAAGACGGGTGGAGGTAAATGTAAAAACTTTCTTTGGGTAGACATGTTTCTATCCCGCTGTGTCATATTTAGTTTTGATATTGTGTAAGTCACAATTCTGTTTCGTTCTACTCTTCTGTAACTTCGTCCTCCTTACTTTTCGCCTGCGGCGTTGTACCTGGCCTTTGTATCTGTTCTCCTGTACTATTACAACCACTTCTAAATTATCTTCTACTTTCTTCATTGTTTCTTCTATATATAAGTTGAATACCAGTGCTGGTTAGCAGGAAGCCCTCTTATCATATTTCACAATACTACTGATGTCAAGTTCTTTTATTTACTTAACTCGTAGTTCATGCTTAGTATGAAAAGAAAATATGTACGAGTCAATCTAGAGTCTGATAATCAATTCTGGAGAATCTTCTAGTAAACACAAGTGATAAAATCAATTAACCTGCACTCGAACAACATAATGGTGCTATTCATGGGCAAGCACTACGTTCTCATCGTACCGTTTTGTGCTTCCATGCTATGTAACATATAGAGGAGATCAAATGAAACGATTATGTTGTGGTGGTAAACGAGACATGACGGGTGTATTGCAGCTGTCGTCTGCAACAATTTCTACACTTAAGGCCATCATAACAAGTTTTCTCCCAGTATGCACTATGTGGAAGTATTAAAGATGACTCAACTTCAAAACAACGCTGTGAAGAAAATTCAAGAGGACACAATATACTGAAGACTTTTGATATAAAATTTATGTAATTATGCGCATGAACGACGAAGTCAAAGCTGGCGGACAATGTATTCAATATATGTTGTCTACGAAAATAGAACTATAAGAGGGATTGGTGAGCTAACGGTAGCCCTTTAAAGTGGGGTACAAATGTGCAGAAAATCCTCGCTCCTGGCGTTTCACGGTGCGTGGCGCGAGCAACTGGCGCATGCTTAATAACCTGATTACACGCTCCACCTCACATCAGTAGATGCGGAGGCTGTGTTCCGCTCTCGCAGCCACTATCGGGTGATGAATTTCGTGCAAGCTATTCGAGCTTACCCGCATCAGATTTTATATCATTATCCGTTTATTGGTCTTTTGCCTCGCAAATGCATGAGTGTAGCAGTTACTGATGCTTTTTTCTTTATTCTTAAATGTCGATAATTAACCTGAAAGTTTTTTTCCAGTTTGCCGTATTTGACCCAGAAAACGTTACTGAAGTTGGAATAGCCATTCCATTAAAGCAAAGAAGGTGAAATTAATGTCGCATTACACCTAAGGGGATGTAAAGTACAAATCAAACTTCCGAATAAAAAAAAAAGTGTACTTTGTCAATTACTCTGTCTAGCAAGTTTGGCCAGGGCCACTGGTGGCGTCTACGTGCAGTCGGAGTGTGTGCTGATCTTCCCATTGCTACGAGGTCCGTGGCTCATCGATCCTGGACACGAAAGTCGAATTTTGACTTAATCTACAGGCAAGTCACGACTGTTTACAATGTGTCGTTTGGATTTGGTTGTCGACTGTCGGGACATTCCCGCGAGCAACAACGTGTGTTTTCAAGTTGGCAAATTTTAGCCACCCTCCGGTGGAGTTTAGCTGTACTCGGTTATTTTTAAATTAAGTGCACCAGCGGAATATTCTGCTTTGTGGACGTTAACGTTCCGGTTGCCCGCCCCAGCCGTTGACGTAAATTCACGCAGTGTATTTTCTTCATCGTATTGTCTCTGTCTAGCACGGTGTGTAATCTACATCTCAATGTACAATTGGTTGAGGGCGCCAATACTTTCTACGTTGTTCCATTGGGCTTCCTGTTATATGATGGTCGGGTGGAGCAGAAGTTATCTTGTCGGTGGGTCCACTGACTATCTGTCGCTTCGGTTGTCGTCGGATCGAGAATTTTTAGGCCGACTGCCTGTCTCACCTAAGCGAGAGTTAGTGTTTGAATTCCAGGCCGACCCTCGGAAACTTCTGAGATCCGTTGTGTTTGCCACCTTTTTTTGTTTGTTCTCGTTGCTTGTATCTGTATGGCTTCCAGCCGATTATTAAATTAAGGTTTTTTTGCCCTTAAGGCGTAAGCTTGTTTCGGTCTTCAGCCTAATCTAAAGATTTGTTTTAAGGTAAGGCCTTGGCCTATTAAAAGTTTATTTTGGTTTAAGTGATGGGCCCTCAGCCGATTTTTTTTTAAATTATAGTTGTTTTGCTCTTAAGGGGTGAGATTGTTTGGGCCTTCAGCCTAATTGAAAGACCTAATTTAAGATAAGGCCGTCTGCCTTTTAAATTTCTTATTTTCGTTTGAGTCTTAAGTTATTACCTTTTAGCCGTTTTTAAATGAAAGTGGTGTTGTCCTTAAAGCGTGAGATTGTGTGGCGCATTCAGCCGGTTATTAAGTTCAAAAAATTAATGCTGTCTCTTTTTAGGTCAAATAAATAAAGCTGAACGTTAGAGTGTAACTGACAGCCACTTATTTAGGCCCCTTTCCACAATTTAAACTACTTATCCTTTCGTGCGGGTTTAGCAGGGCGTCTCAGGGATATGAAACTTTCTATGTTCTGAGAACTCGATATGGTTGCTTCAGATTTAGTTTTACACTAAGCGTGAGGTGTGGTGCCCTGTATCTCTCCAGTCTAGAGCCTGCCTATCCGGAGAATGACTGATGTGTGCACAGTGACAGATGATCTGAAACGGGTTCAGTCGAGTACGTAGTTCTAACTTCCATCCTGCAGAGTCTCGTAGTGCAGAGAGACATTCAAGAAACAGATCAAGAGAATGGTTTCGTGAATTGTTATATTTATTTCTTGAAGGCTCTTTTGATTATATATGTTGGAACAGGTTTGTATATACTGTTAGTAGTGTGAATGATGCGTGAATGTGGTCTATAGTAAGAGTGTAGATTATTCCTGTACTGACGAACGCTGTACGAACGGCCGTGAGAAAGGTTTAGAGAGTGTGAATGCCGCCGAAAGGGAATTTTTTTGTCATAACATGTTAAGTAAGTTTATGGTAAAAGGACAGTTAATTCGGGTGCAAATTAAAATCGTTAATAAATTAATGTATATACAAAATATCAGAGTATTAAATATTTATCTCGGGAGAGAGTAATGTTTGAAAGTGTGTTATTTGTTGATTGGTTAGTCATGAAAAGCGCTGACTAACGCTGGAGAATAATGTTTTTCTATTAGCCTTAAAGGAAACTGGCCAATCAGAACGGAGAATTCTTCGGGCGTCTTTCCTCTTGGACATATAGAATGCATACAGCAGTCTAAAGAAGTCGGGGCCCACCCTGTCAATGGTACTGGCGTGTGTAGTAAGGCCTCTGAAGCAAGTTATAATTTGCCGGTTTTAGTTGCGCTACATGTCGTTATCAGGAGAAAGAAAACTGGCGTTCTACCGGTTGGAGTGTGCAATGTCACATCCCTTAAGCGGGCAGGTAGGTTAGAAAATTTAAAAAGCGAAATGGATAGGTTAAAGTTAGATATAGTGGGAATTAGTGAAGTTCGGTGGCAGGAGGAACAAGACTTCTGGTCAGGTGAGTACAGGGTTATAAACACAAAATCAAATAGGGGTAATGCAGGAGTAGGTTGAATAATGAATAGGAAAATAGGAATGCGAGTAAGCTACTACAAACAACATAGTGAACGCATTATTGTGGCCAAGATAGATACGAAGCCCACACCTAATACAGTAGTACAAGTTTATATGCCAACTAGCTCTGCAGATGACGAAGAAATTTAAGAAATGTATGATCAAATAAAAGAAATTATTCAGATAGTGAAGGGTGACAAAAATTTAATAGTCATGGGTGACTGGAATTCGGTAGTAGGAAAAGGGAGAGAAGGAAACGTAGTAGGTGAATATGGACTGAGGCAAAGAAATGAAAGAGGAGGCCGCCTGGTAGAATTTTGCACAGAGCACAACTTAATCATAGGTAACACTTGGTTCAAGAATCGTAAAAGAAGGCTGTTTACATGGAAGAACCCTGGAGATACTAAAAGGTATCAGATAGATTATATAATGGTAAGACAGAGATTTAGGAACCAGGTTTTAAATTGTAAGACATTTCCAGGGGCAGATGTGGACTCTGACTACAATCTGTTGGTTATGACCTGTAGATTAAAACTGAAGAAACTGCAAAAAGGTAGGAATTTAAGGAGATGGGACCTGGATAAACTAAAAGAACCAGAGGTTGTACGCAGTTTCAATGAGAGCATAAGGGAGCAATTAACAGGAATGGGGGAAAGAAATACAATAGAAGAAGAATGGGTAGCTTTGAGGGAAGAAGTAGTGAAGGCAGCAGAGGATCAATTAGGTAAAAAGACGAGGGCTAGTAGAAATCCTTGGGTAACAGAAGAAATATTGAATTTAATTGATGAAAGGAGAAAATATAAAAATGCAGCAAATGAAGCAGGCAAAAAGGAATACAAACGTCTCAAAAATGACATCGACAGGAAGTGCAAAATGGCTAAGCAGGGATGGCTAGAGGACAAATGTAAGGATGTAGAGGCTTATCTCACTAGGGGTAAGATAGATACAGCCTACAGCAAAATTAAAGAGGCCTTTGGAGAAAAGAGGACCACTTGTATGAATATTAAGAGCTCAGATGGAAACCCAGTTCTAACCAAAGAAGGGAAAGCAGGAAGGTGGAAGGAGTATATAGAGGGTCTATACAAAGGCGATGTATTTGAGGACAATATTACGGAAATGGAAGAGAATGTAGATGAAGATGAAATGGCAGATACTATACTGCGTGAAGAGTTTGACAGAGCACTGAAAGACCTGAGTCGAAACAAGGCCCCTGGAGTAGACAACATTCCATTGGAACTACTGACGGCCTTGGGAGAGCCAGTCCTGACAAAACTCTACCATCTAATGAGCAAGATGTATGAGACAGGCGAAATACCATCAGACTTCAAGAAGAATATAATAATTCCAATCCCAAAGAAAGCAGGTGTTGACAGATGTGAAAATTACCGAACTATCAGTTAAATAAGTTACAGCTGCAAAATACTAACGCGAGTTCTTTACAGACGAATGGAAAAACTAGTAGAAGCCGACCTCGGGGAGGATCAGTTTCGATTCCGTCGAAATGTTGGAACACGTGAGGCAATACTGACCCTACGACTTATCTTAGAAGCTAGATTAAGAAAGGGCTAACCTACGTTTCTAGCATTTGTAGACTTAGAGAAAGCTTTTGACAATGTTGACTGGAATACTCTCTTTAAAATTCTGCAGGTGGTAGGGGTAAAATACAGGGAGCGAAAGGCTATTTGCAATTTGTACAGAAACCAGATGGCAGTTATAAGAGTCGAGGGACATGAAAGGGAAGCAGTGGTGGGGAAGGGAGTGAGACAGGGTTGTAGCCTCTCCCCGATGTTATTCAATCTGTATATTGAGCAAGCAGTGAAGGAAACAAAAGAAAAATTCGGAGTAGTTATTAAAGTCCATGGAGAAGAAATAAAAACTTTGACGTTCGCCGATGACATCGTAATTCTGTCAGAGACAGCAGAGGACTTGGAAGAGCAGTTGAACGGAATGGATAGTGTCTTGAAAGGAGGATATACGATGACCATCAACAAAAGCAAAACGAGAATAATGGAATGTAGTCGAATTAAGTCTGGTAATGCTGAGGGAATTAGATTAGGAAGTGAGACACTTAAAGTAGTAAAGAAGTTTTGCTATTTATATAGCAAAATAACTGATGATGGTCGAAGTAGAGAGGATATAAAATGTAGACTGGCAATGGCAAGGAAAGCGTTTCTCAAGAAGAGAAATTTGTTAACATCCAATATAGATTTATGTATCAGGAAGTCGTTTATGAAAGTTTTTGTTTGGAGTGTAGCCATGTATGGAAGTGAAACATGGACGATAACTAGTTTGGACAAGAAGAGAATAGAGGCTTTCGAAATGTGGTGCTACAGAAGAATGCTGAAGATTAGATGGGTAGATCATGTAACTAACGAGGAGGTATTGAATAGGATTGGGGAGAAGAGAAGTTTGTGGCACAACTTGACTAGAAGAAGGGATCGGTTGGCAGGACATGTTTTGAGGCATCAAGGGATCACAAACTTAGCATTGGAGGGCAGCGTGGAGGGTAAAAATCGTAGAGGGAGTCCAATAGATGAATACACTAAGCAGATTCAGAACGATGTACGTTGCAGTAAGTACTGGGAGATGAAGAGGCTTGCATAGGATAGAGTTGCATGGAGAGCTGCATCAAACCAGTCTCAGGACTGAAGACAACAACAACAACAACAAAGGGCGCTGAAGGAAGTCTGTACGAAACTAGGAACATCAAGATATAAAAGAGTGCTTATGCAGTTCTACAGGCTCTATAGCATCGTGAATATCTAAACTCGCGAAACTAACACACGGTGAAAAGGAAGGAAAAATGAAAATAGAAACGCGGAAAACGCAATATATTAACCATGCCGTAACACAGCTCAGGGAAGCCGCTGGGATTCAAAACAGCTCCCAGTCATCCCGGGACATATAATTGCATGTCTTGTGTGGTTTTCAAGGACATCTTTGCCAACCTCTCTCGAAAATAGTGGTGAGTTCATGAAACGATTATGCAGGTTGGTGGGGATGAGGGACACTTCTGTCCAAAGTACACAACAAAGACTCAATAACGTTCACAAATTGTTACAATTCATCCTAGTGCTCACACAAACAGTGGTAGACATAGTGAGCGCTGTGAAAATGTGCTCTGCCGTCTTGAACACAGCGTTCGAACTTAGGAACAAATATAGTGTCATGGGATGGACGTGACCAGCAAAAATGGTCACTTAATCCTTGACAGTAATGCGACATTACAGAATAACCTTGAGGTCCATGGAATACGACGATACGACTGCCTTTATCATTACCGAATCCCTGGGATGTTCCACTTCTGGGACGCAAACTCTAACAGAAGGTGGAAACAGTGTAAGACGAGAGTCATCGGACCATATGGTGTTCTTCCATTGGTCTATAGTCCATGATTTATTGCTTCAGCATCACGTTTTCCTGTTATGTTCATTTGTAACTCTCAATAATGGTTTAGGAATTCCAGCTTGCCCACCAGTAACCTGCTTGTGGAGCTTCCTTTTTGGTGTCTGGTCCTGACAAGGCTCGCGAACCGACGTTGAATTCTGCAGTGACTTTTACATCTGTCGTCAAAAATGGTTCAAATGGCTCTGAGCACTATGGGACTTAACTTCTGAGATCATCAGTCCCCTAGAACTTAGAACTACTTAAACCTAACAACCCTAAAGACATCACACACATCCATGCCCGAGGCAGGATTCGAACCTGCGACCGTAGCGGTCGCGCGGTTCAAACCTGTAGCGCCTAGAATCGCTCGGTCATCCCGGCCAGCACAGCTGTCGTCCTCTTAATGTTTGTCGTAATCCACTCCAATGACCGTCAGTCACGATCACTCAACAAAAACTTTCGTCTCCATTGTGACTTGGCGGCTCATGTTTTCCCTCTTTCCCCCTATGCTGTAAAATCTTTGATAGAGCGTCTCTTGGAGCACTAAACACTTCGCCTACCTTGGTTACGGAAGCACTCACAATATAAGCACCAATTTTGCCCCGTCGAAGAAAGTTATCTCTGACATAACGCACTCACAACTACACAGAATAATGTTTCGACCGCGACTGACACTTGCAACGGATTGAAGACACTGCATAGGTGCTGTTCCTGGTCAAATGTAACAGCGCAATGTATGGGCTTGTTTAGCATCATCAGGTATGTTGAGGCTAGAGTTTCTTGCTGTGTTTCCAAATTATTATCCAGCTCCTGTATGTGCCAGTCGATACCGAGCAGTTAATATACCACAGAGAGTAGCCTTTCGGGGGCAATACTGTTACCGGTTCGAGTTCTGAAGCGACAGGAAATGTTCATAGTCTTAACCTACTACAAAGGTTCAGAGAAGCGAATAAAACCGACAACATCGCTTAATATATCTTCATTTATTACGACGTTTCGACAACTACTCTCTTCAATTCAATACTGTGAACACGATACACAAGGATCAGTATCAGCTGTCATAAACCCGATGCCTCAACGACGCGTCATAGAGCCCTTTTGTCTTACTTCCTTACAACTATCGATGTGGCATATGATGGAAATCAGTATCGTCAGTAGCAACCACATTACATCCGAACAAAGTAAATCTGCAATCAGCTACACCAAAACCATCCCAAAGTCTTACGGCTAATAGCTCTCTAGAATACCACGGGAGTTATTCCCTGACATATTTACAATGTTATTACCGAGTATGCTGCTCCTCCTTCTCGTCGCCGTCCACTGTGGCCGAGCGGTTCTAGGCGTTTAAGTCGCTACGGTCGCTACGGTCACAGGTTAGATTCCTGCCTCGGGCATGGATGTGTGTAATGTTCTTGAGTTAGTTAGGTTTATGTAGTTAAGTCTAAGAGACCGATGACCTCAGATCTTAAGTCCCATATTGTTTAGAGCCATTTTTAACCATTTTGGCTTCTCGTCTGTGTTTCACACCTATTACTCATCTCGCCTATTCTGCGGAGAACTTCATTTCATTCTAAATCAGACAACCTAACTTCCAACAACTTTCTGCAGCACCACTTCAAAAACGCTGGTTTTCTCTTCTTTTAGGTTTTCTCATGGTTCGCGATTCATTTCCATACAGTGCAATGTTCCAACCGTATATTCTCCCAAATTTTCTCCTAACGTGAAGGCCCATGTTCGATACAAGTAGACATATCTTGGATAGGAATGCCATATTGCCAGTGCTAACGTATTTCTTATACCCCCTTTCTTCTGTGGTCTTGTGCAGTTTCGCTTCCATGGTAGGACAAATCTTAAGTGCCTGTCGTGGTCCTCAATTATGAGGTTAATTCTATCACTAATCTCATTTCTGCTGATCCTTGTTACTTTCGACATTCTTTTGCTCTAAATGAAAATTTTATGCTCACTAGACTGCCGTTCGAGTTCAGAACGTCTGCAGTTCTTCCTCACTTTCGTTGAAGACAGCATTATCACTGACATCATTTCATCTTGAGTATTCATCCCACCGATGAATCTTACCATCATCTCTTGTACTGTGTACAAATTCAGTAATAAGGGTGAAAGACGGCATCTCTATTTTCCCCCCTTTTCAATCTGACCACATCTTTCTTGATCTCTTGTACACATCGAGAGTATTATCCGTTTCTCCCTATACCTTATATTTATTATTCTCAGAATTATCCTATGTGATCACTTCACCTTTCCTAAATCAAAACCATTTAACATATTCTCAGTTTTCTTCTCCACTGTTCTGTGAACAATTATTGTTAGCAATTTGGATGCATGAACTGTTAATCTGATTGTGTGATTTGCCACTTTTGTCTTGTGGACTGTAGGGCGGATATTTTGGAGAATGTCCGATGTCATGTTACGAGTCTCATAATCGTATTCTACACATTGATTTGAATCGTCCTCTAGTTGCCTTCCAGCATCCCCCCCCCCCTTCCTCTCCACCCGCTCTCCCTTGAAATGTCAGAAATTGCAAATAATGTTACATATACCTTCTGACTAAATATATTCGAAGTCCACAGAAGTTACGTTTGACGCCATCACTGGCTCCACTGTCTTCATAATGACTTCACCAGACAGCCCACCCCCTTCACAAAGCTTTTCAGTAAATTGTTCCACAAACCGGCTCTTCCCAGATTTTCATACTGAATTAATTTTACGTCTTTGTATTTAATATCACTGCAGATAGTTTTGGGTTTCCTGTATACTGTGGTAGTTCTTCCAGCAACAATATCTTTAGCCGCCCATAATGGCCGAGCGGTTCTAGGCGATACAGTTTGGAACCGCGTGACCGCTACGGTCGCAGGTTCAAATCCTGCCTCGGGCATGGATATGTGTGATGTCCTTAGGTTAGTTAGGTTTAAGTGGGTCTAAGTTCTAGGGGACTGATAACCTCAGAAGTTAGGTCCCATAGTGCTCAGAGCCATTTGAACCATTTGAACAATATCTTTATTGATTTCTCCGCGTTTTACTTGCGGATTCTCAGCTCTACCTATTTATTTTTCTCCTGCTTTCGTCGTTCAGCTGAGGTGTTCCTTCCTCTACGCAAAGTTTCTTTGCAGCTGACCTATGTACTCAATAAAAAACAGTATAATCTCTGCTGCAAGACTTGTAGTAATAAGTAGGTGACATGCCTGGCATCGCGCGGGTATTGATTTCGATAATTTTCTAATACAAACGATAGCAAAAAATGAACTTTTTTTGTAGTGAAATATCGACAAAATATTATTCTCTTGTATTTGTGAAAATGTGTCTGAGATTGTGAGACAGTCGTGCAAAGAACCATGCATTAAGTACAAATGTATCAGTACAGCATCTAAGCTAAGAAACAAGGTACCGAACAGTTTCTGTACGCTGGGCGCAGCTACAGCGCGTGTCTACAAAGCGGCTTTCTTAACGTGTCTATCGCAACGCCTCTTCGTAGCTCTATAGACGGCTTAAGCCGTTTGCGCTCCGCAGTTGAAAGCTGTCGACAACACTGCCAGGTGCCAGGAATGTTCTTCATTTGATTCGGCTATGCGAGTGTCTTAGTAGTAATGAGTAAATGTATTGAAACTTCATGGATGATGCGGCAATCTGCCACACATCTCAGTGTATATGACTTCATGCATCTTGAATTATGTGTCGCACAATGACGTACATGTACAGGTACATTCAGCGGCATATGTGGGCACTGATTCTGCGAAATATGTTTCAAAAAGGGTTAGCAGCAAAGGAGTAATATATATAAACGTCAAGCGGGATGTATCAGATTTTCACGCGTCTCATTACTTACGACGTCATATCTCCTGATGTATGAATCATACAATGATATAATCTTGTAAGAATTTTCAACGGCATATGTGGATACTGCCTGCAAAACGTTTTGAGACTGGAGTAAATAGAAAAGATGTAACACATTGAAACGACATGCACAATGCGCCAGTTCTTTGCACGTCTCATTGTTTGAAAAGTGATAGTTAGGTGTTTCTTACTCCCACAGCGAATGTTGCCTGACAGTAAGAGATTTGAGTTCCAGGTTTGGTTGAAATCATTGCAATGGTTTAGTAGGAGATATTGGAACACATACACGCAAGTTACTTAACCCTCCTACTACCAGCATTTTTTTTTCTTACGGTGAGTACCGCTCGGGGCAGTATGACCCCAAATAATTAACACGGCAGATATTGGCTGCATTTTTTATATTAATGCCATGAAAGCATACATTACTGTTTGAAACCGAGTAAACTATGTATATACGCACTTACAGAGCTTGTTTTACTCCTTCATCTTATAGATCCGTACATTTAAAACAAACTAATTCCTTACATTTAAAACAAAGAATCTCCAAATGTTCTTTACAGACCAAAGAAAAGCATCCTTTACATGTTTCTGAATGTTTTCTACCCACTGAATGTTCGTAGTGGGAGCACCGTCCACGTTTTACTACCGTATGCAACTCTACTTAAGGAGAGGACGAGGAAGAGAAGCTCTGCTGCGCCGACTTCTGTGTCTCTGTACTAAACATGTTCCCAGTTTCACAATAAATTCTCTTATTTTGTAGTTAGCTTTCTATTACAGTCAGTATGCTAGTCCAGCCAAATTACGAAAGAATTTAGGACACTAATATCCAAAATATTATATAAGATAAGCATGGGTCATCTTCTTGTCATAGGTTTTGTGGTCTAGGTCCATTGTTCCTACACTTGATTTAGTTGCATTATACCCTAGGATTATAATAGGTTTTCCTACTTAGCCACCACCTATTTCCTCTCTTAAATGCATAGTACTCAGCAATGTCACTATCTTACCCATTTTGGGCGATCGGAGACTATTGTAGCTGACTCCTCGAATCAAAAGAGACATGAAGCTGCAATTGTTCCCCTTGATTCGATAAATTCTGAAGGTAGTTCATGACGACTTTTTCTTAGTATTCCTAGCAGAGTCATTTGTGTTCGTTATAGTTCCTCTGCCAACTCCAAACTTGTAAATAAATTATCTGTTGTGATATTTCTACCACTGGCCTTCGCCCTCTCCTGAGTAGACTTGTATGTGTTTGACATAGTAATTAGTTCTGTCACATTCAGCCCATACCTTTATACCAAATTTTCCAGCTGTTGGGGGGATGTACTGGTGAAATGGACTCCTAACCGTAAAAGACACAGGTTGTTCGTCAGCTGTAATATTCTCGTGTGATTCGTATGCATCATGTAATGTGCTTACCCACTGCTCAAATAAATCCCTTACAGGAGGCAATTTATCAGGGCTACGATTCTGTCACCGGTGCTGAGCATCATCAAACTGAATACAGTGTGATATTTCTGAAAAGCTGGTCCTGGCCATAGAACTATTGAAACTTGGTCAGCCATCTCTTCGTTCTATAAATTAAATATGCCCTTATTGTGACTTTTGTACACTCTCGCAAGAATAAGCAGAACAAGAAAACATTCAAATTCTTCACTATCAAGACTTTCTCTATCGACACTTTTACAGTAAGTAATGCTACCTTTCTTGTTGGTGCACTTCAAAATAATTTGGAAAATGCTGGGCTTCATAAATAATTCAAAAGCTGATGACACAGTATTTACGTTCCTTAAAGTATGCCTCGTGAGACCTGGAGCCGTCTTCAGTATATTTCATGCAGACTGTCTCCCATGCAATCGAACAGGATTTTTTCCCTATGTTTCATTTCCATTTCTTGACCTGAAGAAAGTGGGATTACCATTTTACATATGTACTTAGATATTATTATTATCAATTACTATTAATGTTTTGGCAAACCTATGGTAGACTATATACACTCACTTGAAAACATTCTGATCTTTGATGTCAGCAGCTTCACGAAGTAGAGTTTCCAAATCTCCAAAATCTTCATCAGAATCTTCAGTTGATTCACTACCTCCAGAAACAATAGCATCAATTTCTTCATCGTCATCAAACGCTATATCTCCTAATTCCTCTTCTTCATTCACAATTGCTTGATTTCAGCGCGACTCAAACGTTTCTAGTCATAATGCAGTTCTTGCACTTGCTGAGACATAACACTAGTAACAACTGAGGCAATGTACAACAACAGCTGAAGCAAGAAACAGCAACAATTGGTATAAATATTGAGAGATGTTAGTTTAATTGTTGCAGGTGTTTCGTATAACATCTGTTCAACGTAACATTCGTCATTCTGTTTTCATAATGTGACATTCAATAAACAAAAATAAAAATTTAGGTTAGTGTCATTCTGACCCCAGTGGTATTCAGTGCATAGGCCATGAATAAATTTTAATATGTAAAACTGAACAATATGTCATTGCATACAAGCAACTTAGAGATACAAAGACATACATTTGGAAAATATTCGATTTGAAAACAACGGAGATATATATTTAGTGTGATAATGGGGTCATATTGATCAGTGCTACTAGGAGGGTTAATATGCATTGATTATGGGCTTCTAGCGCATCTTAGATTATCGTGAGCAGCGGAAACGGTATGGATCATAATTAAAAGCCTTTGATATGACGGCATTAAAGCGATAGCCGCAATCATCAGACATGAAATATGAAAGTCAGTTCATTGCAATATTCGGTAAGAAGATAGGTTATCGATCGTAGCCATGTAATACAGGGGTTGACAAACACTGCTCTAGGCAACGTATATGGAATCATATACGTTTTCTAGTGCTACGTCCATATTTGACGACTGTGGTTTTCGCATCAGTGGCTTTTAACTATGACTAATGCGGTTTCTGCTGGTCAGGTAATCTGCAGATGCGCTAACCACATAAAATCCGTTATTTCTAATAAAACCATTACAACGGAGTTTCCTATCTTTGGAACACTGAACCACTGTTTTAAACGCTGAAAACGGCAGCAGTCACTTATTTTTTGATGCTTAACACAATGCATTTGGAGAATTTATTCTTATTCTCAAGTGCATTTGTACATTTTTATGAATATGTTTGGTGATGTTTGTATGTGTGATATTCTGCCTCTCTTGCGTCTTTTTGAGGATAGACTGCAATCGGAATATCGAACAAAATGAAACGCCTGTGTTGGAAATGGTATTTTTGTTTGACTACTTACAAGTATTGTACCTCCTCCATCATATTGAACATCACACACACGGGAATCATCACTTACAATGTTCGTTAAAAAAATATGCTACTTAGATATTACCACACCGTGGCTACACAAAAAGTTTGTACACAGTCGAACTTCAAAAAGACACAAGACAGGCAGAATGTCACTTATACATCAACAAACATATCCATTTAATCAAATGCACCAATGCGCTTGGGAATGAGATTAAATTATCAAAACCTGTTGTGCTAGCATCAAAAAATAAGTAACTGGTACAGATTCCAGTATTTAAATCATGAATGACAGATACCGGCTTTCCTGAATCATATTATATGATGATCCAAATGAACCACTGTTGCTGCAGCGGGCCAGATGGAGTGGTGTAATGTGAATATGTTAACCTAGGTTTGTCTGCTGAGTGAGACTTTCACTTTGCAGCGGAATGTGCGCTGATATGAAACTTCCTGGCAGATTAAGACTGTGTGCTGGGCCAAGACTCGAACTTGGGACCCTTGAATTTTGCGGACAAATGCTCCACCGTCTTTTTTTCCTTTGTTTTTCACATTATTAGACACACAATCCGACTGTCATGTAAGGTCTGGATATTACCCCATAAAATTTCAAAAACTGCTTTCTGAAGTAGGAAAAGCACACACTAAAGTTACAGTAAAAATTTAAATAATATCTCTAAGGTAACTGCAATTCATCACTGTCAACACAGTCTTCTTTTGTTGCATTAACCTACGCAAATTCTTTAAAACATAATTTTTATCATATTACCGAAGTGTTTCTTGTGATTCGAATATCTACTAATTTTGTGGTATTCACACAGCATGTATACCGTGAACTCTATGTACTGTCCGATCCTAGTATGTTAATGACGTAATCAACAAAATTTTCTAGCCTCCAGTTCTCCGCATTATTTTTTGCTTCTAGGAAATAGCGTGCTTCACGCCTGTGGATCAATGACAGCGATTTATTCTCAGGAGATGTCCTTGTAATAACCGATAATTGGCTCGGATCAGCTTCCAACCGCTCAGGTGACCGCTGCAAGTGTAACTATAAATTATTGTATCAACTAGAGGGCACTGCTGACAAAAAATTGTCTCACAGAGTCCGATTGCGTACAGTCATTCATTGGTGCTAACTATGTTGTAACTGTCTTGTACCATGACGTTTCCATATTACACATGAGCACATTAAAACTAACGTTCTTCCAAATGTCAGTCCAATCAATTTGTGGGAACTGTCGTTCTATTTTGTTCCTTCCTTCGCTACTCTTTCGTTCCCGCATTATGTCTCTTGATGTTAAGTGTCGTACTGTGAGGTTTCGGCACTTACATAACTGAACTCAACATAGAAAACCCTCACCTGCTGTAAACGACTGCTGATATTCTGCACGTCAATCTGGTGGAGTAGGCTTCGAGGTTTAATGATCTCGATAAGTTGGCTGGTGACGCTTTCTCGTTAGTCTCTTATTAAATTGCAAAGGCTTTATCCGTTATATCATTTAATCCTAGTCCACCATATTTAATATGGAAATTGGCTACTTTATCAGGTACTCTGAACAGTTCACCTTTCCACAAAAAGTTTGTGATTTTGGACATTATTCTTATCGCTATCATTCTCGGTATTGGAAACAGCTTGGCAGTATAATCAGCTTTATCAAGGATGCATGAGTTAATATACTTTGTCCTTTGAACTAGGTTTATATCCCAAGTTAAATTCTCTATAATGGCCTCTTGCACTTTATCTGTTGCAACTTTCCAATTGAAAGCCGTCATTTTCATGGGGCATGCTGTCAGGGTGATCCCAAGTGTTTTATGTTGTCTTACTGATTTTGCCCACTCGACGTTGATATTATCAAAACCACTGAGATTTAACATCTTACTTTTTTCCGTTTGCACTGGCTCCAGATGTTCGACAGTACGTACCAATCACTGTTGCTAGCGTGGTTACCTCTTCATTACTCCTTGTAATGACCTCTACATCGTCAGCATAGGCTCTTATAACTGTTTTATTTCCTGATAATGGTAAGCCTTTTAATCTAGCATGGACATGTCGACGAAAGGTCCCAGTGAAATGACGAAGAGCTAAATGGACAGATGACATTCTTGAGGAACAACTCGTTGTATTTGTATCGGCCTAGTTTGTTGACAATTCACCGCTATTTTTGCATTGATTCCAGTTGCTATGTTCTTTGCCAACTGTATGACCATACTGTCGAAACCTATTTTCTTCAACGTTTGTAGGAGACTGACTACGTTGAAGGCTTTATAAAAACTAAAAGAAGCGCACTTTGTGTTCGTTACAGAAGTTATTGCAATGATATCCCTGAATTCTGCTAAATTCAGAAAAATGTCTTTGCCTCGCACGCAGCTCTGATGTTAACTAATAATTTTATATGTAAGGCACGAAATTCTCTTATTCACTATTGTAGCAATTAATTTATAATTAGAAGTCAACAGTTAAATTGGAAGAAAATTATTTGAATCTTTGTTTCCATTATTTTTTTGGTACAAGAACAATTTTAATCTCCTTAAACTCAGCCGAGATCATTTTACCCTGAATAACCTCATTTACAATGTCCGTGATTTTCGCACCCACTATTGACCAGCAATGGATGTAAAACTCTGCTGGTAGATCATCCGGTCCTGGGGATTGCTTTCGTGGTGAGGCACACAGAGTCTCATACACGTCCCCTTCACTGACTACCTCGAGAAAAGTTTCTTTGTCATCTTCTGACAGCTGTGGGGTTAGGATACCAAAGAATTCTTCCAAGGATGCATCGCTACTTTGATTTGCAGAATATAGCTCGCAATAACAGTGTTAAATCTCGTCCATGATATCCTGCTGGATTCTAAGAATCATACCGGTTTATGTTCAAATTTCATCAATAAAAGTTCTTCTGTTTTTAGTATGCTTCACTAAATGATGCAGGGAAGTAGTTTCGTCTTCTGACACCGAACCTGCCTTCTTTTTTATTTTCAACTGTTCCATTTGATTTCTCTTGATATTAAGTAATATGGCTTTGACTTTTTCGATGTCTGCTATCCGAAGTGAGGAACCTACTGAAACTTAGTCATATAGATCTCTCAAAACGGAATAGTAATATTGTATAGTACATTTTATTTCTTTTGGCTCTTGGCTTTGTACTGAATAAGAACGTTCCTCAACTTTGACTTCGCCATTTTTACCCACCAGTCGATAGCAGTGGCATATCTGCTACGAGCACGCTGGCATATTGTCCATGCTTCTTTAATCAGGTCTTCTAAATCATGATTAACTAACAAAGAAGTGTTCAAATTCCACTGATTCTTGAATAAGTGAACTGGCTGTCTTGTTAGATTTATGCAAGCTAAGACACTTGAATGATCTGAAAAGTTCGTAGCAGTGGTTTCTACTTTTATGAAGAAAGTTTCAAGATTTTTAGAAATATATAATCTTCGAATCCTGCTACGAGGTGGTGCCGTGGCATAAGCGAACTCAACAACGGAGGGGTATTTGTTTCCCAATATATCCTTTAATTATACAGCAGAAACGATTTGTTTTAGTTCACTTGAGAAATTAAGTTATGTAACTGATGTTTTCGAATTCAAACACAATTAAAAATCACCTCAAAGTAATAACTGTCTTGGATCTACCTTAACAAGTATATCAGTTCATCTTTGAAGAAACGTGCCCTGTCAGCTCGGAGAGATCTTCCTGAAGGGGCATAGAAATTGATGATAGTTACATCATAGATATTTAGTCCTATTCCCCTTCCGGATTCCAGTCGTTCTACCTCACTTACTGGAACCCCTTCCCTCACCAAAACAACTATTCCAACACGTGTTTCGTGAAACACGCTCATGTAACTCACCCAAACGGGAATTACTAAGTCAGACATTAAAACATCTTGAATCAGGGAAAGATCAGTCGCTGATTCGTACAAAAACTAATTAAGTGGCGATCATTTCAAACTGGAAGTAATTTTATTAATGTTTATAGTGGTGACACAATAAGAATGCGTCATTGCGCTGTCGCTATGTAGTTTTGATGAAGTAATTATTTTTCTGTGGTTCAGGGTTCAGTTAAACTATTAATAGTTTTCTCAGAATGATGAACATGGATTAACACTGCAATCAGTTTATTAGTTACTGTCCTGTTTTTATTTATTTCTGAGGTTTTCTCTTGACTGCTTGCAAAAAAAATGTCCAAATTGCTCTAAGCACTATGGGGCTTAACATCTGAGGTCATCAGTTCCCTAGAGCTTATAACTACTTAAATCGAATTAACCTAAGGACGTCACACGCATCCACGTCCAATGCAGGATTCGAACCTGCGACGGTAGCGGTCGCGCGGTTCCAAACTGAAGCGCCTAGAGCCGCCTGGCCACAGCGACCAGCGTACCACTTGCAGACTGATTTCCTTGTAAACTTTGTAATGTTTCCTCCAGGGATTCGTGTAGGACCGTTTCCTACCGAAAAATCTTTGGTCTTGGGTTGCCCTTTCCGGATTTTCCCTTCCCATGGCTAAGAGCTACATTCACATTGCGTTTTTATTTTACTTCGCGGCTCATCTGGAGCAGCAGCAGCAGCAGACGCTTTCGTAATTTCTGTTGCTGGCGCCTGCCCTGCGATGTGGACAGTGATTTCATTTTGGCCACCACTTCCTTGTTCTTTATTAATATAACTTACGCCTGATAGAGGGAAACAAATGGAGACGGCAGTTTTGCTACCTTTCCCTGAATTTGTTTACTAACAAGTAGCTGCTGATGTTTGCAATCAGATACTTCACATGTTCTTTCTTGCAAATTACTGCTGAGTACACCCCCTTCAGTTTCTGGTACCGTATGTGTATTATTTTCCTGTTCATCAGTTTCCATTCGCATTCTGCCTCCCGGTTCCTCTGCCTCTGCTCTGTTTTTTCTTGCGAACAGAGGGAGTTGTACAAGATAGCTCGTCCTCTGAACAACTATCAGTTGTCTGCGGAGGTCGTTTTCTCGGTTGCATTTCAGTTTCACGAGTAGTGACCTGCAATTAGTTTGTTTTTTCAAGGTTTGGTGACAGAGAATTGGCTACAAACTTTTTTTAAATGTCCATGGATGTTTCATTAGCACGTCTCACTAAGGCTACACTTCATTTACTATTTATGGAGTTTCAGCAGCACGTCTTACTGAGGCTACACTTCATTTACTATTTATTGCAATGTCTCTATTACCTGAAAACAAAACAATCTTGTCATCCGAAAATGTTGTTGATGAAAGGTCATTGATACACAAACGATAAAGTAAGGTCTTTAAGATGGTACAATTGGGGACCCGACATGTTATTAGTCTCCTATTGGATAATGCCTGACAGCTTAATACATTTTTCTTTCCTATTTACACCCTTAGTTTTCTGTCAGAGATATAAGATTTGAACCCACCTTTGTGACGGAGCGGTTCTTGGCGCTTCAGTCTGGAACCGCGTGACCGATACAGTCGCAGGTTCGAATCCTGCCTCGGATATGGATGTGTATGATGTCCTTAGGTTAGTTAGGTTTAAGTAGTTCTAAGTTCTAGGGAACTGATGGCCTCAGAAGTCCCATAGTGCTCAGAGACGTTTGAACCATTTTCACAGGATTTGAAGCATTTTGCAGCCATTTCCTCTCACAATGTAATATTCTAATTTAAACATATTGTGATTCACACAGTTGAACGCCTTTTACAGATGACAAAACGTATAAGTAGCCTGTAATTTAACATCTAATGAATTCACTACGTTATCACTGTATGTGTATTCTCAGTATCTAAACCCATTAGAAATCTGAATTTTGACTTGGATAATATTTTATTTGTGGTAAAGTGGTTAAGAAGGTGACTGTATTAAGAAGAAGACTGGATATACAGGATGGTCCATCTGAAGTTTCAGATGAGATTATCTCGGAAACTATACATCGGGTAAGAATAGTGGGTAAGACAAATTCGTAATTTCAAAGGGGGACATTAAATGATACTACACGTGACCTCCATCCCCGTCCCCTTGGGTGGTGCGGGGACAACATTTAAATCTTAAATGGAAACACCCATTTTTTTATTGCAGGTTCTCCACAAAAAAGTAATCAAGTTTTGTCTGAAGCATTCTTTAAACCATTGACAGATCACGCTGAAATTGAGAAAAAAGGAAAATTCGGGAAGAACCCCGATTTATGTAGAATTATGCGAGAAAGATGACATGGACGTAATAGAATGATGTTCCCATGGGATGCTTCATTAGTGTGAGTCCTCTTGCATCTCACATGTTGGGGTGCTTCATTAGTGTCCTTTGCCTATCACAATTTGGGGTGCTTAATTAATTAAATTAGCCAGAAAGATATTGTTCAAAATTATGCCCATTTGCTTCAGTGCATAAAGTCAATCGTCTGCGAAAGTTGTCCACAGTTGTGAGCATCATATCCAGTGGTACGGCTGCTCACTCTCTTCGAATTGATTGCTCCATATCGTTTCAGCTTGGGGGCTGTCTATTATAAACAATATTTTTAAATAACACCACTAGAAAAAAAATCATTACATATTAGGGCTGCTGAACGTGGGGCCAATGCATTGGTCCGCCGCGTCCTAGCCACCGACCAGGGTACCGTAAATTTAAAACGTTCCTCTCATTTTTAGCATAATGGGGAGCTGCTCCGTCCTGTTGGAACCACATTCGTTGCCTAGTTTCTAGATCAACATCTTCCATTAGCTCCAACAAATCATCACAGAGAAGTTGTAAATGAGATTCCCCAGCAACATATCGGTCAAAAAAATATGGTCCTATAAAGTAACTGTTTAAAATTCCACACCAGACCATTAAGGACCATTTGTGTTGATTGTCAACGAGTCTGTGCCAGTGTGGATTGACGGGGGACCAATAATGGCAATTTGGATTGGGAATAAGAAACGAGAGAGGTGAACAACTAATTAGTTTTTTTGTAAATAAAATTCATTAGCAGTGGTAACACATTATTTGAACTCCACAAAGGGAGTCGTTACACATGGATATCATATTTAAATAGGGAAAATATCAGCTGGACTACATCCTGATACAAAAAAGGTTTAGGAACTGTTTAAAGAATGCTAAAACGTATCTAGGAGCGGATATAAATTCAGACCACAACGTAGTGATGGGAGAAATACAGGTGAAGTTGAAAAACAGTCTGGAGAGGTAAAGCAAAGGAAAGACTAAACATAGAAAGACTCAAAGAGGTAGGAAAGGCATCAGATTTGGAGAACAGACTTATGCAAAAATGGCAAAGAGGTAGTGTTGATGAAAGTGTTAATGCCATTTGGATAAAACTGAAGGAAGGACTCACGGACTCTGCCAAGGAAGTACGAGGAATTAGAGTATCCCAAAGCACCAGGAAAGAATGGATAACAGAAAACATGTTGAGAAAGATGGAAGAGCGCAGAAAGCAGAAAAGTGTAGAAACTGAAGACGGCAAAAAGAGGAACAGGAAACTGAATAATGGATTAAGGAGAGAAACTGAAGAAGCAAGACAATATGGATGAAACAGAAATGCGATGAAATGGATAAAATCGAGAGAGAGGGAAAGTATGAAATGATGTATAGACTGCCTAGTGAAATAGTTTTTGAACGTAAGAAAGATGAATAACAAGGAAATAGAAAGAGCGGATGGTACTCTATCAGAAGAACCACAGGAGGTTTTGAACAGATGAAAAGAATATATTGAATGTCTATATAAGGAGGATGAAATGCAAAGCGAAATTAAGGCTGAAAAAAGAGCAATATGTGCCGGAAGATGGAAAGGGATTTAGCATCTTGGAAGCAGAAGTAGAAAAGGAGCTGAAGGAGATGAAGAATAGGAAGGCATGTGGAATACATGATTTGCCAGCAGAACTGTTGATGAGTGTGAGGAACGAAGCAAGAAAAGTAATAGTCTACCTCTGTAAAGAGATATATGACAAAGGGGAATGGCCTCAGGACTTCGCTGCAACAGTTATGATACCAACATAGAAAAAGAGAAACACTAAAAAATGTGAAGGGAACCGGACCATCAGTCTAATTTCTCATGCAGCTAAAATCTTGCTGAGAGTGTTGAGTAGAAGGTTATATGGCAAGCTGGATAAAGGGATTGCCGAGCAGCAGTTAGGATTTGGAAGAGGAAAAGGAACAAGAGAAGCTATTGGCCTGCTAAGAACTATAGGGGAAGGATATACGGAAAAGGGTAGAGAAATCTTTGCTGTTTTTATAGATTTAGAAAAGGCTTTTGACAGAGTTCAGTGGAACAAGCTGATGGATATCTTGAAGAGGAAAGAAGTAGATTGGAAAGAGAGGCGACTGATACAAAATCTATATTTACACCAGAAAGTAAAGATAAGGATTGGAAATGAAATGTCATAATGAAGCAGCATTGGACGAGGTGTTAGACAAGGTCGTTGCCATTCCCCGCTGTTGTTTAACGTATACCTTGAAGAAATTATTGCAAAAAACGTAGATGGGAAAAGAGAAATATGTATTGGTGGAAAGAGATTTGGATGTATAAGATTTGCTGATGGCATGCTATTAGTGGCAGAATGTGAGCGGACAGTGAATAACATGCTCAAAGATCTGAATTAAGCTTGTGTGGAATATGGGATGCAAATAAACACAGCAAAAACAAAAAGTATGGTCATCAGTACAAGACGCAGACTGTCCATGTTAACATAGGACAATCTACCATTATCCAAGTAAGTGAATTTAAATACCTCGGTAGCAAAATAACTGAAGACTTGAGATGTCACCAGGAGGTGAAAAGTCGAATTGCCATAGTGAATGAGGCCTTCAACAGAAAGAGGAGACTCTTATGTGGCAAATTAGATAAAGGACTAAGGAAAAGGCTTGGCAAATGTTTTGTCTGGAGTGTGGCACTATATGGGGCAGAAACATGGACACTGAGACGAGAGAATGAAAAAATGTTAGAAGCATTTGAGATGTCGATGTGGAGAATGGAGAGAATAATCTGGATGGAAAGAGTGGGTAGTGAAAGAGTATTGGAAAGGGCTGGTGAGAGAAGAAGTCTGCTGAAGGTTGTAGGAGAAAGGAAATAGAAGTGATTGGGAAATTCATCTACTTCAACATTTATACTCCGCAAGCCACCCAACCTTGTGTGGCGGAGGGCACTTTACGTGCCACTGTCATTACCTCCCATTTCTATTCCAGTCGCGTATGGTTCGCGGGAAGAACGACTGTCTGAAAGCCTCCATGCGCGCTCAAATCTCTCTAATTTTACATTCGTGATCTCCTCGGGAGATATAAGTAGGGGGAAGCAATACATTCGATACCTCATCCAGAAACGCACCCTCTCGAAACCTGGCGAGCAAGCTACACCGCGATGCAGAGCGCCTCTCTTGCAGAGTCTGCCACTTTGCTAAACATCTCGGTAACGCTATCATGGTTACCAAATAACCCTGTGACGAAACTCTCTGCTCTTCTTGGGATCTTCTGTGTCTCCTCCGTCAACTCGATCTGGTACGGATCCCACAATGATGAGCAATACTCAAGTATAGGTCGAACGAGTGTTTTGTAAGCCACCTCCTTTGTTGATGGGCTACATTTTCTAAGGACTCTCCCAATGAATCTCAACCTGGCGCCTGCCTTACCAACAATTAATTTTATATGATCATTCCACTTCAAATCGTTCCGCTCGCATACTCCCAGATATTTTACAGAAGTAACTGCTACCAGTGTTTGTTCCGCTATCATATAATCATAAAATAAAGGATCCTTTTCTTATGTATTCGCAATACAATTGTCTAGTTAAGGGTCGGTTGCCACACCCTGCACCAAGTGCCTATCCGCTGCAGATCTTCCTGCATGTCGCTACAACTTTCTAATGCTCCAACTTCTCTGTATACTACAGCACCATCCGCGAAAAGCCGAATTGAACTTCCGACACTATCTACTAGGTCATTTATATATACTGTGAAAAGCAGTCGTCCCATAACACTCCCCTGTGGCATGCCAGAGTTTACTTTAACGTCTGTAAACTACTCTCCATTGATAACAACCTGCTGTGTTCTGTTTGCTAAAAACTCTTCAATCCAGCCACACAGCTGGTCTCATATTCCGTAGGCTCTTACTTCATTGAGAATGGAATGCTTGCTAGTAGTTGCTTTGTAAGGATTGGTTTGTGGGAGAAGACTGAGAGGAAGAAGGAGATACAAGATGATAGACGATATAAAGGGAAGACGGAATTATGCAGACCTGGAGAGGATGGCAGAAGACCAGACAGCCCGGAGAACTACCATGTGAAAACCAGCCATTAGGCAGAACACTGATGATGAATAATGACAATCACGACGATTTAATTCACCATTGTTTTTGAATGTGGCTTCATCGGTTAACATAACGTATCTAAAAAAAATCATTGTCAGCTCTTATCATTTCCAAGGCCCATTGGCATAAATGCACACCTATTTGCATGTCTTTCAAACATGATAGTTATGTGCCTTCAAAAGCCTCGAAACAGTTGATTTCGGTATTCCAGTTTGTCTTAGAATCGCACGACTACTTATTTCGGGATCCAGTTGAACACAGGCGAGTACAGTAAGGCTACAAGCCTTAGTATTCGCCATAGTATTCGCGATGACGATATTGACGCTGCATATATCCATTTCGAGCTCTCTGAGTGCAATTTAGAATACTGTTTTCGCTTGGTTGTCAGCGTAATTGTTATGGCATTCACCTAAAATTAACATCATGTCAACAATCTCTGTAGGAGGACAGTGAACCATGTTTCGCTAAAGAATAATTTACTCTCATCAGTAGATGTTTACAGATCACAATCTGAAAGTGAAGTGACGTGTGATCGTATTGCACCGACCTTTATACTGAGCCATACTTAGCAGTTTGGCCACGGTAGTGCCACAGTCAGGTGAGTAATGCAGTTGTGAAGGGTTCCATAACGAGATTTTAATACCATTCCGCCTTCCTCCATCAAAAGCTGTGGCGGGATGGATACATTTTGTCAAAACATTGCTTGATTTGGAGTAATGAAAGAATTGGTGCGCATTTTATATCGATTTGATGCGCCCTTCTGGGAACATTCAAAATAATTCGGAGCACTTCTCCAATTTTAATTTTTCTCGATTTCAGCGCCATCTGTCGGTAGTTTAAAAATGTTTTAGACAAAACTTGATTACTTTTTTATGATGAATCCAAATTTGTAATAAAAAATGGGCGTTTCCATTTACGATTTAAATGTTATCCCCGCACCACCCAAGGGGACGGGGATGGAGGTCACGTGTAGTATCATTTAATGTGCCCCTTTGAACTTACGAATTTGTCTTACCCACTATTCTTACCCGATGTACAGTTTTCGAGATAATCTCATCTTAAACTTCAGATGGACCACCCTGTATATCCAGTCTTCTTCTTAATACAGTCATCTTCTTAAGCACCTTACCACAAATAAAATATTATCCAAGTGACAATTCAGATTACTGATGGGTTTAGATATTGAGAATACACATACAGTGATAACGTAGTGAATTCATTAGACGTTAAATTACAGGCTACTGATACGTTTTGTCATCTGTAATATCATTTGATGTCCCCGTTTCAGCATACGAACTTGTGTTATACACTATTTTTAATTGATGTATAGTTTTCGAGATAATCTCATCTGAAACTTCAGATGGACCACCTGTATATATTTTTAAGTCATCAGCCCTCTAACTGGTTTGATGCGACATACCACGAATTCCTCTATTATGCCAAACTCTTCATCTCAGAGTAGCACTTGCAACCTACTTCCTCAATTATTTGTTGGATATGTTCCAGTCTCTGTCTACGTCGACAGTTTTTGCCCACTACAGCTTCCTCTATTACCAGAGAAGTCTTTCCCTAATGTCTTAACAGATATCCGATGATCCTGCCCCTTCTCCTTGTCAGTGTTTTCCACATATGATCCCGTCCTGATTCTGTGCAGAACGTCCTCATTCCTTAGCTTATCAATCCTACTAATTTTCAACACTCGTCTGTAGCACCACATCTTAGACGCTTCGATTCTCATCCGTTCCGGTTTCATCGCAGTCCATGTTTCCCTACTATACAATGCCGTTGTGTAAACGCACATTCTCAGAAATTTCCGCCTCAAATTCAGACCTATCTTTGGTAGTATAAGTCTTCTATTGGCCGGGAGTGCCCTATTCGGCAGTGCTAGTCTACTTTTGATGTTCTCTTTGCCCCGTCCATCATTGGGTATTTGGCTGCCTAGGTAGGAGAATTCCTTGACTTCGTCCACTCTGTGACCATCCATACTGTGTGAGCGGGTGGGTGCTATTCTGTCATTCTGCGCAACGTATTAATCTGAAATGCACCCTTTACCCTGTGGGTCCTGCAAGATGCAGTTTCACCCCCACACTATTACAGACGTCAGACATACGATCCTAACGTTCTAAAGAGTAATGCCTCAAAAACTTTCAGCAATAAATATCTTCTGGAGACGTCTGCTGTAAGGAGATGACACAAGAATTCACAACATTTCTTATGTAACTAGTGGGATACTTGGGTACTGGAGTAGTGCTAGTTAGTGTAAGAAAAGCGTGAAACTAACGAAAATTATTATTTATTTAGCAAAAATTCTGAGGAATCACAATGGCACTTTTAGTTATGAACTGAACAAGTTATTTCCGGGTTCTTTCTGGAATGTGAAGTTACCTCTTAAGGGTAGGATTCGCTAAAGAAATTTCTATACAAAGTTTAAGATTGTTATTGACTTAGCAGAATGGCTGAGAGCCGCGCCTAATCAACTTGAATAATTATCTGTTAGAATGTTGCTAGGTTCAGTCGAGACTGTTGCGTGTGAAATGCAGTGAAGTGTACGTTGTGGAGGAAATATGTGGCTTGCAAGAGCTGTAGCGCACAATACCGTAAGCTGCGATGACTGCTGCCTACGGCGCTCGCTGCTGACAAATAAGATAACTCTCGTTCTATCTGGATTGACCTTCGCCAATCAAACTATCCCTACGCCTTGATGATGTCAAGGACTCCTATCCGCCCCTATTCTAACTATTGGCGTGGTACACCAGCCAGATAACCAGTCCACTGCGACGCCACTCAAAAATTTGCTCACAGGCGTTTAACTATAATTCTGTCCATTCCCACCTCACAATAAGTGTCGCGGCCAACAAAGTGAACAATGCTTAATCACAATGACTCAATATAGAGTCGCACTCCGATTTTCTCTCGACAGAGGTGCTCTCCCAGTGAAGTACTGACGAGAGACTTGTTCCTCACTCTTTGAGTACACGTATGAGCGCGCACGTTCTCGTTATGTGTTCTCGCTCTAAGAGCGACAATGGAACGGCCCCTCTCTACACCACGAGTGAAAGGGTTTATCTTTCGGTCTCTGCCATTACTCCTTCAGCTCAAGGCGTCAGAAATATCGCCTACCAATCAGCATTGCTCTTCTAAAACGGGAGAATGACGTTTCGTTTAAGGCGACCAATCTGGAAATCTGTAGCATCGGCGTTTGCCGTTTGCTGTCTCCCTATGAAAGTCTCTGAAACTGCGTGCTATATTTGTAAAGAATATGTAGGCTGGGTACTCTCACACAATGTAGCGGAATTTGCTTTTAAGCCAAACACGGGATTGTTCTTCCTTTCACTCTTGCAAACGCTGACTGCTCTGTGGGTGGTAACCAGCTGTCATAGATAGGCTGAGTCATCCTCTGAAGGGACTGGCCCCCCGGGCGTGCGGTTTGCGTCTTTCAAACTAAAAGCACATGCGACCGTTATGTCTTGAATGTGTGTGTGCACGGAAGCCTCGAGTATTTCAATCTCGATGCGCATTTGCGGTTCACAAGTATTTGCATGTCATTTACCTGAATTCATACAATATTGACTTTATCTTATCGAGTTTGGGTTCCAATGAAGTGTCTTGATGTGCAGAATATTATTGTGAGAGCGGAATATGTAAGCAATGAATGTCAGGGTAACATGTGTCTTACACCTGATGTTAGGTTTCTCACTATTCTGTTGTTGCCACTTCCCCCATCGATTTTAGAAATTCTGATGTAATGTTATCTATTCCTTTTGCCTAATTTGGTCTTAAATCCTCCAAAGCTCTCTTAAATATTGATTCTAATACTGGATCCCCTGTCTCTTCTACTTCATCTTCTATTTCTACTTCTACCACATCATACAAATCTGACCCTTCTTAGAGGCCTTCAATTTACTCTCTTCACCTATTCGCTCTCTCCTCTCCATTTAACAGCGGAATTACAGTAGTGCTCTTAATATTACAATCCTTGCTTTGGCTTTCCTATATGCAGAGCCACTACTTCTGACAATCACTTATTTTTCGATTTATTCATATTTTTCATGCAGCCATTTCAGCTTCCCTGCATGCCATGCAGAGTAGCTGCGGGGTCTATGGTGCCTTGCCATGGTTCGCACAGCTCCCCCATCAGAAGTTCGAGTCGTCCCTCAGGCACTAGTGTATATGTTTTCCTTAGTGTAAGTTAGTTTAAGTTCACGTAAGTAGTGTGTAGTCCTAGGGACCACTGACCCTAGCAGTTTGGTCCCATTAGAACTCAACACCACCACCGCTTCCCTGAACATCCTATTTATTTCATTCCTCAGTGACTTGTATTCCTTTATTCCTGAATTCCCATGAACTGTTTCGTACTTCATTCTTTCATCTATCAATTGAAGTAGTTATTCTATTACCCATGGTTTCTTTGCAGCTACCTTCTTTGTACCTTTGTTTATCTTTTCAACTTCAGTGGTTGTCGTTTCTAGTGCCGTCCATTCCTTTTCAGCTGGAATGTCTAATGAGCTGTTGCTGTATCTTTATCCATAGTACTTCCATAGCCCTCTTCTTTGCATATTAATTCTTCCTGACTAATCTTTTAAACTTTAGCCTGCACTTCATCATACTACATTGTGATCTGAGTCTATACCTGCTTTTGGGTACACCTTACAATCCATTATCTGATTTCGGAATCTCTGTCTGACCATGGTTTAATCCAACTGAAATTTTCTCGTATCACCCAGCCTTTCCCAAGAATACCACCTCCTCTTGTGATTCTTGGAGAGAGTTTTCGTCGTTACTAGCTGAAATGTATTACAGCAGTCAGTTTGTGTGCCTCCTCTCTCATTCCTTGTCCCAAGCTCATACTCTCCTGTGACTGTTGCTTCTACTCCTTCCGCTGCATCAGCATCCCAGTCCCCCATGCCCATGACCATTAGATTTTCATCTCCCATTATCCTCAAATTCTTTCTCTGTCTCATCATCTTCAACTTACGACGTATGTATGCCTGAACAACCGGTATCGGTGTCCGTTTGCTGCTGATTCTGACAAGATCTACGCTATCACTTAACTGTTCACAGTAACACACTACCTGTTCTGCCTAACTGTGTATACCCAACCCTAATCCCGTAACACTATTTTCTGATTCTGTTAATGTTACCCTATGCGCATCTGACCAGAACTCCTTGTCTTATTTCCATTTAACTTCACTTATGCGCACTATATCCAGAGTGTGCCTTTGCGTTTCCGCCTTCAGATATTTTAGTTTCCCTACCACGTTCAAGTTACTGAGATACCACACCTCGATTCGTAGAACGTTTGCCTTCCATTGGTTGTTCAGTCTTTTTCCCATGGTCATATACTCCTTGGCTCTACCCTCCCAAACATCCGACAGTGGGATACTATTTAGGAATGTTTCGTCAATGGAGAGATGATCACGACACTTTTTCGATCATAGGCCACATGTCCTATGGGTACACATCTTCTGTCTTTAATGCATTCCTTCTGCATCCTAATGGCGTTATCGTTGCTGATTCTGCCACTTTTAGAGGCAGTTTCCCACTCCAAGGGCAAGAGAGTGCCCTGAACGTCTGTCAGTTCCTCCATCCTCTTTGAAATGACCGTTTGCTGAATGAAGATGACTTCTTGGGCCGGAAGTCTTCGGACACGAATGCTGATTGTTAGTAACAATTTACGCGGTAGTCTGTTTCTAATCCGGGACCGAGATAGTTTTGATTACTAATCAGAGGCGCTACCACTAGATGACGGGTGTAGGTCTTATGTCTGTAGCCACCGGTGTCTTACGCCTCACGGCAGGGCCTCCCTCCCTCGAATTTCCTGCTATTAGCCAAGCCTGTTTAGTCTTCCTTCTGTTGTTGAGGTGCAGGCCATGCCTAGTATAATCTCACCTACTGAAAGGATCTGCAGGAACTACCTCAATATATCACCCCATGCAGGGCACAAGGCAACCCTTCCAACTCCAGATTAAATGTCCTGACAGAAGAATTGAAGTGACATAGGTCATGAAGTCTCAAAATAGACACAGATTCCACTCTGGCATGTCCCAATGCTGATGTAACCTTTGCCAGTTCATACCCTATGTTGTACCCAGCATATCTGTGAATACTGTCGCTGTGTCCTGCAGTGACCACTGTATGCTACATGGTAAAATCTTTACAGAGTGAACCTAAATCCTCTGTCATCTGATCAAGACGATCACTAGATTTCAAAAATTGACGAACTGGTATTCTGATCCTAATCTATCCTGCAGACATTGGCCTACAATTCTGGCATCATGACTCCATTTGCTGATTTCCGTATATTCTTGCTGAATTGTCTACTGAATGTCTGTTCTGTCCAGTCTACAGCTAGCCCAACCTGAGGGTCATCAGCTTCTAACTGAAGCAACCAGTCAAGCTTGTTTTTTACATTCACCACAGTGGCCGTTTGACGATGTTCTAGGCATGTTCCTTCTGTTACCTACTGTTACTTCCCACATCTCTTTACCCCAGTTTCTGCTTCTCCAGTCCAGATCTTTCTTAGCCTGATATGACTCAGTCTGAATGGCAAGATGTTTGCCCTTCTGTTCCACTACCTTCCTATTAATATTACATATCCTACAGGACCACCAATGAGTCCGTTAATGCAAGATATATAGCCATTGCCACATCCACTGTCACCTTTCATCTGCTTGATTTGCAACTAGAAGAAAGTGGTATTTCCTAACGTCGGTCCATAGTTATATGTATACATTTATTACTAATGGTTCAAATGAGCTAGCTTTAAATTTAGTTTAGTTCTCTAATTGCCTCTAATTCGAATATATCCAGACTC
Source organism: Schistocerca gregaria (assembly GCF_023897955.1). Classification (NCBI taxonomy): domain Eukaryota; kingdom Metazoa; phylum Arthropoda; class Insecta; order Orthoptera; family Acrididae; genus Schistocerca; species Schistocerca gregaria. Next base: position 410,425,664 of record NC_064925.1, read on the forward strand.
ATTAGTATACTGCACACACATTCAGTGTTTCCTATAAGCTAAAACCTGGTTAGGTTTGCAGCAATATATCTGAAAATTTCGCTAGATACCAGAAGAGGCAGTTAGCTTGGAATCACGCTGTACTTAGGTATACGTCCCCCAAGCGACTTACGTCGTGAGTTAAGCTTGTTTCTGTTCCAACAACGAATAGTACACCCTAGAATCAACGGTTGGTGAGCTTCAAAATTAGTTCAAAGTCTCTAATCTTTCCTTCATGGTTAGTTTTCGTGTACCACTGGAGGGCGCGGTTGGTTATGGTGGCGGAGGGAGAGGGGGGGGGGGGGGGGAGAGAAATGTATTGTAACGGTCTTCCTGTACTAAAGGCTCGTTAGTTTAAGAACAAATATCGTGTTGCGCAACGTCACTCTCATCGCAGCTACCACTAAATTTGAAGAGCTTATCGGCGAGGTTCTGGGTTTACTAAATATAGCTGTGAAAATGCACCGCTCTTCCCTGCATTATCCGTTAATCTACAAAGCGACCAACAAAATTCATAAATTGCGCGAACGACGATTTGTATGCTGCTACTTTTGTGAGTGAATAACATCTATATCTACATTTTTACTCCGCAAGCCACCCGAAGGTGTGTGGCAGAGAGCACATACATGCCACTGCATTACCTCCTTTTCCTGTTCCAGGCGCGTATGTTTCGCGGGAGAACAACTGCCGGAAAGCCTCAGTGCGCGCTCGAATCTCTCTACTTTTACATTCGTGATCTCCTCCATAGGTATAAGTAGCGGGAAGCAATATATTCGATACTTCATCCAGAAACGCACAACCTCGAAACCTGGACAGCAAGCTACACCGCGATGCAGAACGCCTCTCTTGCAGAGTCTGCCACTTCAGTTTACTAAACATCTCCGTTACACTAACACGCTTACCAAATAACCCTGTAGCATCGTATCACTGTCTTTCGTCCTGACACCTGATTTTCTCATAACTAGTTTTATATGGTAATTGCAATTTAGGTAACACGACAATGTTCCTCAGCGATATTTTACGGCTGCAGCTGATTCCAGTTATTTATTGCGCCTTTAGTGTAATGGCAGAATAAACGATCCTTCCGTCTTCTTATGCACAGTATGTTACATTTATTCATGTTGAGAGGCAGTGCCCCAAGAACTGATGCTCTGCACGTCTTTCTGCGTGTTGCTGCAATTTTCTATCTCTTTTGAATTTCTTGTTTACAGTGTTATAAATCAGGAAGACTCTCTCCATACCTCCGATGTTACAAGTCAGATAATTTATTTATATCATAAACTGTGAAACGTGCGCGTGGGGCACACAATACTCGTTAAAGCCTGTGCTATGGTAATTGAGCGGGTTCACCCTATGAGAAAGGATTTTCTTACTACTACTGCTGAGCCCGTTGTACCGTGCAGTGCCAGCGTGCATTTTCCCGTGCTCACCTGCCATCCACCTTTTACCGCTCCCTGACAGACCGGGTATTCACCCGAGGTTTTGCATTCTACATATCCTAACACATTGCCTACGTATGGACCAGACGCACAATTACAATTTTAAACATCTTACAACAGTTCCAAAATTTGTTACATTTCAATTCTATCACAATATTACTTGACATTTGACATAAACATCAATCTTCACAATAAAACTTGTTTACAGTTTTCTTAACACAATGGCATGGGAAAAAAAGAAATGAAAACATAACATCAGTTACACAAGTTTATCGAAAAATCAGAACAAAAAAATTATTTATATGTACAATAGTACAGTGTCGTTGTTGTTATACATGCCCCTGTTTCCAGTAAATTTCACTAAGAGCAAATTTAATGGGAACTCTAAACTTTATATTTGTACAGGGGTTCTGAATCTTTGTGTGAATGTGTCATCATAAAATTTTGTATCACTAAACTTCCTTTCACTCACATAATAGAGATTTTTTAATATATCGAGAATATTTACCTATCATTTACTTAATTGCCTTTGGCACAGTCCAACCACCTATCACAGCATAATTTAAGTAGCAAATTACTCATTATTACTACATTTCTCAGATAAATAAAATCAAAATTTGGTACACAAACACTTAACTACAAAGCAGATACAAATACCTATATACATTATAAAACAATTTGCTCCTGCTTGCATTGAATGGCAGTCCATTTCCTTATTTACTAATAAATACACAATACTATTTAGAAAAATCACTACACGTATTTTCTGCATATTATTCAGATTTGGGCAGTCCATTTCGCATAATTTTTTCACATCACCTGTACTACACTTACAATTCTCCTTTGAATATTTATCTGCCCTCTTTGGTGTTTGGCATTCCTTTATATAATGACTCACGTACAGCCCACTTTTATATATGGCTCTCCCATCTTTTATTTGGCTTGCAGCATTTGCTTTTTCTGTTCCGCCGTTTTTTCCATACACCTTTACATTAACAGTACATTTGGTAATCTGAAAGTTACATAAGTACATTAGCACACTGACAGTGGTATACCTACATTTACAAACACTTTTTACATTTAGAATAAAATAGTTTCATCGTTAGATACAGCACATTTACTGCAGATTGCTTTCTGAGTGTACTTAGGTCAATCACTCCTAGGAAAACACAGTTTCAGGTCCACAACATTTGTTACACCTAATGATCTCTTGGATTTTGGGTAGATCAGGTAGTAAGCATTATCGTGTGGAATGTTCTGTATCATATACGGACCATTATAAATATATTTAAATTTGGAAATTTCATGGTTCAGTTCTTTAGATTTTTCGCAGGTTTTTAAAAGAACATAATCCAAAGTTTTAAATTTTGAAACATTCAGGTTTTCATAATGCCTTTTAGATCTGGATTTAGCTTTTTGCTTTGCCCTTTTTCTGACTAATTCTTTCTTTTGACTCAACCCCAAGTTTCTATAAGTCTTTACTTACTTCACTTCTTTGCAAAATAGACAATGAGTCGTCAGGTGGCTCTTTCCTTCTGTGTTCAGTCTCAACATCTGGGTTTTGTTTTGAAACTTCGTTATCAGTAGGTACCATATCGCAATTAGCTGTATTTAAATTATTTTCACTAGTACCGAAATACTCATCATCTGAACTATCGTCAGAATCTGACCATTCTGGATCGCTTTCAGGTTCGAACATAAAAGCTTTTCTGAGACAGGCACTAAGTTCTTCCTCGGCATTTTCATCAGGCTTTGATTTTAACTCCATATTCTCTTTAGGAAAAATGACCTCATTATCAGATTTACTCACATCCACTGTTACTTCATATTTAGTGTAATCCTTGTGGACTTCAATTACTCTTAGGTAATTACCTGCCCCTTCCCCACGGTGCCTTTCGGTAACAGCTTGTACTGTTGGCGGATCATTAACAGAAGTTACTTCCTCGTCACTGCTTAGGATTTCATCCTCCAATTCCTTCCTCTATTTAACCATCGTCCTACTGGCAGCACGCGTACTTTGCGCGGCGCTATTTACTCTCTCCTCTTCAAATTCGGGGCACGTCGCCTTATCGACGTCCCTACTATTTCCTTTTTCACTAATTAACCTCCTTGCCTCATATTCCTTCATAAAATCTTCCCACTCACAATGCTTGAGGCCCTTGTGCAGATCGTCGATCTGCACACGCCAATCAGTTACTTCTGCTAATGCACTCTCGCCATTTACTTCGTTGCTGACACTGCTAAATGCACCTGTCAGTGTATCCACTGTTCCATCCACTATTTCCTTCGCCACGGAATTACCACTCGTAATGTATTCACCAGCTCTTACGGCAATGTTTGTACCTAATTCTGCAGCCTTACTAGCGGCTTCTCTCTGAACAGCTGTTCTGCTAGGCTGGGCCGTTGCCCTCTGATGCTCCACTCGCCTGTTAACATGTATCGCACTGCGAGGCGAAGATGAATCATCTGCGCACGCACCTGACGCTTGTTTCGCAACAACACGCTGCGTCGTTCCACGCCTGTCCCTAAGCTGTCTCATAACTTTACTGTTAGTCCGGTAATGTTTCTTAAATCGGGGCCGGTATGTTCTGTCCGCTTCCGTTTGGCCCTCAACGTTCGCGGAAATCAGTTTCCCGCATCGATATTATTTTGCCCGGGGAATCCTCTACCGCGACCTGGATAACCTCCTCTTCCTCTTCCTCTGCTTCTACCTCTCTGTATCATGTTGACGCGAAAACCATCGCCGTCATTCCTCCAGTAATTTTTGCGGTTATTCCTGTTATTAAAATTCTGATAATTGGCACGACTTTCGCGCCAATGGTCTTCGTCTTCGACCCTTTCGAGAAACGCTTGGAAGCTGCGATGACTGCTTCCCACATATTTCTTCGAATCTTCTGGAAGCTTTTTATACAGCTCCCATACGATTTCAGAATCGGATTTTCTCCCTCTTCAATGTGTCAACTTTCGGTAACAATATTCGCAGAAATATTTCAAAGAATTCCTACCCCTGTTATCACGACGTTTGGCCACGATAAACTCGCGCCACAAATGATCCTGTTTTTGTTCGGACCAGTATTCTTCCGTAACCTTTTGTTTAAACTTTTCGAACGTCATTAGTTCGGTATTCAAGTTAATTCCCCAGCGCTTAGCGTCAACTGCTAAGGCGCTAATTACTACGTTTATCTTCTCCTGACCAGACAAGTGTTCAGGAATTATCCTCTTGCAATTTTTGATGAAATCCAACGGATGCCATCCGTCATGTTTCTTGGCGGAATCGAAGCGCTCCTCACCTTCCAACAGCTTTGTAAGTGACATGCCATTATAGACAACATCAGGCCTATCTTTGATTTTACTCTCGAGATCGAAAATTTTGCCTGGAATTTTCAATGTATTTTGTTCACACTTTTGTACACATCCGGTATCTGAAACTGCCTTTTTAAACTGTAATACTCCATGTTGGCATTCGTTTAGTATCTCAGTTTTAAGGCCGAAAACTTTTTCGTCTACTTTTGTTTCAACTAGAGGCTCTACTTTCTCTTGGATGTTGAGAACTTCAACATCAAACCTACTGTTAATGTCGTAAATTTCCCCCTGCATAGTATTCATATTTTTATTAATTGTGTCAATTTCAGATTTCATAGTGTTTATTACAGAACATAAGTTACCCACTTTTTGTTCTATCTGTTCGATTTGTTAACTAATTTTAATTCCTTGTTCTTCGACCTGTGCTTTAAGTGACCAACATGTGTTCTGAGCTGATTAAGTTGTTTTTTAAGCTGCTCGTCAACGTGTGTTTTACGATGATCATTCTGTGTTTTCAGCTGATCAACGTGTGTTTTAAGCTGCTCACTCTGTCCTGCAAATTGATTGGTTAATCGTTCAAATAAGTCTTTCATGCTTAATATTTTCACACTGTTTTGTTATACGGAATCGGTGTAATCCGATCCTACTTCAAAATTTTCTTTTGGTTCTTTCTTTATCTGTGGTGAATCAAACATGTCAGTGGATTCGTTCACGTACTCACTATTATCTACAAAGCCATCCTCTACTTCCTGTTTTATTCCTTGCTATGTTCGAGGCAATCTCGACATTTCAGTCTGTTCGTTAACATGTTCGTGGTATTGTATGTATGCCAATTGTCTACCGCTAACGCCATCTGTTATCTAGGCGCTTGGACGTCTGTCATTGCCAGCCGAATCTTCCATTACGCACGGCCCATCTACTGTGTTTACGTTCCTGTCCATACCGAACGCAAATTACACCCCACTACCGTACTTGACGTTAACTGCTATTTACTTTACTGAATAATATTGCAATTCATGCAACTGAACATCCACTGTTCGGTATTCACGTTAATTTGTGACCAACAACAACTGGATATCCTGTTACCGGGACCCACTTGTAACGCGCACGTGGGGCACACAATACTCATTAAAACCTGTGATATGGTAATTGAGCGGGGTTCACCTTATGAGAAAGGATTTTCTTACAGATATCGACCGCGTGTACCTGAATGGTGGCAAATCAGACTTACACACACGCTGTAATAAAAATGATCCGTCAAGCAAGTCCGAAATGCAGCTACACGTCAGGATGGACCAAAGCAACACTGAAGATGCTACCAATTTGATAATAATACGGTCGCCAGCCTAATTAGGCATTAACTGAGTTTATTCCCTGTACAAGTTGGCAGATATTCATGCAAAACGACAAGTAGTAACACTGCGTAATATAATAGAATTTTAGAACCAGAAAATCTATTGAACTGATAGTTTCACGTTCTGTACTGATATGGAAAAACCATGAATACATGACACTACACTATAATGTATAATACAAAACTTCGTACTGTCTATTGATCTGATTAAAATCGGGCGTAGGTTACCCTAGAAATAGAACTATCGAGCCACACACAAAATGTCAATTTTGATAAAGATAAAAAAAGATAAATTTTGGCTTTTATATTGAATTAAACTTTTGCTGGTCAAATCAATTTAGAACACTTCATAATTCAAATGAATAAAATGGGCGGGGGGGGGGGGGGGGCTCTGAAACTGTATAAAAAAATTTATTACTGAAATTATTAGGCGTTCAAGATTTCCAGTATATGAGTTCCTACTCTTTTTTTTCTTTTTTACTGTTCATTTAAATATCTTCATATCTGTCTCGAAATAATTAAACTTCATTACTATACCAATATTAAAATTATCTTTCAACTTCGTTAGACCTTCGTTATTCAGTTACTGGTTCATTAGCAAAACAGTTCTTTAAACACCATTATAACATAACTAGATCTGCAAGTAATTATTATTAACACAAAATTTAATTTTTCATTTCGGGACACTTGGATTGCACAACATTTGGAAAGGACCCTGTCTAGGTTAGTTGTGAGAATAATTAAATGAGTGGAAAGTTCTGGTAAAATTTGGGTTATTATTGAACAGTTCACTCTATGATCTATGCGAATACGGTACTATAAGTTTCAATCTGCTTGTATCGATGCGGCGGTTGGCGAGCAACGAGATGGCGAGGCACAGAGCACACATACAACCACAGCTATGGCTCTTGACGTATCGGCACTTTAATTCTTCTTAGCGTCGCCATACTTTTCCATCTAGTGCCAACGGAATTTTGCCATGCTGTGTGGGCGTTGGAACGGCATACCCGAGGCTCAGTGAAACTACGTCTTCCAGGAGAGCCTCCTCGCTCCAGAATGTGTTGCTCAGCCCAATGCCAAACTCCAACTACTACTGCTGAGCCCGTTGTGGCGTGCAGTGCCCGCATGAATTTTCCCGTGCTCGCCTGCCATCCACCTTTTACCGCTTCCTGACAGGCCGGGTATTCACCCCAGGTTTTGCATTATACATATCCTAACACATGGACCAGACACACAATTACAATTTTAAACATCTTACAACAGTTCCAAAATTTGTTACATTTCAATTCTATCACAATATTACTTGACATTTGACATAAACATTAATCTTCATATTGAAACTTGTTTACAGTTTTCGTAACACAATGGCATGGGAAAAAAAGAAATGAAATCATAACATCAGTTCCACAAGTTTATCGAAAAACCAGAAGAAAAAAATTATTTATATGTATAATTGTACAGTGTCGTTGTTGTAACAACTGTAAAGATCCTATAACACGCCAAGAATCTCTCTAAAAAATATGTTTACACCAGATACTTTCACACCTTGAAAAAATATGTGTGCTGTCTGTATGCCACTAAGTTTGAATCCATCCCATAGTGGCCTGATATTTTGCAACGTCGCCTGTTGTTCACTAAGTGACTCTGGGGAACACTTATCCAATTTCGCCCGTGGACGAAGAATCCTTCTGGACACCATTATTTACAGACGTTTGCATGTCATAGACGAACACAGCGAACAGGATAAGCCAGCACACACCCATAGGGTGGCAGACACCAAAAACCTAAGCTTCAGTTGACAGCATGAAAGGTAGCTACAGTGAGTCACAGCGCCAGAGATTGCGCCAAATATTATTATTCCATCACCTCCACTGAGCAGTAGTAGTTCAGAGGATGTCGAGGGCAGTTGTTGTTCTGTTGGGCGAGATTTTAGACGCTGTTTGGTTGGTGTACTATATAGATGGAAGAAGTTACAATTGTGAGAGTATATTTGAGAAGGGACATGGTCTTTTGATTTATGACGCTGGTGTAATGGAATATTGTCGTCACTATAATGAGGTTAAAAGGTATTACAGTTTTCTTTCATGACAATCCCTCTTGCTCACAGCTACAGTCAAAAAAGCATCTGGCTCATGTTCATTTATTAGACTTGTAATTCTGGTTTCTACTTGCAATTGCAGTATTTCTGATTTTTCAATTAGTTCATTGTAAATGGTGTTTAAAATATTTAGTCGTATTGAGAAAGAACCGAGCCAGATGCATGTACGTTGAGTCGCACCACCATACACAGAACAGTTACACTTGTGCTTTGTTGTTTCGTAGTTTTTATAGCTGCAGGGGACATAATTAATCAATTGTGACTTTATTCTGTCAGATTTCTCGCTAATACTAGTGAGGGCCAACCGTTTACGAGACTTCGTAACCGATCACACAGCTACTAAAATTATTGCATGAATTCATTACTATTAGTCCTTCTCTTTTTAATTAAGCCCCCATGCAAGCATCAATATTGATTAATGAACTTCAAACATTCATTTGTAGGACTGCTTATTCATGAGGTCGTGGTCCGCTTCACTTTACAGATTCGCGTTCAAGTACTTAAATTACCTATACCATTCGTGGACGATAATCTGGACACCGAACAAGGGAAATAAATCGAAAGTGCAGTTAAAGTTAAGGTTATTTAGAAATTTCCCGAAATAGCCTATGTTATTTGAAGTTTTAAGTCTGGCCTCGATCTCATTCTGCACCATCACGTTCAAAATGGTATCCTTTGGGACAAATACACCTATCCCAAGAATTTTCGTGCATATTGGAAGTCCTTACTTGTTATCGCGTATATTACCCTCTTCAGTCTACTTCTATCTCCTCCATTCTATCAGATCTCCATCCATTAAATTATATTTTCGCTGTCGGAATCACATCACAAATACCTAGTCTGGTAACAACAGTGGGTGGAAACCACTGTCTTCTTGAATTTATTCAAACATTCGTAAATAATATTCGCCGAGTGCAATTCGTCTACATCTATATCACATTGCTCAAGCCACCCAATGCTGTAAGGTGGGACATACTTCTGATGCCACTATCTAATCCTCCGTACCCTGTTGCACTCACAAATAATACGTAGGAAGATCGTTGGTCGGTAAGTCTTTGTATTGGCTCTAATATCTCGAATTTTCGTAAGGTGGTCATTACGCTAGACGCATGTGGGTGGAAATAATATGTTATCCAGTCCTTCTCGGAGAGTACTCTGTCGAAATTGCTATAGTAAACGTCTCTGTGAGGCATAACGCCTCTCTTATAACGTGTGCCAGTGGTGTCTGTTGAGTGTCTCGGTAACAGTCTGTAACACCACAGCTTAGGCGCTATATACCTTTTGTTGATTGATTTAGCTTTCTCTTTTTTTAACATCCCATCGTTGAACTTCTGTAATTATTGTGTGATTAATTCGATGCTGTAAGGAAGTGTAATCTCTGTAATACTCACGATATGAGCAAATGATATGTTTTGTCTTTCTCACATAATCTCTTTGGTTGCCTCTAAAATAGAGTAATTTTTGTTTAAATAATTTTATGTATACCTCCAAATTTGTGCAAACTATATGTTGTTTTTAGTGTGATTGTTTGCTGTTATGTAAACTGCTCACCTACACTTAGGGTTCTTCGTTATTTTGTATGTAAAAGGTGGTGTGGTTCCCCCCCGGAACGGAACTTAGAAACGAGCGCAAATTGTGGTTGACATAGGTAGAAGAGGTGGATTAAGAGTTAGTCGGGGACGAGCTAGCAAACTGTCAACTGCTCATGTAAAGGTTGTGTATTGTGCGGGTGCCGAGAGAGGCTTTTCGTGCCGCTTTCTAATGCCGTGGATGGATGGATAAAGAGCTGGAACTATTCTGGAATTGGTATCTATCAGCACCAATAAGAAATGACAGAGTCCAGCATTTTCGCCTACAAATCCACGCACCGACATGCTCTTGCCAACACGTTTCGCAATCAAAAATGGTTCAAATGGCTCTGAGCACTATGGGACTAAAAATCTGTGGTCATCAATCACCTATAACTTAGAACTACTTAAACCTAACTATCCTAAGGACTTCACACTCATCCGTGCCAGAGGCAGGATTCGAACCTGCGACCGTACCAGTCAAGCGGTTCCGGACTGAGCGTCTTAACCGCGAGACCACCGAGGCCAGCTGCTGCACAATCACTGAAAAGGAACCAAGGAATTGCAGGAATGTACAGTGAAAGGATCAGCTCAATTGGATGATTTATTTGTTTTCAATTATAAGGTAAACCAAAAGACTATTTATGAAAAATTACATTGATCTACCCTCTGTCGCATTTCCACTTAGGATCCTTCCCGTGCTAAAGTGATTACCGAGTGATCCTACCGAAAGAACACTAAAGCCCAGTGTTTTACCAATTAATGCCTCTTGAAAAGAGTAAAAATAAATTTAAAGTTAATGTGGCAAGAGAGTGAGCTAAAGTAAATAATGTTTTCTGAAAGTAATTTTGCAATTAAAACTACCTGTTACAAGTTTGTGGGCTTGTAAAAAAAAAGAAACTATAGTGAAAAATAGAATTTTAAGTAATAAGGTAGTTCAAACAGGTCTTAAAATAATTTGCAATTACTTTTAAAAATGTAATATTCTTAAAACTGAGGCTTATAAAGGTTTGCTTCGTTAACGATCACAGTGCTGCCTGTTATAAATTAAAAAGGTGAGTCAGTATTTCATAAGTAGACAATTTTGTGTCCCATTGCAGTAAAGGTTGAGAACAGTACCTGTGGGAAGTTATATACTCATGCTTGCTAAATGCTTGTTCCTCTTGTGTACTGAAAGTCCATATTAATAGGAAAGCGCATATTAATAGTGTAACAGGATCCATAGTTTGTATATTGTCCTCATTATAGATAACAATTAACAGAAAGGACACTTTCAATTAAAACAGTAACTTCATTTTTGCAAAGGCCAGTGGGGAAGTGTTTGTTAGTGAAGTAGATTTATTTTTCATTCTAAATAGGAAACTATTTAGCTGGGAGAGACTTAACCTATGCCCAATTCATAATTTTGCAGTGAACTACATTTACAATTTCTTCTCGGATAGGAAAATGTTTTAAAAGTAATACTAAACCTATGTCCAAATTACGATTTTACAGCGAATATCAACAATAGTGTTACTGAAATCATCCACTTTGAATAAGCCCTGAAGGTAATAGTGTGTATCGTTATCTGTTATATTTATGAAAATAGTTGATTCTGCTCTCTCAGCGCCAACCTTAACGTGAACATATGCAGGTGCCAGAGTTCATTGCACTCTCATGTGACCAAGTATGTGTTGTGTTTGCCCGTGCCGGCCGCGGTGGTCTCGCGGTTCTAGGCGCGCAGTCCGGAACCGTGCGACTGCTACGGTCGCAGGTTCGAATCCTGCCTCGGGCATGGATGTGTGTGATGTCCCTAGGTTAGTTAGGTTTAAGTAGTTCTAAGTTCTAGGGGACTAATGACCACAGCAGTTGAGTCCCATAGTGCTCAGAGCCATTTGAACCATTTTTGTTTGCCCGTTGAAGTTACTTATTTTCAGTTTCTTGAACAAGAATGTTACTTATTCTTATGCCTAATTTGGGTGCCGACCGTTTTTTATTATCATTTGGACACTGTGGATAGGTACATTACTGTTAGTTACTGTTTAAATATTTACGTGATTCTGACTTTCACTTCCGAAAAGTCACGTCCGTTATGTATACCACGGGCAACATAACAAAATTCCTTCCAGAGGGTAACACTGCTCTACTTCTTTATACTGTAATTGCTTTGACTAATAACTATGTGATACAAATTGCCTCTAGCTTTGAGGTTATGGTATAACAGTAGCAGACGATAGTGTTGTAAGCTCCTCGGCGGCTAAACGATCCTGTGACGAAACGCACCACTCTTCACTGGATCTATTCTATCTCTTCTGTCAATCATATCTGGTAATGATCCTATATTGTTGAATAAGGCTCGGGAATCCGTCGAAATAGCGCCTTTAACCCACTTCCTTTGTAGATGAATTATATTTCCTTAAGATTCTTCCTATGAATCTCAGGCTGGCAACGGTTTTTCCTCATATAGATATTATGTGATTATTCCACTTAAGATCTCTGCACATAGTTACTTCTAGATATTTTACAACAGAGTCTGCTTCCAGCAGTTTACCATCAATAGTGTTGTGGTACTGTAGTGGCTTCTTTTATCTCTGTATGCGCTGCGTATTTACGTTCAGGCACAACTGCCAGAGCCTGCACCATACTTCAAGTCATTCTGCACATCATTCTGCAAATAGATGCTGTCTTATAGCATTGTTACTTTTTTACAGAAACGTATGTCACCTGCGAACAGTTTTAAAGATGATTTGTATACACTGTAAATAATAACGGCCCTATCACACTTCTTTGAGCACTCCTGTCAGGAGTGCATGTGTAATTTATCTAAACATTTTAATTTGTCAAAATCTAATTACGTTCCATTTTACGTTTTGCCTTTCAACATTTTGTACGTGAAAACATCTTTATTGGGAAATAGGGAGTTTTAAACCAACAAATGCTATAACTTTTCCTTAAGGTTGATGATGGTTGAAATAACCGAAACTGGTCGAATAAATGTGATTTATACAGAGGACTGGCCACTAAAAATACTTTTCTTTACAGGAAATAGTCTATGATTGTAGCTCAGAAAGTAATACACCACATATTTTTTCTTTGACAATTCTTTATTGAACATCATGAGGATTACAGAAATGATGGTATTTTATCTACAGACCCTATTTTCCACGTAATCTCCATACCGTTCTGTGGCCTTCCTCGAGCGCGAAACAAGGCATATATGCACTGTTGGTACCAAACCTCGTCCTAGTGGTGGTGCAAGTGCTTCACTGTGTGAATCACCTCCTCATTGGCCTCAAAATGTCTTCCAGGAATAGCTTCCTCTAATAGCCCAAACAATTGGAAGTCTGAGGGGCCTAGGTCAGGGTTGTCAGGAGTAATGGCCGTGGATTGTATTCCCGACCGCTGAAAATCGTGGACCGCCTTCTGATGACCTCACCCTACGTGCCCAACGACAAACTGTACCTCTGGCGACAGCTGATGCTTCATAGAGTTTGCACAAGCATTTGTGAATAGTTCCTGCAGTGTGATATTCAGTGGTGGCATGATGCTTGTAATATATGAGTGCGTCATCTACAGACGCCATTTTGAAACTGTCCTGCAGCTACGCCATCTGTCGGAAGTGACAGACACTTGGCACGCTCACTCAGGAGACTTCAAGTAACACATATATATCGCTTCGCTTTCGTAGCGTTATTTTCGGCTGAGAAAAAATGCGGTGCGTTACTTTCTGGGCAAACCTCGTATTATTTGAAAGCTTGCAGTATCTAGCAAAATATTTCTAATGGAGAGAACAGTACACTTATGAACTGATAAAAAATTTTGAGGGCTACCATACCATTGGCGTCTTCTATGTTGTAACAGAAGAAGTGGAATTAATGGAAACTATCTTATGGATACCGTGAAGTACCATTTGAGCTCTCGATGAAGTTATGTCCCGAAGATTAGAAAATAGTCCCACATAAAACAGATACAGAACTCAATGAACTTGCACAAAGAGGCTACGTGCAATCGACAACAGAA